>NW_026622786.1:10734139-11037169 GCF_023065955.2 Ursus arctos
TGTCAGACTTGTAGAGCGGACCCAGGCCATTACCGCTCAGCAGGCAAGGATGGAAGGGAGGAGGAAAAAACCAGACCATCACTTCACCCCAAAAACTTCACCCCAAGAAACATGGACAAAGGGCTGTTGCCCACTAACCAGGTAACTCACTCTATCTCTGGACGGGAGTAAGGTTTAGGCAAAAGGCCCACAGCGTTCAGGAAAAGATCTGTCTTTGTAGAAGCAGAGGAGCTGGGAAGAGACACCGGCCTCTGACGGTGCTCAAGCCAGAAACCTTAGCGCCATTCCACTGGGTCCCACTTCTGCCTTGAATAGGGAGCAGGTGTCGTGCTCCCCTCTGCGCCCACCCCACTGCGTAACAGAGGCTTTACAGTCTCTCACCTGGCTTGCCACAAGTTTCCAATTGCTCTCACATCCCCCTTCCAGCCTGCATGCTGCCATCAAGTGATCTTTCTAAAATGAGAAGCTGATCATGTCACACACATGCTTCAAATTCTTCAATGGTTCTCTATTCCCAGGAGGTGTGAACAAAATTTTTTTTTTTAAGACTAAGAGGCCGAAGAGTGAGCTATGAATGGAGAGGTTGTTGACTGCTGAATGTAGAGCTGGACCATGTGGTGGGAGTTTGGGGAGGAGAGAAGGGACAGGTCTTGTAAAACCAAAAGTCCTCCAAGTGCCTCTCCTCCCTGTGACGAAAGCAAAGTCTGAGTGGGGCTGCTGCTGCTGCTGGCGATGTCTGGGCTCCTGGAGTAGGAAAGCATCGGACTGAATGGGGCACTTTCCGCTGCATGCATGGAGTATTTGTCTTGGATTAGGGCGTCCACATGCCTCATTTGGGAATATAGCACCCAGTTGTTATTTTAGCAGAAGTTGGGTCAGCACCCCTGGCACCAGGCCAGGGGTCGGGCGTAGAATGTAACTGGTAAAAACCAACTTCCTTCGCAGGGCACTCAAGGTCTGTGTGAGCTGCCTTTTGTCCACCTCTCCAGCCTCATCTCTCACAATGCTTCCCAGCCACCTGCCTCCTCTACTCTTACAATCAGAAGCTGGTAGAAGCTGCCTGGCTCCTTAACAACGCCAAGCCTTGGTTCATGCTATTCCATCCACTAGAATGCTTGTCCTTCCCCATCTGTGCCTGTCTGGCAAACTTCACCTATATTACCTGAAGTGTAAACTCAGGTACATTCTGTGACTGTTCTAGTCGTACCCCAGGTGAATTGGCCACTCACCCACTGAGCCCTCACTGTACTTACTGTGTGTGTAGAAAGCTCTCTTACAGAAGTTACAATGTATCATGCATGTGTGTCTGCTTAGGGAAAAGACTTGAGCGGATTCTGTTCTATCCTCAGTGCCTAAGTTCTGATAGGTACTTAGTAAACTTGTTTGACTAAGTACTCTCTAAACCCTATGTAAAGCTAATTTAACAGTGATTAGTAGCATTAAAAACATGCTAGTGATTATCAAAAGCTCTTAGTACCATTAAAAATAAGCTAGTGATTATCAAAAGTCAACCAGAACCTTTTTGGCAATGGTATCATCTGTTCAGATCTGCTTAGAATAGCAAATTGGGATTATTAAAAAAAATCAGAACACAGAATCTCTTTGGCTCAGTGAGGAGTTTCTGATGTGCAATGCTCTTTATCCAGGTCAGCAAAGTCTCCTAGAAATATAGGCATCACGAGGGCAAGCAAAGCAGCATGGGGTTGACAGCAGAAGTCCCAGGCCCCATTCCCTGGAAACAGAATGCCCTCAGCCACCTAAGTGCCCATGCATTTATTTTACTCTATCTGCAGGCCCAAATGCTTGCAAGGACCTCTTTTGAACGAACCTGGTCTTTTACCAATCTGAACTCTTCAGAGTAGTGACAGCTAGAATTCTTACTGTTAACTTTAGGATCCTGCAAAATCTTAGGGATTCCCCTAAAATAATCATAGATGATTAGGTTACAGATGGTAGGTTCCGTGCTGAGTAGATCTTCATGTTCTCATTCACTCATTCATTCCCATAGTCAATAAATGGGCCCTTAAAGTGTGTTTAGTACATGCAGATCCCAGAAGGCAAAGGTGAGATCAGAGGCCTGAGCAAACATCTAGAAAAGGAAAATGTTTAAAGTACCTTGTGTCATCATTATTTTGTCTGAACTATTACAAATATTCAGAACCTCAGTTACACATTGAGATGTAAATACAGAGAACACACCCAAAGGTCAAGCGTAGCTTTGTTTTTCCATGTCCACGTTAGCCTGTATAACTAGAAGATGCTTGCATGACCCGTTGACAGCAACAGGGCATTGCCCAGTCTCTGGAAGCTGGGGTACTGGCCGTTGCTATGCCATAGCCAGTGGGCCCCACCTCTGGCCCTGGGTGCACCGACAGTGACTTAATTGGTGCCATCCTGATACCCCTCACTCCACGTCCATAATCTGATAGTTTATCGTCTGGTCGTCTCAAAACTCTTCCAAAACCCTATAGCTGTATGAAGGGTAATGAATGAAAAAGAGAAGAGTCCTTGGCTTATGTCTGCAGTCAATTCGAATCTTTTCCCTAGCAGGGTTTGCTTGGGCAGATATAAATTTTGCCCATCTTGGTCGATGGCCCAGAGAAACAGAGCTTATCGATAATCTATACAATGAATATCTTCAAATCAATTGCTTTCTCTAGCCCCTGTCCATGGAATAGGTAAGAATTTGTGTGCTATCAGTACTCTATACAGATAAAAAATAGCTGAGTGTAGCAGAAGGCAAGTTCCAACATTTTTAAAAATTAAGTAGGTTCCATACCCAATGTGGGACTTGAACTCACGACCCTGAGATCAAAAGTCGCATGCTCTACCAACTGAGCCAGCCAGGTGCCCCCTACCCCCACCAACATTTCTTTGTCATATTATCAAGTTCCTTTTAAATAGACCTATTTTAAAATCCACCGATAATCAAAATTGAATTACCAAGCCACTCACCAAAACAATCCAATATTCACCCCCTCACAAATCCAGAGTCTGACACTTTTATTCCTCCTTACTCGACTCAAAGATCTTTATTCACTTGCCGATTTATTCAAAAGGCCGATTTCATCTTCATTTGTAGAGCCTAAGATTTTAAATTTCAGTAACCTATTCATTTAAAATATTCTCTTAAGCATAAAATGATTGCAACAGATCATTTTCGTTACAATGACAATCCACTTTCTGATTCAATCTATCATAATTATATTGGTTTTCATAGAAACTCGACAGACCTTTTTTTTTTTTTAAGATTTATTTATTTACTTGAGAGAGTGAGTGAGTGGGAGGGGCAGAGGGAGAGAGAATCTCAAGCAGACTCCCCACTGAACACAGAGCCCAATGCAGGTCTCAATCCCAGGACCCCGAGATCATGACCTGAGCTGAAACCAAGAGTTGGACGCTTAACCAACTGAGCCTCTCAGGTTGACAGGTTGTCTTTAAGAGGGGATGAAAATTATGTAAGAGTGAACACGCTCCCGAAAAAAGCAAACAACTTTTTCCATCGAAATAATCACATGAAAAAAAGAAGCAAAATACAATTTGGGATTTCAGTTTATTTTTCAAGTTGTACAGTATAAAAAAATGTAACATGTAAAATGTTTTACAGTTAATTGGGAAGGGGGACCCAAAGGGGGACCAAGTGACTTGGCTGCCAGGTACACCACGTCAGTTGTAAACGCTAACATTGTTACTGATGGACGTCACGATGAGAAGACATTTCATAGCCTACACCTTACGAACGTTCGTAAACGTGCTTGTGCAGATGGCTGCTGGTAGAATCATTCGTTTAGATGCTTGAAATGCTGCAACAGAGCCCACCACCCGCTTATGCCAGTAATCCTACATACATACTGACGGAGGAGAGACTGATGAGCAGAACTGCCCCTCCTGGTTACAAAGTGCAGTATTAACTACTAAGAAAGACCACAAAGACCTCTGGCCACATCTTTGCACGAACAGTGCTGACTCCATCAGAGAGAGACAGATGGTTTGTCGTGGAACTTTCGGGGTTCAAGACCCAGAAGTGAAAAGTTCTTTCAACACAAGAGCAATTGTCCAATGAACTTCTCTGAAGAAGACCTGATTTGGGCATCCCTGGCCTTCCCTCTGGCATCTTGGTTGAGGAACTGTCATTCACAAGGCGAGTTATGTCGACCACCCCAGTGAGCCAGTATCCACCCGTCCTCATTCTGGCTAGCGTCCTGTACTCTCCACAACAGTTGTGCTCAGAAACAACCGCTTGGAAATCACATTTGGCTAATGTCATAATTCAGGGGTCTTGGGAGACTGTGCTATATAACTAAAGCCTGCAGTGAATCCATTATAAAAATAAGGAATTACCAGCAACGTTCAAATTTTACGTTTCTTTTTCTTAAGAATGATGAACAACATTAAAAAAAAAGGAACGACATTAAGTGAACATTCCATTATTTCTATGACTGAGGGGCACTGGCAGATGAAAAGCCACTGCCGCCTCTTTCTACCTGGACCCTGGAATGGTGACAATGTGCAACAGTCTAAATTCCTTACGACGTGAGTTAAACTATTGTCACCCACAGACCAGCTGCCTGGGTCCCATGCGAATTCCCTGAGCAACAGTTGCTGGGCCTCAGAGATGAAGCTTTCCTAGGCTTTGGGCTTAACAACTCCTAAATGATCAGCTCCTTCAGAGCAAAAGCTCACGGTACAAGGGAAGGCCCCGATGAATATAAGCGAACACAAAACCAGACAACCATACATTCAAATATTTTTATGAAAATATTATTTCAGTGCCAAAAGAAGTGCCAAAGACACTCTTCAGATAGAAGTCTGGGCTTTGTCACATTTGTTCCCCAGGCTGAAGATGAGTAAGTACTTTTATCCCACTAAGACAACACACTGGTGTTTTCAAGCTGTGAGACATATAAATTGTAGATTCTTAGTGTCGTATTGGAAGTGACCTTTTCTTGTATTGCTTCAGATGTTAGAGATCTGTTGTTATACTGGGGAGACTCGAAAACAACCCATTAAAGAGATTTATTCTACAGGTGAAACAAAGCAGATTGGGTTATCTAAATAGAAACGGGAAAGGGCCTGGCAAGGGAGAGCCACCGAGTCCCCAGATTCTATTTTATCAGTTTTATCATGTCTGTTCTACGCTTTGAAAATTTTCCTGATTCCAAATGAGCAGCCATGCTGAGAAGCGAGTATCATCTTCGTGTTCCTGTGCTCTACAGAAAGTGAACAGCCCGGGAGAAAACGGCAGTTTGTGCACAACAGAACAAAACTTTAAAGACCTTGGAGGAGAGGAAAACCGTGTTTTCAGACTTCTGTTTTATGTCTATTCTGTTAAAACTCATGAGGGCAGTTGTGGGGGAAAACAGTGGGATGCAAGTGCTTGCTGAGAACACAAAGGTCAAGGAGGGAGGTCAGGGGACCCCAGTTCCAGACTTCTGGGGGCTGGGCCTGCAGGTGGTCCCTCTCGCCTGCTAACCAGGGTAATGGAGCACGAGCAAGAAGCTTCCTCCGCTCGGGAAGAGGCCAGGTTCACCCCTGCCCAGCTCCCTGCGCCCAAGGCCCGAGATGCCCGCCTGCCCTTGCCAGCAGGGGCGGGGCGGAGGGCCAGAGGGGCAAAAGCAAAGGATGGCCGCTGAGCCACAGCCCCTGGGTCTACCAGCAGATGTGGTGCTGGTGGGGCTGGTTTTCCTGGGGGAGAGCATTCTCAAGTTCTTTCAACTAGAAATCCCAAGAAATCTGCCAACGCAATGGAGAGGTTCCCCTGGGGCCACAGCTCTGGTGCAAAGTGGAAGGACAGAAGGGATCCCACCACCTCGCAGGATATCTCACCCCAGGTTCTGATTCCAGGTTAAGTGTCCTCACGTTCCAAAACACCAGATCATTTAGACCACACCTCAAGGTGCAGTGAGCAAGGGGCTGGAGTCGGACGTTAGATCTGAAATCCCGTTCGCTAGCCAGGAGACCCGGGACAAGTCCCTCCCTCTGTGACCATCTTCTTCCTCACCTGTTCCATTGAGAGAACCCTGCCTCAGAGGAGTTCACGTTCTAGAACTGCACCTAAACACACAACACCAGATAAACACGTGTTGGTACCCTTCTCTTCCTCATTTGACCGGAATACGTTTTGTCAGAAACATGACCTGAGAGCTAATGGTCTCAGCATCCCCTCGGTTAAAGTGCGAACAGCAACTTCGGCGTAGTGTCTGAGCTACCCGGGCTCACTACTGCACTGAATACCATGCAAGGACTGTGCTGTGGGCTTCAGAACAATTCATGTTTTATTTGTGATGGAATATGACCACAAGGTTACATAGTAAATTCACAGTAGTGATTTATTATTTTTTTTGTAACAAGATCCATAAAGCATAAATGCTACCCAGAAATACTTACATCACTTTACAATCGCAGGAAGGATCTCTGTTGGACGACTTAAATATTATGTTAACATTCTGTGCTACTTTTAGTCATCAGTCTTATTTTTTCTCTATGAAGCTCAATGTTTAAGTTATATGGAGAAATATACAGTAAGGCTTCCAGGGTAGTAAAGTTGGAGCAGTAATTATCACAGAGCTTGACCTTTCTCTGTTTCTTGCTGTTTTCACGTCATAGGGTCCTGATGGGCAAGAAAGAGTCTAATGGATTGCCTGCAGGACATCAAGCTTTCCAGAAGACTCTTCTAGGCTAAACCCATTTACTCCTGGGGAGAAGCCAGTGTAATGAAGGGAAAGGAATAAAGGAGCCAAGGGAGAAGTAAACCGGCTTTAGAGCAGCCTTCCAAAAGACGGGGGCCGTTAGGAAATCTCTCCAGCACAGGGCACACTCTGAAGACACTCATCCATACAAATACATGCACTAAGGTACCTGACATGACACCCACCAGCGACAGACGACACAGATGTTCGGACGGCTAGCATACAGACGTGCCGTCCATGTGGTAATTACACTCAGAGCCATGCACACAGATATGGAAACGCACACCCACCAACACGCATGCGTCCCCATTTAGGGAGCCTGACATCGCAGGACTCGGCCAGAGGGAGTGTGAACCGAGGACCTGATTCTCCTGGTTTCACAGAGTGACTAACACGTCCCCCGGTGGGGGTGGGGGTGGGGGTAGGGTCATGATGTCTGGCACCCCCCCCAGGCAGGGGGCTTGCCGCAGAGCTAGAGACCTATCTAAATACATGCGTGCAAAACGAAGAGAAGCCACCAAGTACGGTGAAACCTCATCTCCTTCCCCCCACACCAGCCCAGCCACCACCTCCCCACGGAAAAGGAGCTCCAACTCCAACAAGGAACCCCAGTGTGACGCGCGCATTCGCACAGACACCCCTCCGCAGGGGGGCCACCTACTCCCACGCACTTCTGTACAGAATTCGTCCTCTCTGTAGATTTGAAAGGGAAGGACATAGAGGGAGAAGGGGATGACGATAGCTGGGCAAAAACCTGCTCAAACATTTTCTCAAGGGCTTACCTTAGAGTGAACTTTAGGAAAAGTCCTATGAGCTCTGACTTCACGGATAATGCAAAGGATGGGTGAACTATAAAACAGGAAAGTTCCTTCCAACTCTAAGCATGCAGACGTTTTCACATTCAGTTCCTGGATGATGAAAAGTTATCATCCCCTTCAGAAGTAGACACGGAGGAACAATAGTTAGCCACTGGTTAAAACACCGCCAGGGGAGGGAATGATCTCAGGCCTGCGCTCGCTCGTCATTAGTCTCCTACTCCGAACATTTAACATTCACGTTTTAATAACTTGGGTTGAAAGTTATAGAAAATCTATAAACATTTAAGGCAAATGAAATCTTGCCTCCTCCACTGTGAAGTCTCACATATTTCACTAGCCCTAGGGCAGTCTACCCTCTTTTTAAAAAGAATGGCCTGTTGGTTCCAAGGACTGAAATAAAAACGCATCACGTTCGACTGGGTGATGCAGCTTTCTGAAACCTTAACTCTTTTTAATGCCATTTACACTGTTCCCACCGCACCAGTCACTCAAATTATTAAGATTTTGAAAGTGCAAAGGCTTTATACAAAGATCCTGCATTTTATTTTGTTATTCTTTCAAAAGGGACTCAATACAAAGTCAGTGTAAAAAAATCGATATCCAATTTAAAACTGAAACAATAATTTCAGAAAGTCTGACGTTCTCCTATGCAAAGACTGGGGAAGACAGAAGAGGGGAGAGAGAAAATAAATTCCTTATTTTAAACCTTTCTTCACCCTGCTGGGAATACAGGCACCAAAGCAATGACTCCATGTTAACCCCTTCTGGCCTGGCAACTTAAGACGGGGTGAGAGCACAGTATTTTAGAATGCAGATGAACAGTGTCGTCATGAACTCCATGCTCTGTGTATGACCTAGAGGAAGTACTGACAGCATCTCCAGCTGCTGGGCTCCTGATGCAGAAGCCTTAGTCTGGGGCATGACAACCGTGACCCAACCAGAGTCCCATACGCTTTCACCATCCCTTGCCCTATCTCCCCAAATATATTTCCTGAGAAAGACATCATCAGCATAAGGAATGTCCAGTTCAAAAACTAAGAAGAACAAAAGCACCATGGTTACATGGTATGTGTTTCCATCCACGGAACCACGTAGTCACAAATCTCATCTCGGCTCCACGCCATAAGGACTGGCTCCTCCTTTCTTCTGTTCCAACACATCTTTTCGAGCTGCAGGCTGTTGGTTCAAGAATGTTGTTTACTTTTGCAGGTACAGGTGTCTTACAAATGTCCAAAGCCCATTTTGATTTTAAAAAAAGATACATAAACACTGCACCACTTTTGGAATGCACAAACCAGGAAGGGTCCTCGCGAACGCGAAGAGCATTCTGACAGTGTCCTCCTTGTCTAAAGCGAGGTGATTGGCTACTCCCGATCCCTGGGAAAAGCAAGGCCAAATACTCTGTAAATGTTGGCCATGGATACAGGAAGGCAAACGGAGGCAGACAAGAGCTCCCCCACGGCAGGGTTCCGCGAGCACGCCTTGCCACCCCCCCCCCCCCCCCCCCCCCGCCCAGGATCCTAAGATCGGCTCCCTACCTTTCCTTTCCCCAGGCTCTGCTGCTTACCCATTCCCTCTCCCACTTCACAGTAACTACAAGGACTTCCAACACCGGCGCCAAAGCAGCCCCTTCCCTGGTAGCAAGCGGCAGAGGTCATGAGTTGCACAGTGATGGTGGTCAGAAATCGGGGCCGGACAGCAGCAGCTGTCACTGCAGTGGGCACTGTTTGGTCTCCCTTGGCAGGGCAGCTTGCCACGAAGCTTTGTGAGGACTTCTCTCCCCGGGAAACGGGAGGCTCCAAGCTGCACCTGCCAGTCCCTGAGTCGAGGTGTAAGTCCTCCCCCCCTGGTCCCTGCGAGCAGTGGGGAGGAGAACTGGGAGGGGGGGCGGCTCCTGCTGCAGCCTAAAAGGGACAGTCTGGCAGGCTTGCTGTCCCTGTGTTCGACCTGGTTGGCATCCCATGCTTCCCTACACGAACACTCCATGACACCCACAGGAGGCAGCGCTCAGAACCCGCGAGCACACAAGAGCGGGTCCTGGGCAGCTCTGCAGGCTGGGCTCGCTAGCCAGGGCCACCAGCCAGCCGGGGGTGTGGTGTGTGTGGGCGAGGGCAGAGGGAGGGAGACGCGTGCACCGTCACGGGGTCAAGAAGGGGCCCCCTGCTCAAACCTAGGGAAACGGGGTCAGAAACAGGACAAGTGGCTTTTCTCTTTGGGGAGAAAACAAGCTAAAATCATTCGGAGCTGTCAGCTGATAGTGCCCGTTTTTTGTGGTGACCTCTCTCAGCACAACCTAAGGCAACAAAGAACGAAGACGAAGGCAGGCCTGTCCGGAACGGGCCACGGCCCCGTGGGGGACGTGGTACTGGGCGTTCACAGACACAAGCATCTAGTGGACATGTCGCGTCTGGTTTCCCGACACAGAACGAAGACGCGTCCCCCTGGAGGTGGACGAGGGGGGTGGGCCGGAAGCAAGAGGACAGCGTGGCCCTGGACGGAAGGCGGGGGCTCGCTGCCGTCAGGCGAGGCTCCCAGGAACCACCGGCTCCGCTTTGGTTTATAGCTGTCACAGCAATGCCAGCGAACAGCTTCGAGAGACGTCCCATCCGCACAAGTCAGATGTCGTCCGTCGCTTTTCTCCAGGGCGGACACCCCCTGCTTCCTTCCAAGTAAAGTGCAGACGGTCGAAGGGTACTGGTCTTTCATCTGCCAGCTTCAGTCAGCGATGAAGAATAACAATAAAAAAGACGCCGCTCTGGCATACATATATATATCTCTCTATATATCTCTCTATTCTTTTCTTTTTTTGTAATAAAGCCACAAATATAAAACTTTCAAACCGATGTCTCAGACTGTAGGCGAAGGACAAATTTGTGAGATTTGGGGTCTATGAACTCTTCGGAGAGGACGATGAATGGAATTTTTTTCACATTGACCACGAGGCTGAAGTCCAAGCATTTCAGGACAAAAACGATTCCATCCCGCAATCCGTTGGTCACAGCCTCATCACTAACCAGTCTCCACTGCGTCGAGAGCCAGCGCTCCTTGTCATACTGCAGGGTGGGGCCCGCGCTGAGGTAACGTTCTAGAAAGGCCTGAAAAAGGAGGAGAGAAGCCATGAGAGAAGAAACACCCTGCGCCAAGGGCAGCAATGTCAGGGGAGTACCCACCTAATGAAAATGTTTCCCAACAAACCAAGACAGAGCCCACCTAATCAGGCTGCATGCCCATCAGACCCCCCCAATGGAGTCCTTGCTGGGGAGGGAAACCTCCTTGGACTTCCTCACTGCCCTCTGCCAACTTCCAACCAGAGGCGGGGCGGGTGGGGTGGCTGGCACCTCCATCAGCCCGGAGGCCATCTCTGAGGCACCAGCCCGGCCAAGGCATGGCCCCACGGCACAGGCCACCGCTTATACCTGTGCTAGGCCTGCCTGCCCCGCACCGAAAGCTCCTTGGGGCAAGGGCCGGGCACAGAGAGGCACTGGGGAACTGGAAGCTGAACAAGGAAAAGGATACACTTGCACACAAGCACAAAAAAGCACGCTCCGCCACTCACGGGCTGTGTGACCTTGGACAAGTCATTTGCCTTCCCGGTAAGTGGGGACAGTATAACAGCTCCTCACAGGGCCACAGTGAGGATGACATGGCTGCCTCTAACCGTCTAATGGCACAAGGTAAGCCCAACCAGTGTGGCAGTGGTGGTTTCCTGTGGGGTCAAGTGGGCACAGGGCAGGTCCGATGGATGCTGGAGTCCTCGTTCCCATCCCTCTCACGAGTCCCCTGCCCCAGGGGAGGCCTTGGACCCCCACCCACCCACCGGCATCCACATGTCCACATTGTTCCCCCTGGGCCTTCACTTCTCCTCAGACCACCCCCTGAAACACACCGCCTCCAAGTGCTTATAATCACCGGCCTGACACCCATGTGACATTTCCTTCCCTAACGATCGCTGTGGACTTGCGTGTCTGTGTCCCACACTGGTCTCTAGCCCCCTGGTGGGCAGGAACTATTTTTTAAATCTGAATTTCCAATGTGCCTGGACATAAGAGGATCTCAATGGCATGTGTATTAAATCAATAAATACTCTGATTTAGCTGTAAGAAGAGAGAAGAAAGAGGGAGCCAGTGATTCAGACAGGATATACTGGGATCTGTCACTCTGGCCCTAGACACAGGTCAAGGGCAGTTTCTACGTGGTATCCCCTTCCATCCACACCTCACTGCTGCTGACAACTACATCATTTCTGATCCGTAAGCATATATTCTAAGGCAGGAAGCAGAGCCAGGCCTAAACACATATAAAAACAGCTCTTATGAATCATAAGAAAAAGAAACAACTCAGCAATGAGAGAACTGAAATTAGTAAGATAATTTATAGGATAATCAATATTAATAGAAAACTAACATAACAAAAAGATAGTCTACCACATTAATAATTCATGAAATATGAATTCAAATAACAGATTTTTTTTTTTTTTTGCCTCTTATGTGGGCCATGAGTCAAAAGAAAAGATAACACCCAATACGCCAAGTGTGTGGGGGAAATAAACAGAATCGTATCCCAGAGGCAAAAGTGTAAAACAGTAACATCCTTTGGAAGGACAATGTGGCAGGATTTATACCTTTGATCTAGCTGTTCCTCTACCAGAAATTTCTCCTTTGGAAGTACTTGCACAGATGCACAAAGATGTATGTGAAAAACATACTCGCTGCAACACTGTTTAGACCAGGGGCTGGCAAACTTTTCTCTAACATAAATATTTTCAGCTTCACAAGCCACAGTCTGTCACGACTGCTCAACTCAGCCTGTGTAGAGAAAGCAGCCATAGATGACATGGAAATAAAAGGGTGTGGTTGTGTTCCAATAAAGCTTGATTAACAAAAACAGCCAAGCCCTGGTTTAAACGACTGGAAGATGTGAACCCAAATGTGCGCCCCACGCATCGGTTTCGAATCGTGGTGTTCAGGGGGATGGGGTGCAGCTATTAAAGAGAACGAATTAGATCTGTGTGACAGAGATGGGGAAGCACTGACAGGGAAAAACAGTGCAGAGAGAGTGCGTGTGTGTGTGTGTGTGTGTGTGTGTGTGGTATGAACTCCCATTTGCGGTTTGCTTTTTTTTTCCACTTCAGCTTTAAACACACACCACACGCCTCTGAAAACATACACGCCAACTCCTTATCACCAAGAACGGTTTAGGGGAGGAGAGTGGAAACTTCCTTTCCACATGATATTTTCCGTTTCCTTTTTTGTTTTTTTGTTTAAAGATTCATTTATTTATTTGAGAGGGAGAGAGAGAGTGCGTGCATGAGCATGGGGGAGAGGGGTGGAGGGAGAGAGAGAGAGAGAATCCCAAGCAGACTGTGCTGAGTGTGGAGCCTGACACGGGGCTCGATCCCATGACCCTGAGATCACGACCTGAGCCGAAAGCAAGGGTCAGACGCTTAACCGACTGAGCCACCCAGGCGTCCCCATTATATTTTTCTTTAAGGCCTGGATTTCTACACAAAGAAAGAGTATCAATTATTTTTAATTCAGAAAAGCCTACTTTTTTTAAACGAAATTGAAAGCAACCAGGAGACTAAAAGATCTTGAAGAAAGGAAAACAAGGCTTCTGTTCTACGTGGTACAGGCTATCACTTCGCACATACATACTGTACTCATGGACAACACGCTGCTCATACTTGTTTGCATTCTCTTTTTGTAACTTAATATTCTAATGAAGATTCTTCTATGTTTAATAGGTGATATACCATAATTTGTAAGCCACTGTTCTGTTTTTAAGTTACGTCCAGTTTGGAGTTACTCCAGATGACTCTGCAAATACCACCTTCGTTACATCTGTGCGTGTACCGGATTGTGGGGAGTACTTATTCTAGGAGAGGGATTAATGAGTGAAAGCATACGGAAACCCTGACGGATTCTCACTGAATATTTCTGTACTGCTTTCCTCAGGGGTGTTACTGGTGATGACACAACCCTATGCCGTCCACGTACAGGGCAACGCATGAACGTGAGTCCTTATCACAAAAGCCACTCCACGTGCACTACAGGTCAAGCTCATTTACTCTCCACCGCGTGACTGACATGTCACGTTGCCATCCTGAATATAATGTTCACGCCACAACCCTATCAGGTAGATGCTCCTATTATCCCCATTTTATAAAAGAGGAAACAAATGTAGAGTGACTCCGACAACGTCACAACCCCATCAGTTGGCAGAGCCAGGCTTTGAACGCCCTCTGTCTGATGACAGGTGATTTGCTAACCCTCACTCTAGTCTGCTGCCTCGGCCCCACCCCTCTCTTCGCTACCCGGCTGTTTCCCGCAACATCCCTAAATGTGTGCTCCTATTGGAATTCAAGAGACCATTCAAGTAAAAGTAACTCCACGACGTCCAAAATGCCCAACAGAGTGATGGCACCCTTTCCACCAACAAGAACAGCCATTTATTTAGCCCTTCCCATACGACAGGCACCGTTTTAAGCACGTCACATAGCTATCTCTTTTTGTTCCCACAACAACCCAATGAGGTAGGTATTACAACCGAGCCCTAATTTACAGGGTTAGGAAACTGAGGCAGAGAGCCCTTAAATGACCTGCCCAAGGTGAGCAGCTCGTTGCGGGCGGAGCCAGGTCGGAAGGCGTCTGCGTGGCCGCAGAGGGCCCCTAGCCGCTACCTCTACTGTCTCTCGCTGAAAAGTCTTTCCTCTGCTTGAATCTGCAGGCTGTCAAAAGGCCGTTTAAAAAAACAACTGCACCAAAATACTACAGAGTAAGTGGGGACCGGTAAGCCTCATGAGTCGGGGCTCGCGAGGGGCCTTTGATTCCACCGCTCCTGGGCACGCCGCGAACAGGACGTGCCAGCTCGTGCCAAGCCGCACCTTGGGGGTCATGCTGTTGGTGATGCAGAAGGCCAGGTGCTGTAGGATGCTTTCCATGCTGTGGTAGTGCTGCTGCCGAGTGGCCCGCAGGTACTTCTGCAGAGCCCGGGCCATGGAGGGGAAGATGGCCTGGGCCGCCTCCCGCGGGTCCATCACCTCGCCCGGGGCCTTCTGCTGCTCTTCGGCCTGCAGACGCTGGATGTGGATGAAGGCCTCCTCCACCGCAACCACCAGCCTGGGGGCGGGGGGCAACGAGACGGTCATTAGGATGGTGTGTGCTGCAAGGCTGGACAATGGAGTGGTCACCCAGGGCCCGGAAGGCCTCCCGGCCACCTCTGTGTCCCAGCCTGCCACCAGCTCACCCAAGGCTCACCTCCGTAGCAGTCACTCCAGATGGTGGAGAGGGGAGGAAGGGAGAAAGGAAGGCAGGGGGCGACAGGGGTGAGGGAAGGAGCCCTGGGACGAGGGAAGGAGCCCTGGGACTAGGAGATGGACTGCTGTCCTCAATTCCACCACTAAGGAGCTTGGGGGACTCACTTCAGTCCTTCCATCTCTACCATGAAGGGTTAGATGAAAAGAGCTCAAAGATTTCTCAAAATCTGGCCACAAAGGGCTCTGCATGCCCTGAGAGGGGGCTGGTGACAGGGAAGCGGCATTGCCAGGAAGCAGAGCTGTATCCCCCTAGATCCCGCCACCCACACCAGCAGCCCCTGGGAAAAAGGAAGGAAGAAGTCCAGCACTGTCCACTTCAGTTAACATGATCAGAACCTGAGAGCTAGCAAGGGCCTGGGGGGGGACTAGGGAGTCCCTCAAAGCGTGGGCTGTGGGCCAACAGCTTTCGCATCAGCTGGGAAGTTGGAAGACACGCAAATTCTGAGGCCCAGCTCCAGCCCCACTGAACAGTGAGTAAGTCACTTTGGCAGGTGGGGCCCAGAACCTCAGATCTGTGCTTTAATAAGCCCTTCTGGTCACGCTGGCGCATGCGAAACAATGGGTCAAGATACACTCCTAAAGCTTGAGTGGCTCACGTTTATACACTGAGATTTCATTCTAGCAGTAAAAAAAAAAAAAAAAAAAAAGAAAGAAAAAAAGAAAAAAAGAAAACGTCTGCTATGACAGGGTGTTAGTGTCGGGGGCGGGCGGGGGCAACAGACCTTGCTCTCCGTTTCTTCACGCGCCGCTCGTGCTCTGCCTCTTCATAATACAACTCGTTGTGGCTTGAGTCTCTGCGCCGAGCAGCTGCAGCGATCATGGCCCGGGACTGACCAGTGGCATTGTTACTGGGGCCTTCGGGGAAGGACAGTGGAGGAAGAACAGTTTTAATGCCATGGGGCTGTAAAACAGAGCAGGAAACGAGTACCATGATCTGTCAATACTGTCCACCCACCCGCTGAGAAGCACATCCACAGATCTCAAAAGAAATTTCCAGAAGGGTGAACACTACTCCTGCCTCACATTCACTATGCTCAGGAGAGGAAGGAAATCTCCCCAAACCCAATCTGATCAGTGGAAATGGAAAAAAGAGCTCAGAAGGAGATGAAGAATGTCAGACAATGAAAATGTTGGCCAAAAATAACACACAAGAGAATGCTGAAGATGTTACTCACCATCTGTTATGTAAAGTTTCAGTTTGGCCATAAGAGTAGTTGAGCATCACATTTCAGCAATAAGACAATGAGAGAGAAGGAGAGGGATGGGGAGGAGGACAGAGAAAAAAAGAAAGTCAAGGGACATGGAGACGCAGATTACGTGCAGGACGACAAGCCATGCTGGAATGTCACGGTAGTCACAACGTTTAATAAAAAGAAACAAAAAACAGAACAAAACAAAAACAACCTGAGGACTTGCAATATGGCCCGCTTGTGAATACAGACTTAGAACTCCCCACCCTGCTCCCCTGACCACAGATCGCCTTCAATTTCAGAAGGACAAGGCAGATCACATGTTTTCTTCTCTATCAACTACTTGGTTAATGACTTGGTTTCGCTAGTGGGAATTTTCACTGTTTTCAGATCACAGGTGAAATTTACCAGACTCCGGACACTGAGCGCACATCTCATAAAGCCTCACCCCTCCCCGCCGCCCCCACCAAAATGGGAAGGACATGGCCCCTAAAAATTGACACCATCCATAAATCACTTGATTTGCTAACAATATGATCCTCTTCTATGGTCTACAAAGCTCTTGCCTTGACCCAAGGCACCAGGCAAGAAATGACACTGGGTCCTGTTTCTTGCACTTAACTATCTGATAGCCTGAAATGCAACGCTGACGTCCTCAGCCTGGCCTCTGGCCTCCTGCCACCCACTCAGCCCCAGTTCCTAGACAGGATTGAGAAATCTCTTTAAGTAGCTCACCAGATGCCTGAACTACTGAGAGTTACTGACTTCACGGATCTGGGGAGCTGAGTCTTTGGGTAACTTATCCAAAATTTGAAAAGCAGCTTTCCATAGATGTTCCCAGCAGGAGGCAGGAAACAGACATCACTATTGTTTTCAACCAGAAAATCCCAAAATGAATGAACCTCCCACATGTGTAGACTGTAAATCAACATTCTTTTGAAAGTATGTTTGCTGAAAGAAAGAAAGAAAGAAAGAAAGAAAGAAAGAAAGAAAGAAAGAGAAAAAAAAAAAGAGAAAGAAAGAAAGAAAGAAAGAAAAGGAAGAAAGAAAGAAAAGGAAAAGGAAGGAAAAGAAAAGTGAAGAGAAGAAAAGAAAAAAATTGTTCTGAACCGAGAATGTACGATAAAGACAGACACTGAGGGGAGGAAGAACCAAATGGACCATAAAGTCGAAGCTGAAGAGTTGCCCAAACTATGCCCGCCCCCCCCCCCCCCAACCAGAGACACCATTTCAAGGCACGTACCATCTACATTGTAGACTTTCAGCCCGGCCATGTGCTTGGCTGCTCGGAATTTGGAGGCTGTTAGGAGATTGGGGTTATAGATGGTGAAATCTTTATAGTAATTTTCCAGAACCACCAATGCTGCTCGCTGGATACTGAGAAAAGAGGGCAAAATTAATGCAATGCTTTTTCTTTGAAGAAGCAGGTCCTAATTGACAAAAAAAACCCTCTTTTGGAGTCAGGTAGGACAGCAGAGCATCATGGGAAACCTCCCATTACGGCAGGCCCCTGGATTTTATCACACCATTTGTCTCGAGGATGGGAATTTAAAGGTGAGACTGAGTTCAGTCGTCAAGTGGCTTCTCGGCCTTCTCCCAGGTTGTGTCGTGAGCCACATCCCACCTAGCCAATAGTTGAGGAAGGAATCAGTTATAACTCAGATTTGTTTAGGCTGCACAGAACTTTCCTATTCTTCCCAGTTTGCGAAAGAGGAAACCGAGGCTCCCCGTATGGTCGAGAGACTTAGCGATGGTGGCAGGGCTCATGGGTGAAAGAACAAAGTGTAGATTCAGGTTCTCAGGTCCCAGGGCAGGGTCTCCCCCTAGGCCTCATGGCCCCCGCTGTAGGGAAGGCTGGGATTTGGGTTCTCCATGGATCAGAACGACTAAAAGAAGCTGGCTGCAGACAACAGTGAATCTGACCCCTCCTCTGGGTTCTGTCCTCTCGGCCCCAGGCCAGCTGGAGCTCCCTCTTGCAGAGGAAGAAAGACCCCTTCCCGAGCCCTCAGCTGAGACTTTGATCTTTCTTGGTCTGTGAGGCCTTCTGTCCCTTGGACTACAGGGGTGTACAGAGGGGACTCTCTCTGCTCTAACGTCCTGCAACCTCTACTCTGTCACCTATCTGGCCCCTCGGACAGCAGCAAGGGAGCAAAGAAGAGGTAACACCAGCAGGTGGGAGGGTGGGTGAGGGCTGGGGGCCCATACTCCCGACCAGCGGCAAAAGAACTTCCTCTTGGCCATGGGTGCAAGCCCACTCACCAATTCAAAGAGAAACCTGTACTCATGCAGCATGGGTTTTCATGGACCATCTTGTCTGACTTCCACAATCATTCAAGGCAAGACAACTGAGGTTCGAAAATCTCTGACCGGCACACGGCATGCGTCTACCAAACAGGAGAGCTAGAACTCCAATCTGAAGTTACAAGCCTCCAACCTGTGCTCTTTCCCTGCGACGTGTGGCCTCTGTGGGACAGGGTACGTGCCGACACCGACCCCACAAATTTCTTTTTATCTTGCCCTTTACATTTTCCTTCCTGGCCCCCACTAAGTGGCTGTGCCGACAAGGATTCCTTACAACCTGGGCACCAGGACAGGGCTGCCTTCTGCACCCGGATGACCACTGTAACTCTCCACGTGGCTCAGGGATGCTCCCTTCACACCAAGACAAATCAGCCTCTAACCTCTCAGCTGGACAGTCTGTTGACCCACCGCTGGGCTCCCCTTGTTTAGCGAGAAGTAACAACGATCTAGAAGTCAATCCGCTAACCTCCTTGAGAGCAGAGTCATGGCAAAGCTTTCTCACTTACATCCTGACAGTGCCTCAAAATCTGCGCTCCGTTGCTGTTCAGGGTCGACCTCACTACATACACTCATGGGAGGCAGGGAGGTGGGGATCTGGCGAGACTCACCCTGGTTAATGGAAGTAGAAGAGTCCTAAGAACAAACCCACATTTTGAAAGCCTTCGTCCTGGGAGTGCGAAGACATGACGCAAGGAGCTGTTCCTTAGCCAGGCCCACACAGAACCTAGGCAGCTAACTGGAATACACGTGGGCCGTGGGAGCGTCGAGAAGAGCTTTGGAATGCCCAGATTCAGAGGGTTCAAGAGCAGCCCCCCCACCCCAAGCAAGGGAAGTGGTCCCTGCGTGGAGGTTTCGTGGCATAGGTCTTTGTGCCGAAGTCCCGCCTGCTCCCGTGCAAGTCTCCCCAGTGGCTTCCAGCTCAGCACAGCCCAGTCTCCTCCTTGACCTCTGACTGCTATTTTCCAAAGTGGGGCAAGCATTTCTTCACCGCCACCCCCTTCCATTCAGAGACTCTCCAGGGCCTGAGGACACGTGCGCACACACAAAAACTTGCCCTCGTAAGCACCCATCCCACCTCCCTCCCCGTGCTTCTCTGGAGGCTCCGGGCCTGGTGAGACAAGACGCCCCTCCACACTGAAATGTCCCAGTTCATGCATAACAGACATGCTGGGGTGCAAATATTTCCTCCCACGCTCCCATATGGGCATGAAAACATCTCTAGGCTCCTGGATTCCAGCAGAGAATTATTACCCTGATCAAAATTTAAAAATTAAAAGGCAACTCAGGTTCTTCTCAGGCCCGTCTTCAAAGCAAACCCTTTTGTGGTTGCTGGGTTTGGCTCTTCTGTTCAGCCAGGCCACAAAAAGGAGCCCAGGGGATCCCACTAACTCAGCCAGGGCCTGCTAGGCGGGCAAGGGAGCCTGGTGGCCCTATTTCCCAACCTCTCCACCCCAAAACCACAGACAATGCACTGTGCTGTGTGGAGAAGGGGTGTCTGCCCCTGCCCAGCTCTGGCAGGCCTTCCCTTGCTGGGGTACACACCCTGTACCCTGCCCCCTTCAGCACAAGGGCAGATGCTCTCCACACTGGGGCAAATCTGCAGCCCCCCTCGAAGCCCGCTCACGCCAAAGGTGGCCCCAGGGAGTGCTCAGGGATGGGGCAGGGAAGATGGGGCAGGAGCTGCCAATGTGACGTGTGTGGGTCTCACAGCCTTCGAGAGCCTTCGCTCAGGGGAACTGAACAAGGGGGAAAAGTCGGGCAGTGTGGGCTTCTTCCAGCACCATCATCTCCACAGAGGCACCTGAATTTCCCAAAAGCAGCCACGGTCACCCAGCCAGCCCCCCTGGGCTGACAAGCTAACCCAGGAGCTAAGGGACTCTCCCGGAAAGCTCAGAAATGCCTCTAAGAGGGCTGTACGACCTCACCTACGGGAAACCGTCCGCGCAACACCCAACAGATCTAGCAACGTCATGAGAAGGTCCACGCGACAGAAAACAACGCATAACCGAAGTACCCAACTTAAAAAAAAAACATGGTTGTGAAATCTGGATTAAAATCCAATATGCCTTTTCTCATGTTTTTAAAGAGAATAAGCTATACATGACTTAAGCCTTGTTGATGATTCAGGATGAATGTTTCATGCATTAATCATGAGCTGTGCCACATAGGCAGTCCAGTGAGGATGTCAGCCCCCACGGGAGACAGAGGCCACCTGTCCCCATGTCCCATGCCGCAGGGCAGTCTGAGTGCTCGGCTGTTTCTTCACATCCTTTCCTCATACCCCCTGACTATGGCCATCAGAGTCCTTCCCAGGGGCCGTCGACCTACCTGCCTCTGGCCATCATTCTTCTGTTCTCATACATCCTCAGCTCGGGTATAAACAGGGAAAAGGGCTTCAAGGGACCCAAGTGAGGAACTCCGCTCCAGCTAAGTGATACCAGTTGTGACATGGGAGTCTGAGGTCTATTTCAATCCAACGCCTAAGGTCTTTTTCATTTCCGTTCTGGATCCTGATTCATGCTGTGGACTGAATGAGTTTGTCAGATACCTGACTGTAGGTTCAAAGTAACATGCCCCTAATACATCATTTGGCTCTCTAGTAAAAGAGCAATTCAGCACCCACTGAAGGGACATCCTGCCGGCCACCCGGCATCGGCCTCAGCCATGGCCTACAATGCCAGGATGCAAGGGCACCCTTCTCCTCGGCCAATGTCAACGTTTAGTATCTTCCTGCCTCCATTCTTTGCCATCTTCCAAAGCCAAAGCAGGTCTGATTTCTTTTAGGAAGCCTTTTCTAGCTCTCTGGCCCCCACTCATCTGCCCCTAAACGCACAGCGTCAATAGCCCCCCCACAGCAGTTGACAGGTCTTCAAGCATGCTACTCTCCCTCTTCCGCAAGGCCATGAAATTCCCCTGTGCGCAAGGGATACCTCCTACGACTTCCCCCAAGTACATAATACTCATTGGCTCAACTTGCTCGTGTAGGAAACCCTAGAACTCCAACAGGTGAAGGATCGGTCCTAAGCATGCCTTTCCTAAAACCATGGGGTTTCCAAGGCAAAAAGGGCCTCAGAGAGGGGGAAAAGCAAATCCTTCAATTAGTCCTCGTCTCCAGATCAGATCAACTCTGGGGAAGGAGGGAGGCAAGAAAAATCAAGCTGGTGAGAAACCTGCCATCTCTCTTATCACCGTCCTATTGCGAGAAATAGTAATCTGACTAAACAATCCTTACGTGGAAACCCCATATTATAGGCAGGTTGAGCCTGATGTAGAGATTACAGACGTGGCCCCACCAAAAACCCACGGCAAGACTCTCCCAGGACAGAGAAAGCTGGGCTCGATACCGCGTTCCAGCATGCCCTCCCATCTCCCCACCCGGGAAAACACCCCTTCACAGATCACACGCAGCTGTGGAAAACAGCATGGTGATACGCGGAGCTGTCACAGACCTTTGCACAGACACGACTCCCAGATACGCACATGAAAGGCAACACGGACGAGGCAATATTTAGGGTCAGAAGAAGCTGATGTTATTGCCCGTGTGAAAGCAAACCCCTCAGCTCTGCCCGGGCTGATCCCAACTTGAACTTGTGGAAAAGACAGGCCAGCCACGGATCAGCACACAGGTAAAGCAATTCAACAGCCACTTTTAAACGTCAAACTCACCGCCGACCACGCTGCCTGACTGGCCTACTCTCCTTTCAGGGCAAAAACGGTGGAACGAGAAGGGTTGTGGCCTTTTGTGTCTTACCAACCACAAAAACATTTCCAGTGTTGTTGACAACTGTCACACAGCCACCATGGCAACAGAGACGAGGGGCTCGCGCTACAGCAGAGAGAAGCAGCTCCAAACAGAGTTGACATCTGAGTTCATAAAAACCTGAAAGATGTGTTCTTGAAAGACGAATTCTGAAAACCAAAACCCAAACCGAACGAATGTCCTCATAGCCACGCTTCCTGCTGTCCCGTGCGTATCTGTTGTGGGAGAAAGTACGTACAGAGCAAATGGCCCCAGGCTTTGGCCCCAGGCAGCATGACTCTTGGCTCTATCATTTATTCTTTGACCTTGAAAAAATTAATTCAGTTCTCTAAACCTCTGATTCCTTGTCCGTAGGATGGGAAGAACAATACAGAAAGCCGCGCTACAAACGTAAGTGGGCTCCAAAACACCGAACTCCATAAAATGTATTACTGAAAGGTCAACGAAATGACTGAGGCCGGTGTGGGTCGCTGGTCAGAAATTCCAGGGACGGATGGTGAGATCCAGAGATGCCAGGTGCTGGCTGGAGCCTGGTATCACCTGTGGCAGTGAACTCCGGAGCTGAAATATCAATGGGGCAAATCCAAATTCTATGACTTTCCGAGACTTCAGAGTCAGCTGGCATCGAGTTTGGGGGAAAATACCGGAGACTGGGGAGCCCACCCTCTACTTTCTTGCTCCTAAGGAGGAGTTGCTTGCCTGGTTCAGGTGTGCCTTAAAGATTAAACGAGACACTATATTCCCCCAAGTACCTGACCCAAAGCAAATGGTGCATAATATGGCAGTACCGTGAGCTTCCAGGTCCGTGTATGCTGGGGAGGCCCTTCTGTCCCCAGGTGCCCCTGCTCTGTCCTCCCCACCAAGTGCCCACCATGAGGGCACTGCCACAGGAAATGAGCCAGGACAGATCCCCTCCACACTGCTTTCTTAGTGACTTAGACCCTACGGTGATGCCACTCTCTGCTTTTAGGTGGCATTTCCTGCCAACTCTCACCCCCTTAAAAATCAGGCCTGGTAAAAAAGGTCCAGCCTCAGAGTCAGAAGGCCTAGATCCCAGATCTGCTCCTGCGGAGCCCTGTCGAAGTCATTGCCCTCTCTGGGCCTGTTTCTTGGTCCACGATGGACAGAGAGCACCTACTGTTGCGTGCAGACGTCGGGAAGAGCAAACGAAATAATGCCGGGGAACGCGTTTATAAACTACGAGGCATCAGATAACTACAAACGGTCCTATTACTAAGGAGCACGAGCACTTGGCAGCAAGGGATGAGGCTGGCTGGTGGCTGGATTCTTCACACAGTCTCTAGGCATAAAAGCACGACTTCAACTCCACTTACACCAGATCACAAAATTTTACTCGTCACAGCACGAAGAGAACCTTCGTGCTCACCCAAGCAGAGACACAAGAAGCAAAGACACCAGAGTCCAGCCAGGCCAAACTCCCAATCCATGTATGCATTTACTTTATAACACCCCAGACAGCAACCGGCCTCTCCATGAAAAGAAAAATCACTCTCGCTTGGCCCAGAAATGACCTTTCTCTAAGTTCTACGCAGTGGTCCACCTACTGCTTCCTTCTGGACCCAAATCCTCCTTTCCTGTGAAAGTTCATCAAATACTTCAAGGAAACAATTGTGGCCATAAACCTCCCCACTTTTCATTCTCTTACTGTGCAAATAAGGGCACTGAGGCCTAGAAAAGCATGAGTATACACACATACATGCACGCATACACACACATGCACACGTAAAGTGCCGATTTCATTCACTTTTCCCTGGGTTTGGTTGTGGCCTCTGTAATTAAGACATGCTAGTAATGCGCTGGGGTGGCTCAGTCAGTTAAGCATCCGACTCTTGACTTCAGCTCAGGTTATGATCTCAGGGTCATGAGATCAAGCCCCACATCGTGCTCCATGCTCGGCGTGGAGTCTGCTTGTCCCTCCCCCTCTGCTCCTCTCCCTGCTCTCTCTCACTCTCTCAAATAAATAAATCTTTTAAAAAATACTATTAAAACCAGAAATATTCAGGCTTCAGCACTCAGTCAGTCTGAGACCCTCACACTTCACATCTTTACTGTCTCCCAGGGCAGTGAGAAAGGCCCTGCCAGACAGGGCGGGGTGGGGCAGCCTCATTCAGGTTTTAGCCATGTCTTTTGAAATATTCACTTGCCCTCTTTAGCTCTGTCAACAAAAAACAGCCTTCTTCATGTGTGAAAACGTGGAAGCTTCTCTCACATGTTAACGCCCCACGTAAATGCCAGCCACCACGATCCTGATCACATCCGTGTGTGCTGAGGGGAAAGCACTGAAGAGACCGAGTTCTAGGCACAGAAAAATCTGCAAAGGCCTGCTTTCAGGGCAACTACTCATTACGCTGCGAGCCACCTAAGGATGCTGACACCCAAAAATCTTAATAACCCGTCTCTCCAACGCCATTCACAGGCCAGTATGAATTAAGCTCACCCACTAAATCCCAAGGACTCGGAGACAGATGTGAACAGAACCTCGAGAGGCTTAAGCTTCTGTCGGTGTGGTGACCCCTGGGCTGGGACAGAACACGTGACCGGGGTGGGGGTGGGGGCCTCAGGGGAAGATCTGAGGAGGCGAAGCTGAGTTTCTGAGTTAAGTCTTAAATGATGAATGATGGCCACACCATGTGGACACGGGCTATAAAGCCACTTCCGGGCAGAGGAAGCAGTGTGGGCAGAAGCAGGCTGGTGTGGAAGAATCCTCCTAAACACCTTCAGTAGGAGTGACAGGGCCACACTGTTGAGTCACAGAACGGCCGTGAGAATCTGTGGTAGTGGGGTGAAGAGCGTCTCCCCAAATCCACATGTATACCCCCAACCGCAGAATGCGATCTTCGCAGATGTGATTAGTCAGTGAAGGTCATGCTGGTGTCCTTATAAAGAAAGGGAGACACAGGCAGAGAACACCCTATGATGACAGGACAGAGAATGCAGTGACATGGTCACAAACCAACGTGCGCCGAGGATCTGGGCAACCACCGAAAGCTAGGAGGACAAGGAAGGATTCTTCCCTAGACCCTCCAGAGGGCGGATGGCCCTGCCCCTACCCACATTTTAGACTCCTAGCTTTCAAAACTGAGAGAGAACACTGTTATTGTTCTTTTTAAAAAATATTTTATTTATTTATTTGAAAGAGAGATTTGACAGAACAAGTGGGAGGAGGGGCCGAAGGAGAAGCAGACTCCCCGCTAAGCAGGGAGCCCAATGTGGGACTCGATCCCAGGACCCCGGGATCACGACCTGAGCCAAAGGCAGACGCTTAACCCACTGAACCACCCAGGCCTCGAGAGAACACTGTTTTAAGCCACCCAGTTTACGGTCCTCTGCTACCACAGCTTTAGGAAACGGACTATGTGTATTTAGGGCAAGCAGGATGGAGGCAGGTAAAGAGGGAGAGGACGGCAAAGTGAGCGGGTGAGGAGGGAGGGTGGGACAGAGACGGAGGGTGTGGGCAGGAGAGAGGGCAAGCTGGCCGTGAAGACCCAAAGGACGGCAACAGTAAAGGCTGCCTGGGTACCAAGGCCTCCCTCTCTCCCTCTCTTTACGGCCTGCCTGCTCTGGTAACTGCGTGTTAGGCCTGAACCAAGGGTCTCTGAGAAAACGAAAATGGTTCAGCTTTTTGTGAAAACTCCCAATGGGGGCAAGCCAGCTGATGGACCGAGTTTTATCTGACTGACCTCTCCCTGGACGAGTCAGCAAGACCGCAACCCGGATGTGTGGGCCTCACTGTCCCCGGGACGGAGAGACCAAGTGACTTCGGGGTGACCAGGAGTCTGGACGATTTGCAGCAGTGTTCCTGGGAGTCCCAGGGACGCGAGTAGAATCCGCCCCTGAATGCCGCTGCTACTCAGCCGGGAGCCCGGCACACGAGTGTTTACATCTCCCGGCCCTCCTGCCTTTTAATTAAAACGTTACTCTAGCAACTGCCTTTGGGGTGTGGCTTCCATGAGTCCCACACAGATAACAGGCAATGACCACCTTGGAACTTGAGGGCAGGGAGGGCCAAAAACAAGGAATGGCTTGTGTCTCCTGACAGATCTGGATTAGACAGTAGAAAGATCTGGGGGTGGGGGCGTGGGGAGGCTGGATTTCAGGGACTCCGTCACAGTAGGCCGGGATGGACACACACTGCTGCTCGAGATCGTGGGACGTGAGGCAGACTGCCCACCCCGACGGAGGACACACAGAGCTGGGGCCCCGACCTGCAGGGGAGGCCTGTGGAGGCCCTTCTCTAGGCCGCATGGATTCCCAGCGGGGCCCGGCCTGTGGGCTCCCCAGCTCCATGGAAGCTGCAGCGCGACCTAGTTCTTGAACCAATATTCCCAGGCTGCAAAGTGTCCCTGGCCCAGGCACCAAATACGGGGCTGCAGACAAGCTACATGGTATCCTCATCAGGCGACAGAGACTAGAAGCCGGGAACATCGACTCTCGCAGCTCAAAGGAGGTAGAATCCACAGGAGTTGGTCACTGTGGAATGGCCTCGAAAGTGCAGTCTGGGGGAGCACTGGAGTACCGCCCTATGCACTTTATGTCCCCAGTGAAGGATAACGCTGGAAAATACCCTCTCTAATGTCAGTCAGACCCACTGAGAACGTGTCCAGAGGAGACCGCTCTCTGGCCCGGGGAGTCTGGGAGGCCAAGAAGGAGCTAACGGCTACATGCACCGGCCTGGTTCTTCTGGGCTCAGGGACTAAACAACAGAAAGCTGTCCCACATGTCATCCTTTCTGGCCAAAATGCCACTATCCACCAGGCGGCTCTGAGTGTGGCGATGACCCTGAGGCAGCCTCCTTCTGAGCAGATGATTCCGTCATGGCCGGCTGTCCACCTGACGGCCTTTCCCACCGCAGAGAGATGCTGGCAAACTTGTGAGACACACTTCTCTGGAAGCGACGGCTTTGGCTATTGCCACAGTCTGTCCAAGTGCCCGCAGCCGTGCTTCCAGGCCAGGGCCCAGACGCCACCGCGCGGCCACCTCCCCGCACCGTTCAACTCGGGCTGCCCCTGCCCTGCCTGGGATGGAAAAGCAGCTTTCTCGAGACTTCCAATGACTGTGCTGAACCACACCAGATAAACATCAAAGACAACTGCCTGCTTAGGGCTCTCTAAGACCGAGACTGAGATAGGAACTAAGGTACCCCACACCCACCTGGGAGGCCTGACTGGCATTCTCTCATCCGGCCTCACATTTCTCACCGGCAGTACCTCTGGTCTTGGGGAGAACCACAGGAGCACAGCATGAAAGGTCTGGAGTCTGAGGGCAGCCAGCCTGGCCGAAGAGCAGAGCTGGGCAGTGGCTCTGTAGGACAGGGAGAGCAGACCCCCGTCCGTGTGCACTGAGATTAGCACAGACCACACCACATCAAATCACACCCATCCTTCCGCGGGGAGACACGCAGAAGGCCAGGCCCTGTCTGCAGCGTGAGTCCTGCAGGAAAGGAATGGCACACCACCCAGGGTGCGGGGTCCACCACCCAGCCACCTGTGGCCCCGTGGGAAGGCCATCCACACTGGCTCTGCATCCACGAGCTCTCTGGCCCTCAGTGGCTGCACTCTGTGAGGCGTGGCTCCCCTCGGCCTTGGAGCAAGCCTTACGGGCAGACGCTGTGCGAGGGAAGCCTTCCCAGCTGCAGCGGGTGCCAGGAGGCAGCTGTGCAAACACAGGGCTGCAGTGTCCAGCACCTTCCGTGCTCATTACAGCCACTTTGAACAGGCACCACAGGGCCAAACCACAAACGGCAGCTCTGTGCCCACCCTCAAAATTCTCCCACAGCAAAGCAGACCTGCGCAGAAATCTTTCCACTCTACCCTTCAGCTCTTTTTCATTTTTATCCTTTGCTTTTTAAGGAGGTGGGAGTGAAGACTGGCCAACGTCTTTACTGAAAAGCAGTTAAACAAAACATGCGTTTCTAAAAATGAAATTGTGTATGAAATCATGATCATAAGTGACATGAACCAAAACCACTGGTGGCCATTTAAAAATACTCCCCAGGGGTGCCTGGGTGGCTCAGTCGTTAAGCGAGTGCCTTCAGCTCAGGGCGTGATCCCGGCGTTCTGGGATCGAGCCCCACATCAGGCTCCTCTGCTGGGAGCCTGCTTCTTCCTCTCCCACTCCCCCTGCTTGTGTTCCCTCTCTCGCTGGCTGTCTCTATCTCTGTCAAATGTATAAATAAAATCTTTAAAAAAATAAAAAAAATAAAAATACTCCCAACTTCACAGCCAATGGCGCTGGGTCCTCCGCAAACCGTTGATGCTAGTCTTGAATGTGGGAGGGAGGGCCCACGGCCCAGCGCAACAGTCCTACCTGATCAGCGGTGTAATCTCTGGCTTGGCTATCACTTGACCCACAATCACAGACGTCAGATTTCAAGGGGAGCTGGATCTACCCTGGAATTACGGGAGTAACCTTAACCTCCCCAGGAGACACTCCGTTTCTCACTTCTAACTAGAAAACCGAAGGACATTCGAGAGAAGCCAGGCTCCCACTTGAGCCGGGAGGATGCAGGCATGAGCTGGAGAAGGGATAATATGAGCTCTGTTTCATCAGGGTTGAACCGTGCCCATTGATCCCACGGTTTCCTGGGGCTCTGGGGTCAAGAGTCATCAGTGTGTATTGTTCCTGTCTTAGCTTGGACCGCCATAACAAAATACCAGAGACTGAGTGGCTGAAACAACAGAAACTTATTTTCTTAGACTTTTGAAGCCTACAAGTCCAAGATCAAGGTTTGGCTGATTCAGTTTCTGGTGAGAGCCCTGCTGCTGGCTTGCGGATGACGACCTTCTCATGATATCCACACATGGCCTTTCCTTGGTCCATAGGCACAGGGGGAGAGACACAGTGTTTGCAAGCCCTCTGGTGTCTCTTCTCACAAGGACACGGATTTTATCACATCTATGACCTCACTGAACCTTAATTACTTCTTCGGATACCCCATCTCCAAAGATAGCCACATGGGGTTTAGAGCTTCAACCTATGAATTCCGGGTGACCACAATTCAGTCCATAACATTCCATCCCTGGCTCCTAAAATTCATGTCCTTTTCCCGCGCAAAATAGACCAATGCTGTCCTAACAGCCCCGAAGGTCCTGACTCATTCCAGCACCAGCTCTAAGCGCAAAGTCTCATCTAAGTGCCAGGACTCAAGGCATAACCCACACTGCGGTAAGACCCCTCTCCAGCTGTGAACCTGTGTTACCAGACAACTTTCCAATATAATCACGAGACAGGCGTAGGATAGGCATTCCCATTCCAAAAGGGAGAGACTGAAAGGAAAGGAGTGATGGGCCCCGAACAAGTCCAAAACCTAGCAAGGCCAGTCTCATTAGATCTTAAGATCTTGATCTTAAGGATAATCCTCTTCGGTTCAATGCTGTGTCCTCGGGGCTCTGCGGGTGGCCCTGTCCAGGCAGCTCTTGGCCGTGGCCGCCTGGCCCACCGAAACCAAGGTGGGGGGCCCATCCTCTGAAGCCAATGAGGGAGCAACCTGGCCCCTAGGCCTGTGGTGGGAGGGTGACCTAATCATCTCTGGATCACCTTTGGGGTCATTCTTCCTTTTGCTTGAAGAATATCACACGTTTGCAGCCTTCCTTCTACTCCCTCCCCCCCGCTTTTGTTTCCTTTAGTCCCAGGAGACAGTGGTGCTGTACTGGTACGATCCCATCTTCCCACCTTTATTCTTGGCTTCTGCTGGAAGGGCTAATTAAATCCTAATTAAATCAAACAGTTGGCGCCTGGCTGGCTCAGGCAGTGGAATGTGTGACTCTTGATCTCGGGGTCATGAGTTCGAGCCCCACGATAAGTGTGGAGATTACTTAAATAAATAAATACATACATACATAAACTTTAAAAAAATGTCCAACAGCTGTGTGACCACACCCTTGGTGTTCTCTTCAGTACACAGTCACTGCAATATGGACAGGCTGAGAAATTTTCCCAATCTTCAAGTACGGATTCCCTTTGCTAAACAATTCCTCCTGCAACCCATCTCCCTCCTCTCACATTTCGTATTAGCAGTTATGGAGGACACAAGCTGCATCGCTTGGGTGATGGAGGGACCCAGTGGGTGCGACGTCAACGCTGTGCTTAGAAATTCCTCAGCCAAGGGGCACCTGGGTGGCTCAGTCGGTTAAGCGTCCAGCTCTCGATTTCGGCTCAGGTCATGATCTCAGGGTTGTGAGACTGGGCCCCGTGACTGGCTCACGCTGGATGTGGAACCTGTTTAAGAGTCTCTCTCCACCTCTGCCTCCGCCCCCCACCCCCACACACATATAACAATAAAAATAAATACCTCAGCCAAATATCCAGTTCCATCACTTACTCCCAAGTTCCACCTGCCACAGAACACGAGAACATGAACACAGCTCAGCCAAGGTCCTTACCATTTTATAACAAGGACCATCTTTCCACCATTACCCAATGACCTGTTTCTCATTTCCAACTATGAATGGGGGGGTCACAACAGTTCCCTTCAACACAGCAATGCTACAATCACGCATGATCATGAACTTGCACTGCTTGAAAAGCAATCCAAGAATCGCTTCTCCTAACGCACACGTGGTTCTGTGGTCAGTAGCCAGACCTTTGATAAAAAGGTGTGGGTCAGCCCCCATTTATAAGACACCCTCAGTGTCAAAGAATGAAGCATGCTTAGGAACCCCACGTGAAAGCCCACTGGCTGAACTGGGTACAAGGGAGCTTTAGCCAAATGGGGGACTATCTTACAGAACAGGGGTCACTGTGGATAGACAAGCGTTCTACCTGCTTCTGTGGTTTCGGTCTCTCTGCTGATGACTACCACTTTTCATTCATGCTCACATGCCTCCCTAGAGCAGCTCTCACTTGAAATAAGTTACTTGCGGACTTTCTGAGGTATGGAAGTTAGTAATGACATGTTAGAACTATATGCAAAGTGAGAAGAAGCAGACTCCAGGAATGAGAGCCGAGGTGGGTGCGGGAGTCTGCCAGGTCGTGGATCCCAATGAACCCACTCTCCCAGACCCCTGCCTCGTGCAGCCCTCTTCTGTACGTCTGGGCTGGGGCTCTGACTTGCTTTAACAAGAGAATGCTGTGGAAGTCGTGCTGGGCCCGTTCCAGACACAGGCCTTAGAAGGCTTTTGTGTTCTTGGGAGGCCTGAGAAGAAGTCTACCTACCCTAATGAAGAAACGACTCCCCTGAAGGGCTCTCTGGGGAGGGGCAGAATCACAGAATATGTGGGAAGAGAAAGAAGCCCAGCCCCAGCCATCTCACCACGTGACTGCAATCACAGAGAAAATGTGGGTCAGACTGGCAAAAGAACCTCCCAGCTGAGACCAGCCCACAAGAATATTAAAAAAATAAAAGCTTGCCCTACACTACTACATTTGGTGGGGGGCAGGGGGTTATACAGAAGTGGTTAAAAGAGGCCCTTTGGGAACATGTGACATACAGAACAGTTAAAAAGTTTTGACCAAAGGCTCAAATCTACTGTTGTGGTTTGTGTTTTTTTTTTAATGATTTTATGTATGTATTCGACAGAGAGAGAGCATAAGCAGGGGGAGCAGCAGCCAGAGGGAGAAGCAGACTCTCCGCTGAGCAAGGAGCCTGATGCAGAACTCGATCCCAGGACCCTGGGATCATGACCTGAGCCGAAGGCAGACGCTTAACCCACTGAGCCACCCAGGCGCCCCCTACTGGTTTTAAGGTCCAGGTTTTGTTTGCTAACTGACTAAGCAAAAGAACCAACAGGCTAAGGAATGGCTACACAGTGCAAGCGAGCCATCTCTGACAATCCTTTGCATTCTCTCCTGTCCGGCCCTGAAGCTGGGAGTTACACAGAATCATGTATTTAACAAAATAGCTAGCACCCAGCCTGGCACATGGCACGCAACTCAAAAATGCTTATGAGTTCATTCGAGCCTTCTGGAAGCAGTGCTGTGACCATGAACACGTCTATCCAGAGGCACAGGGGAGGGGTGCGACCCCAGGGAGCACGCAGTCCCCGAACCTGCGGCTAGGGCTCTCCTCTGCACAGGGTGGCTGCCCTGTACCCCTTGCCCCGCCCTGACAGGGCAGGAGGGGTAAATGACATCGGACATCTGAAAAGCCCTCTGTCATCCCCCAAGCCCTGGGCAGAAAGGTTAGGAAGTATCTTAATCTATTTACAGTATCTCACTTTGTACCACAAGAACCTTTTATTTTTCTGAAAATTTTCAAATAAGCCCATAACTCCATTCCTGCCAACAAGTGGGGCCACTGTGGCTTTTAGGAGAGCTAACAAGAAGCATCTTTAAGAAACTAAAGAATAGTCATTCTTTTGACAACTCTCAAAAATAGCTCAGTTGATGCCATAAAATCATCTCTGAGAACACCAGCAGAAAAGCACTCACCAGCACTCTGCACCTAAGCCCCTCAGGTGGGTCACCGCCACAGGGAAGGCTTTCCATGAACGGAAGGCCGATCAGCCTGCCAGTCCGCTGAGAAAGGCTTGCTACTCTGATCCCCGGACTCGCTCTTTGTCTCTTCTGACTCCCCATCCCTCCTGTCTGTCTCCACACTCTACAAAGGGGGTTAGAAGTTATATTTCTGGTCCCATGACTCTTGCAGCCACCGCTGGGTTTAGACCAGATTTAGCCCAAGAAGCAGCGGGGGACTGAGCCCACACAGTGCCAGCAGGGACAGAGGCCAAGCCCGCTCCAGCTCGCACAGACTGGCTGGCCTATGGGCAGCCAGCCCCGCCCGAGGGCTCTGTTTGAGAGCAAAGGCGCCGCCCCTTCCCTGGCCATCTTTCCATCCCATCAGCAGGGTCTCCCTCCATGTGAGGGACCAAGGGGGCCTTCCTGAGGGCAGGGAAAGGGTCCTGGAGAGAAGCCAAGAAGAAGATACGTGCACCACCTCGACATGCTGCCCCCCCTACCCCGGGGCTGCTAGAAAGGTGCTACCCTTGGGTCTCCCCGGGAGCTGGCGTTAGTGGCTTCAGGGTTAGCAAGTCAAGGCCGGGCCGTTTTGGTCATGGCGAGGACAGGCATGAGAGGTGTGTAGCAAGCCTGCGGGCCATACAGCAGAGTCGGCCCTGCCTTCCCGCCCAGGTCTCCCCGCCCCCCCGCAGCATAGCTGTGGGGTAAGGTGCCAGGGCTGCTGCCAATTTTCTGAACACAGCACAGGCGTACTGCCTCCGGGCTGTTTTGTTCGTCCCCCCCCCCCCCGCCCCCCCCCTCCTGTCCAGCAGGCTGAGCAACCAGTCCTGGAGGGAGGGGCCAAGCGGGAGCTGTGGGGGTAGGGGGGGAGTCAGCCCCACCACCTGGATGACCCAAGGGGAGACGACTCGCTTCACTTTTCCACCCCACCGATGGGGTTCATGCCAATGAGGGTGGAGGCCAACGTCTTGGCCACTTACCTTAAGAGTCCCTAGTATCACTCACGTCTACTGTAACCAGAGCTGGATTTCTCTCCAGCCCCTGAAGCTTGAGCAAAACCCATCCTGTCCTGGGACAGACCGCTTCCCACTGGCTCTACCGGCGCCACCACCTTGTCCTCCTGAGCACCCGTCACCCGTACCCACGCCTGTGTGGGCAACTGTCCAAGCACAGCAGGACACTGGTCTCCCACCAAGGGACTGTGCGCCCCAGGAGTTCCAGACAGAGCCCTGAGCGCAGCCAGTGCTGTGTCTCAGGAGCCCCCCAGGGCCGGGCTCTGCATGGGGCAGATTTTGAATGCAAGTCAGCTGGCCATTGTCCACCAGAAAAGGGGGAAAAGAAAGCAGAGATGAATAAGCAGCAGTGACTTCCTTGCCTTCAGAGCCCCACAGGCATCTGCAAAGGACTCGGAGACATACGATTCTGCTGTGCAGAGCACATGACTCACACACTGACTCCTTCCAAGGACCGGTCAGGATGGCAGCCGCTTCCAGTGCTAAACCACCCAGTCCTCGGGGGGTACAAGCTAAGCCAGAGGAATGAAAGAGGGTGCGTGCCAACACCGAGACGGTTTGGCAGCGTGACCCAACTCCAAACCAGGGCTGGGCCACCTTCTTGTGTCCCAGCCAAAAATATGACAAAGCCCATTGTTCTGATACCCAGTAGGGTGGCCTTGCTGGTCCTGGCTGCTTTACCAGTTACACGATCACAGGTCCTAATGGCCACAATTAACTAAGCACTCACCATGTGTCAAGCAGGTTACACACATCGGCGCGTATTGCCGGAGGAGGCAGGAGAGCCCAAGGAGATGGCAAACTCAGCCATCCCAGGTGATCCACTCACCAGCAACCACGTGAATGCCCATGATATGCCATGCTCCAGGCACTGGGGAGGCAAGGAGAGCGAGACACAGCCCCCATCTTTAGCCCCCACCTCAATTTGTGGCAGAAAACAGACAGAAATGGTCCAGTAAACACAAAGTAAGACCATCTAGGAAAGCTTCTGCCCGTGTGCACCAGGAATCCCGAACAATCACAATCCTGATCATAACGGCTGTGCTTGTAATAGCGAATAAATAAAATAAAACTGAAATAACATTAATGGCCAAAAACCCAAAAAAACCACCAACCCTCTGGAGAAACACGTAAGTGAGAGATGCCATAATGGGGGCGTTAACTGAAGCCCAGCTTCGTGACAACTGGGTAAAACCTAAATGAGGCCCGCCATGTTATTTTCTACAAATTGCTTAAATCCCTTAATCCCCCATTTCCTCATCTGTAGCACGGGGATGAATAATACCTAAATCAAAGCGTTCTATGAAGACTAAATGTTGACAATCTATACAAAGTGCTTACCTCAAGATAAATGAAAATAAATAAAATAAAATACAATTATCCCTTTTTTAGTTAACCACAAAATAGACTGCACGCATAGATTTGAAGTACGACATCTCGATGTACTTCTAACTTTATTATGTGTATACATCCAAGACACTCAACTCTCACAAGTCTGGGGTCTCTAACCTGCACCTGATTCTTTACTGAGGGCCCCTAGGGTGGCCATATCATTTAGTGCCAAAACCAGACACCTCTGAGAGTGGAAAACAGAAAGGAAGGAGGAACAATTCCAGCAGGACAAGGGTATAAAATAGATGTAGCATTCTGAGCAAACTGGAGGGGCTGGTCACTTTGTTCACTGTTCACCGGGCAACTTCAGGGGCAAGGCCAGCAGCCGTCACGATGCATTCCCTCTCCATCCCTCCAGGGAGCTGCCGAGTTTGAGAGCTGGCCCAGTAAGAGTCCAACCTGAATGAAGCCAGCAATGGTGTCACCCCACCCAGCAGTCAGGAAAGTCAATGGACGGGGACACCCCCTCCACACACACACACACACAGAGCTCCTCCCAAAACCTGAAGAAAGGAGTCAGCCCCTGGGCCCGGCACCCGGCACCCGGCACCTGTCTTTACCCCTCACGTGCTGTCTGCCAGCATCATATGATGTCAGGCCGCAATCACTTCTGCCTCTCGAATGCGCCCCTTACCTCAGGTGTCCCAGGCTGTAGAACCGGGACTCGCCGTCAGTGGAGCGGACCACCTGCAGCGTGAACATGGGCTGCAGCTGCCTGAGCTCCAGCAGGACGATGGCCAGGTAGTGGATGAAGAGGAGCGCGTCCACGAGGGACACGGCGTACTGCACGATGCCCTGGTAGTTCCGGTCCCGCGAGTCCAAGATGCGGACCCCGTAGAACAGCCAATAGGAAACCACAAAAAGGAAGATGAGGACCAGCAAAAGGGCGCGGAACACAAATACTCGTGGCACGTCGGCCCTCTGCTTGCGGAAGAAGAGCGCCCAGGTCCCGATGAGCAGAATGAGGAGCTTGAATGCCACGGAAATGAAGAGTCCCTCGCAGATGGTGCCACAGGGCTCCAGCTCGTCCCTCCACAGGATGGGGGGTAACAGGATGAAGGCGACGGGGGTGAGGAACACTAGAAGTCCGAGGACCGAGGCCACGGTGAGGCCCAGGTAGCGCTTGCAATCCAGCCCCACGCTGTCCTCCATGTCCTTGCTGATCCTGGCAATGTCCTCCTGCGATATGCTGTGCTCGGACGTGCCCGTGATGGCCGTCGTGGTCTCTCCCCAGTTGTCATCCTGATGGGGAGAGAACAGTGAGCGCGAAGGGCAGCAGGCAGCAGGGCACTAGTGAAAGTCACAAAGCCAGCACTGGGACACACAGAGGGCCCACCTCCCCGAACCAACCCACACCCACGGGCAACCCTAGAACATGGAAGCTGAGCCCTTCAAATACAGGAACTGTGAACCTTCATCCACTCACCAGTAACCACGTGAGTGCCCACTGTATGCCACGCTCCAGGCCAGGCACTGGGGAGGCAAGGAGAGCGAGACACAGCCCCTGTCCTCAGCCCCCGCTTCAATTTGTGGCAGAAAACAGAAAAATGGTCCAGTAAACACAGCGTAAGACCATCTAGAGAAACTCCTGCCCAGAAACAGGAATCCTGGACAAGAATGCTGGAATCTCTGGAGAGGCTCTGGGCCCCGCAGTAAGCAATCCCGCTGCGAGACTAACATAAGAGGGCTCACCTATGGTGGAAGAAGACTCTGCATTCTCTTCTCAGGTCATGGCTGGGTTAAAAAGGCTGACAAAATCCAAGTTCTGGAAGTGGGGTATTATAATGCCCTCCAGCAGCTCTGAAAAGCTATACGTAGAAATCACAGCTGACCTATAGCTAGTTTTTGGTTTGGGTTCTTTTTAATAATTATCAGTGTCAAGCACTCTTTGACCATGTTTCTCATTGAGCACACCATGCAAATTCAAGTACTGCTGGCCAGGACAGCTCAAAAATTCCTACCCAAACACACGTTCTCATGATACGCTGAACATCGAGGGCACAGAACTCCCAGGCTATTGCAATGTGTCTTTGACTTTCTGGCTTTCTCTCTCCTTTTAAACCCTGAGGTAGTTTCCAGTAGGACCGATCAGTCCCTTTATTGAACAAGATCCGGTGTTTAGGATTTTTAAACAATTCTGCTGTTTTGCTGGCAACCCTGACTCCACTACGAAGCAACAAGACAGCAAGAAGGCAATGAAAGCCACAGGGGGTCCAAAGAGGTTTTGCCTCAGAGATTGGTGTATATGATTTAACTTGGAAAAAACAGTCCGATGTAGGGGCAAGCCGGGTGAAATTCATGTGGAAGACACCAACTTAGAAAAATCTAGTGTAAGCTGACAGCTGAATCAGCAAGATAGGGATTCCAATGACCCAACAATAACCTTATATCTAGTAATGATCAGAAAAATAGGATTTATGAATGTACAGGCTACAGCAAGGAGTGCTGGCGGTGCAAAGGTCTTGACCTATGAATAAAGAGTTCTTCAACTTGGAAAGTTAGTTGCAAGTGTCACATACCATGAAATAAATGACTCTCTAGGACAACAGCCAGAAGCCACCAAGACTCTCACACACGGCTGAGGGAGGCTTAAAATGGTACCATCACTCTTGAAAATGGACCTGGCGGTGTCATATAAATTCAACTATATGCTCAAATGTATGATCCAGAAATTCCAATCCCAGGTTTTTATCCAAAATAAATGTAAACATAATGTCTGCAAGAAGACCTGTGTCAGAATGTTCTTAACAGCTTTATTCGTGATAGTCCAAAATGGCACACCTCAGATACCTATCCACCAGGAGAACGGGTAATAAATTCATATAACAGAATATTCCTCAGCAAATATTAAAAAGGATGAATTGCTGGGGCACTTGGGTGGCACAGCAGTTAAGCGTCTGCCTTCGGCTCAGGGCGTGATCCTGGCATTATGGGATCGAGCCCCACATCAGGCTCCTCCGCTGGGAGCCTGCTTCTTCCTCTCCCACTCCCCTGCTTGTGTTCCCTCTCTCGCTGGCTGTCGCTAACTCTGTCGAATAAATAAATAAAAAATCTTTAAAAAAAAAAAAAAAGGATGAATTGCTAAAACTCACCAAAACATGGGTAAGTCTCAAAATCATTAGGCTGACTGGGAAAAGTCCGAAACAAAAGAGTATGATCCCAATTATATTAAGTTCTAAAACAGGCAAAACTAATCTACAGTGATAGAGATCAAAACAGGGTTTGTCTTGGAGAGGTGGGGGTGGGGACAGGAATTGATTGGGAAGAACATAAGAGATTTTGTAGAGTAATAAAAAAATACATATATATATAGAGACAGTACACATTACATGGGTTTATTCTGCCGTTTGAACTTCTCAAACTATACACTTTAGATCTGGTTCATGTCTCTGTGCGTCGACTGACTTCAATTAAAAAAAATCACCAATAGGGGAAAAAATAAGCACAAATTCAAAGACTGACAACTCATTGTAATATAAGGTAAGTTCATAAAATAATTTACTTGGTAAAACTCTGAAAGAGTGAAGGGCAAATACCAGATTCCATGTTTTGTACTGGGCCTAATATTCAGTTGATGATCAATGTGGAAGAAATTATTACTAGTATCTCATGGTCATCTTGTTGACCACTGCACTGCTATGATTTAACTATTCACCCTTTTACCCACCAAAGAGCTGCGAATTACATCCCCTATACATTTTGAGAATGGATATACATAAAAAATATAGATGTCCAAAGGGTCCTCTTAAGCTTGGGGTTCTTAAGAACAGAAAGGATCTGAGATCCTCTAATCTGATACCCAAGATCTCCACTAAAGAGCCCGAGAGCCACAAAAGTCAGGACTGCCCTAGGTCACTGAGTTACTGAGAAACACAGCCTCCAAATGCCCATTTCCATGCTTTTCCCACCACATCAACTTGGTGTAAACACCAACAGCTTCCCAATACAGCTTCCCAGTGAGCCACAAGATGTGGAGAAGCTGCAAAAAAAGATGCCCTCACAGTGGGCCCCCAGCACCTCTGAATCCTCATCTAGAAGGAAACTGACCCCACCCGCGCACAACGCTTCAAGGTGTCCGATCTTGGGATTAGCCCCGACCATCCAACCATCCCTCTGGCCCTCCCAGGGCCATGGCAGGTAGCGCAACGGTAAGGACTGACAACATGTACTCCTCACTGGACAAACTCCACGTTCATCCCACAGCTGGGCTTGGGGACCCAAGAGCCCCTCATGTGCTCGGAGGAATTCCGATTTCAGTCCATCTATCTGCTTATAAATGCATACGTGTGTGTACCTGCCTGTGTGAGCGTACGTCGGGGTTTCTTGGGGGCCACGGCTGGCCACGCATACATTTCAGGAGCTGTGCAGGGCATGCAAACATGTTTCTGAGGACAGCTCGGATGTTTATTTAGATCAGGTGGGCTGCCAGACAGTTAGGACCCAGTGAGAAGAACCCACACAGTGTCTTTTAAAAATTAATACATTGCCAATATTTAAAAATGGGCTGATTTCACAAAAATCCTAATTTCCAGCTTTTCTTAAATGCCACTAGACCCAGGAGCACTGAATTCCTGCCTTCCTGAGCTCCTCTGAGAGAGGAGCTGCCTTCTCCAGTTAGCTACAGACCCCATCGCTCCACGCCATGGCCCTGATAACGATGTGCCATGCAGGGTGCTGCTGCTCACCCCCCACCCCCACCAAGCTTGCCTGAAACCTTCTGGCCCCTCCCTTCTCTGTGACCCTGGGCCTATTTCATTCACCCCTGTCAGGCTTCTAAGTGGAGCCCGCCCGATTTACTTCATATAACCCGTAGTGGTCAGTCTGGGCTCTCTGAACCTCTTGTTCCCCACAGTACTCGGGGCTTCTGGAGAGAGTTTCCTTCCCTGGCGTACTGTTCCACTTTGGAACACGTCCCCGGAGACGACAGCCTGTAACTTTCCCTTTCTCTGCCCTGTCATCAGCCTGGCCGGCTTCTTTTCAACACCATTCCAAGCAGGCCAACCAATCACACTTCAGAAGAATCCCCAAGGTAGCCAGTGGCAGGAAGAGCTGTCCTTAGACCAACGAGAAACCACGCGACATAGATCAACTAATTACCATGCTAGAAAAATAAAGATAAAAACCCAAGAGAACCTACTGCAACAAGACTTAGGAAAACATTTACTGAAAAGAGTCTTGATCCAGGGGCAGCGTGCTTACAGACTGCCTTTGATCCTTACCTGAACTTCCTCCGTCCGAGTAGACTCATTTCCCAACAGGGGCTCTCCGGTGGGAGCTTGAATGGTGACAGATTTTTCTGACCCTCTGCCATCTTTATTCCGGGGCGATTTGTGTCTCTCTCTATTTCTCTCCCTGAAAAAAAAAAGATCATCAGCTAGCACATTTATACCGTGTGACTCACCTCTCATCGGAATAGATTATACGTTTCATTTTGAGTTTAGGACAATTCTATACACACATATATAGACACACACACACACACACACACACACACACGCACACACAGTGCCAATACTCACCCAAGCCTCCCCCCCCGCAAGGAGTAAGCTCATTTTTACTCCCTACTTAGTATTTTCTTTCTGCCATTCCAAGACCCAAAACAAAGACTGTCACTCCTCCCTCAACAGTGGAATTGAAAATAGATTTTTTTCAAAGCCTAAAATTGTGAATTTTAGAATTTCCGTAGCTGTAAATTTTTACTGTAAAATTTTACTGTAAAATTACTGACTTGATTTGGTTATAATTTGCCTAAATTTATTTTCTAGGGCTTTCTTGTGGGGACAACACTGCAAAATATTTACGCTTTGGTCTGTCCAAAAAAATCTGGGCCATGTTGTCACCCTACACCTTTGGACAAGCTGAGAAGAAAGGAAATTCAAAACCAGTACAAAGAAGCATTTACTTCTCATTCCTACAAATTCAAAGTCATTCCCATAGGTTCTGGCTGAATTCAAAGGCACCCAGAGGAACGATAAAAGCCTGGACAAATGATACCAAAAGGTGCATGTGTGCATGTGTGTGTGTTTTCAGGCTTCCTGAGGAAAGCAGGCTGCTGCCTCATTTTACCCCAGATGAACTTCCTGGGCGGTCTTCCAGGGTAACTGCGAGAGTACCCTGCCACAGGTCAATCTTGAAATTACGAAAGGAATCCACCGCGAAGCTCAGAAGTGACAACCTGGCCATGAACCACCTATGGAAACTGGCACTCCTGTCCCCCAACTGTGAACAGTCAGTCCAGGAGCCCCACAGAAGGAGCCTGTCCATCGGGGGCCAAGAGTAAGTTCCCTCAACCTCCTGTCTTAGAGGCTGCCTTGACATCAGTCCTCCCTTCAAACACCTGCTCTCATTCCCACGGTCGCCCAGGCAGGACAGAGCACTGCACACACAGACTTTGGGGACAAGAGTCAGATCTCAGTTCTGCCCCTATTAGACGTGTGACCTTGCACAAGTTATTCTGAAAACCTCAGTTTCCTCTCTGTGAAATGGGGATAATGATAATACCACACAGATAATGTATGCAGAGCTCGGTACAGGGGCCTCAGAGATGTAGAAGGAACTATTAACATAGTCCAACTCCTTCCCCTCCGTAGTGCGTCTCCTAATAACCTGCTACTTAGCCAACAAAATCACATGCAGACTTCCTGTGGGCACACTCCGACCTTATCAGCGCCTCTCTAGGATAAGCACTGGTTAGCTCCTTCAAAGAGCAGGGAGGCGGCCTCGGTCCCAGACACTCTCAGTGAGAGCATTTCTAATTTCTAGGGCATCACTCATCATCCCAATCAACTGCTAAATTAGAGTCTAGAAATACATGTGTTCCGATCAACCTGGGTGTTTCAGTTTAACCAGGTAACCAGGGGAACAGCAGAAAAACGGTTTACCAAGAGATGTATCTATCAATGCCAATCATTCCACTCCCCACTCCAATTTAGAGAGCACTTCACTAGGTGCTCTATGATGTTAATTTCATCGATCCTAACAATAACCGTATGAGGCCAGTAGTCTTGTCCCCACTTTAGAGATGAAGAGACTGGGGCTCACGGAGGTTAACTAAGTTGCCGAAGTCGTGACCCCAGGTCTGCTCCCACCACCTGGATTCACGCTCGCTATGCTGCACTGATCTGAAGAGCAACTGGAAGACCTGGTAGTACGAATATTCCTAATGCTCTTCCTGACGCCCTCTACTTGAACTGCCGGAGCTCTGAAATCTGCCTGCGGGGTTACTGCTGGCAGCCACAAACGCACTGTGAACTTGGACAGCACAATGCGATGAGCCCAACGCTCTGGGCTGCCAACGACAATCACTTCAAAAGGCCCCAGTGTGAGAAACAATAAACAATTTGGGAGAGGCTTCCCAGGTGCCTAGGCCGTCTTCAGGATGACCTGTGTGGATGCAGTCTAGAACCCCTGCTTCCCAGGGCCTCCATCAGCCAGACCCAGGAGCCTCCTCTTCTATCTTGTGTTTCCATCACCCCTAACTGCTCCCCCAGCTCTCAACTTTTTCTGTCATCAGCCAAGTCATGTGCTCCCCTAACCCCATCTATCTATTCACTAGTCCCCTGGGTCAAATCCTGTGACAGCACAAATTCCACTGGAAATCAAAATTCTTTCACTGAATGCCACATACTGGAGCCTTACCATGGCCAAGGCAGAAAGCAGGTAGGGGACACACCCAGGGCTGGAAACTGCCTCTCCAGGGCCAGCCATCACTCTGACCCCTGGCCCACCCCACCTGGCTCTTAAAGGGCCCAATGACATCCAAAGGAGAAGGGATAGCCTGAACCATTCCCTTGGTGACATCTGGTAAACCAGATAGAAGCCTATTATCTGATAACCCTGGGAAGGTTTCCTCATCCACCAGAGCCAGAAACCCGAGACCACTGCTTCTCACACCTGAGTGTGCAGAGACACCACCCGGGGTGGGGATTTAAGTGCAGAGTCACTGGCCCCGCCCCTAGGGAATTCTGGAAGGGAGACAAGAGGAATCTGCATTTTCACCAGCACACCAGGTGATCAGGATGCAGGTGGTCCAAGAAACTTTCCCCACGGTTCTTCCACCCAAATGCTCCTGGGGAGAGGGCTGTGGGTGTGAGTGCTGGGAAGTCTGGCTGTTTGTGAAATGCCTATATACAGCAGGAGCTCAATAATGGGCGCAGAGAGGTAAGCGTAATGCTCAGCTGTACAACGAGGTATAGAGTGGCTTCTGTATTAAAACAGCATTCAGTGGATGAGGCTGGGGAGAGGCTCAGGCCAGCATGCATCAGACTCAGCCTCGGTGTGCATCAGCCTTGTGCCGGTCCCTGTTGTCCAAGGAGCAAGACCTGTCACGCAGCTTTTATAAAAATCACCGGTCATGAATTACTGCTCCGGGAAGGTGTCTGAGCCAGTACTAAATAGAGAAGCCCAACAAAAACACTGCCGTTCAGTGTTATCCAGGGTGCAGAGCTCGGGCCACAGGATGGCTGCTTCACTGCACAAGGAGCCCACACATTCATCTCGACAGCTCCCCACGCTGGGACTCCAAGCAAGTGCCAAGTGTATTCTGGGCAAGGGCTTCCCAGGGGTGAAGACAATCAGTTCATGGGGTCTGAGAGTGGAAACAAGAGAGGTGGGGGGGGGGGGTATATGGCTATCAAACTACAAAAGGGCTGTTACAACCCCATGCACACTGGGGAGTGTCTCCCGCTCTGCCCGAGTGGTAGGGATCCCCAGTGTGCCTTTGCCGGGCAGGTATGCCAGCCACAGGAATCGCTGTATCTTTACCTCGGAGTCTGTGTCCATGCACCCTCTGCCCGTAAGGGCACAGATCAGTGTATCTGTGCTTGTGCGTGTGCAGGCGAGAGGGTGGGAAGAGCAAGAAACAGCACGCAGGAGGCCCAGGCAGGTGGCCATAACTGCACGTGTGTGTGTGTGTGTGTGTGTGTGTGTCTGTGTGTGCGTGTGTGTGTAAACCCATGTATTTAGGCGATTCCAGAGCTAGGCCATTGGGGCTGCTGTAAAACCCCTCATTCCAGCCAGAACCCCCATCGATTCCTGTTCCCTTCCCACTACAGTCGGCATTTCCTGGGAAGACTATTTAGCTGTTTCTGTTGTTGGTCTATTTCTATTTGGGGAAAGCCGGCCCCACCAGTCGCTCCTCCCTTTCCTTCTCCACCACCACCCACTACCTGTCCTTGCCCTGCTGACGGCGGGGCTGCCTGGCTGCTTCCTCTGGCTCGCATCAGACTCGGGTGGGAGGGCTGGGCACAGTGCAAACGGACTCTGAGGCCGCCTGTAAACAAAAGTGCCAATTCCCTCCGCACTCTGGCCACTCTCTTTTGTTCATTTCAGACATTGGGCATTTCAGCATATTAGTCACGTGAGTTCTCTACCCCCTCCCCGCCCCACCTCATTCCCCTACCAGTTACTCCCCATCTAGCACAGCCCAGCGGGAGCCTGGGCTTCCAAAGGACCAAGAAGTCAGGCCTGAAACCTGCCAAGGGCACCTGCTAGCCTTGTAACGTCAGGCAAACAACACTGCCTCTCCACACCTCCCGTTCCATCACCTGAATGGGGGTACCACCTCCCGCGGTTCTAGGACTGCCATGAGGAATGGGGGCCAGGGTGAGGGTCCTCGCAGGCACCCACCAAATGTTCCTTAGCATCGCTGGCTGCTGCTGTATGTGACCCAGCAAACTGCTACATCGGGCTCAAAGGTAAGGCAAGGTCGGCTGAAGTCTACACCATTGTCCCAGCAAGCTGACTAACTGGACACCCTCTGGAGAGAGCAGACATCACAAAACCAGACCGCTGACCTCTTTGTTGGAAAAGAGTCAGTTGTCATCTGTTTGGAACCCAGCCAGTCCCCCAAAGATGATCACGGCGTCACTGGGCATATCGAGTTTGCTGCACTTCATTATTCCTCTCTGGGTGAGAGGTCTACTACAATTACCAAAAGCAAGGTTCCTCCCCTTTTCTATGTTTCCATTCAAATTCCTGACAAATCCCTGAGCAGAACAGCCCTCATGGGAACCCTCCTGGGGAATGCCATACCCTTGACTGGGTCTAGGGCCTGCTTACACACCAGTGAGGGGTATTCTTACCACTTAATCTTCTTTATGCCCCGACACACACCATGTACAGACCACAAGCTTTGCCCCGTAGTTAGCTACTAGGCCTTACAGGGCCCTCAGAGAATTCACCGCACGCGGGTGTTGTTTTTCCCTCAAGAACCCACGGAATCTCTAATGGCCATCCCTTCCACCCAGAGCTTTTCTGAAAAGGCATTCAGTAATACTCCTTGATTACTTTATTAAAAGGCTCAGCTTGTACTACCATTTGCCAAGTACTTTCCACATGGGTCCAAGAAGGCACTAAGAGTTCCTCATGCTGTTTTAATTGGAAGTTATTGTCTCTTACAGTCACCACAAGAGCCCTGCTGAATCAATTTGTGGGGGCCTCAGAGACCTGAGAAAAAAACAGAGCAGAGCCTGGGGCCCTGACATAGGACAGTTGGGACCCACGTGTAGGCAGAGGGGACCAGAGATGGTTCCTCCTCAGAATCCTGTAATGCATCGTCCCCGATTCATCCCCAAGCACCCCCAGCGGCACCCCAAATTCCTACTTCTGTCACTGCCGTGTGGAAAACAGAAGCTTGGCACACTGACAAGGGAATGGCTTTCTCCAGTTGGATGTTTCCAAACGGCCGTTTCTGGTGTTTTAGAATGAATCTGATATGTTCACCCACTGGTTGAAATTTGTGATGAATCTTTGATCACCAAAGGCCTTCTGACTTTCCGGAGACCTGGGCTCTGCCTGTCACCTGAGGCCTCCCTCAGCAGGCTTCTGTTCAGCATCCTGCCAGAAAGGCTAACCCAGGCTCCAGGAAGAGCTCGTTCACGTCCTTTCCCCACATTTTTATGATTTTAAGACCAATACATGAAAATTTAGAAAATAATGGAGGTTTAAAAAAAAAACCAACCCACCCATAATCTTAATAATCCCTATATTCAGAGACAGGACACACATGGCCAATAACGTTAGCATTCATCTTCTCATAAGAAGACAGAATTATTATAATGTACAAAGTTTTGGCTCTTGTTATTTATATCATGGCATCATAAACGTGATTTCTCAGGTCATTAAACAATCTGTGAAAATTGTTGTTTTATGTTCTTTATTCCATTCAGATTTTTAATTACAAGACACACCCTTGTAGAAGACTGAATGGGTACGGAAAGATAAAGCAAAAACAAAACTCCCATCAGTCAGCATCTCGTGTCCAGCCCCTTCCCTGTGGGTGACCGCTGCGGGCAGCTCGGAGAGTATCCCTCCAGACCTCTGGCTGCCTGTGTGCACCCAGACAGGCTCACAGATGAATAAGGCAATTAGATGGACACGTCTTATTGCTGCATTACAAAACAAAGCCCCACTCTGCATTCAGCTGCTTGTGTGAGGAACCGCTTGGTCAGGGAAACACCCACCACGAGCACCGTTCCCAGCCCTCCCGGGGCTGCAGCCGCAGCTGGGCCTTTGGGCCGTGGCCAGTTGGGACCTTTTGAATGTGGTGCTGAAATGCCACGGCCGTTAACAGCATTAATACAGTCACTGGTTAGTGACCTCCTACTGTGTGCCGTGTGAACTGCTTCATATGCACAATTTTATTGAATCCTCTCAACAGTCCCATGAGACAGCTGTACCCATTTCACAGTGAGAAGTCTAAGAGGCGGCACTACAACTTCACCAACTGGCTTCCTAACCTCTCCCTCCATTCATTCCCTCATTCCTTTACTCACCAAACATTCCGTAGGTCTGTAATACAGCAAGCTCTACAAACACCAGTGCAGACCTACACATTTTGCACAGAGGAGGGGAGTCTGGCCCCATCACCCCGGATGGCGGGTTTTCATTACCAGGCTTGTTCACCGGGAAAACTCATCAGAGAGAAATATGGCACTGGGCCAATCCCACCACCTAGTGTATAAACCTCACGGCAAGTGCCTAACGGGCAATGAGTCAGCAACTTTAGGTAGAAAGCAATAAATCAACACTTTTTTTTAAAACTTTCATTTACATTCTTGGTAAAGCTTTGGGAGAACAGTCATCCATGAGAAGTATTTAGAAATGAAAAACATTTCCACTGCAGGGAGAAACTTTAATTTAAAATCAGTTGTGAGAAATTAAGGTCATCAACTGTAATGGCAGCTATAAAATGTAAATTGGTGGTATAGTTACTCCCAGCTCATGTTAAATGCTCTTAAAGCTTGGCTTCTCCTACGCTGGTGGACCGAACCTCCAGCAGCCACAGTACCGCAACCCAGCTTCACCATTTGAAAAGCAAGTCTAGAAAGCTCGACCAACCTGCGAGTCTCCCCCAAAGGACATGTGAAACAATCAAGAGCTTACATACCCTTGTCTGTGAGATTTTTTCGAATGACTTGAATAGTAAGAATATCCAGAATACGTGGATTCGGTATCCATAGCAATGGGGAGCTTGCTCTTGAGGAAGGAGCAGCAGTGTTTCTCCTTAGAGGGAGAGAATTTCACCTACTAGACTCAGAAAACCGCAAAGGGTCTGGAGATCCAGGAGTCACTCGTCGATGGGAACAAATTCTAGGAAAAGCAGGGAGAAAAAAAGATATCAACTTTCAAAGGCAACCTAAAGATTCTAGAAGATAAATGACAGCAGCCACCTCCCCTCTGGGGTCTCTGTTACAGAACAAGTAAGCAGGGAAGGCGCATGAACGCTAAATGCTTCCCCAGGTGTCCAGCAGGGAGACAGGTAGGTTCTGGGTGGGCTAAGGCCGGCATACCGGACATGGGCGAGACCTGGCCCCTGGCCATTTCCCGGACACAGCCTCACTGCATGGGCTCAGGCTGGAGGAAGTGGCTTCCCATCCCACAGCCCAGACAGTGCCCAGCCCCCACCGCCAGTTTGCTGCTTCCAAGAACAATACCCAGGGAAGCAGCTTTTAAGGGATTTTGCTCATAGTTTCCGTAAGACAATTAAAAAAAAAAAGTTCTCTATGTCTTTAAACCAGGAATCCAAGCTCACAAGAATTTATCTTAGGGAACTAATTTTTTTAAAAAAAGAACAACTATTACTGCATTGTTTACAACAGGAGAAAGCAAGAAATAACCTAAATGCCCCGAAAGCAGGGGAATAGGTAAGGAAAACACGATCCCTCCGCCCATAGAAATACCATATAGCTGTTTAAAATAATCGGTAAGAATGGAAAGTTTTACAACATAATGGTAAATTTAAAAAGCAGACTACAGCATTGTAGATACATGCTGAACGTCCCTTACACTTAACAATCATATGAAAGGCTTATGTAAACACAGCGATTAAGAGGGAACATCAGAAAAGGAAAGAAAGCAGGTGATACATTCTTTGCAAGCTCCTGGTTCTGTCCCCTCATATTTTCATTAGATATTGCTTTGCAATAAAAATAAATTGGAAACATTTCCAAGTACATTCCTGAGCCCCACGTGTTAAGGCCTTTACTTCTAAAGGCCAGGGACACACAAGTTCCTCTCTCCTGGCATCCTGCACCCCAGTGCTGGTCTCCGCCCATTAGGGCTCCTCCTTCCAGTGCCCGCCCCCCGCCCCCCTCCCCCCAACCTGGGAGCTGAAACTGCAAACAGAGCCAGTGACATAAGTGTGAAGGGAGAACAAAGGAGCTGCAAATGCCACAGCCCTACCCCTACTGGGAGGGTGCCAAGGCTCGCTGACCAGCCCCCCTTCCCCAGCAACCTGCAGGCCTGGAGCCAATCTCCTGGCCACCTCCATGCACCAACACAGCTCCCAGCCTCAAACAGCGCTTCAGAGGTGTTTGCCCTTAGAGTCATTCCGTCTGGAGGTGAGGTGCAGTCACTTCCAGGCGCTGTGACCACGGGGCTAGCCTCCCTTGTCCTGGGTGTTGTGACTCATGGTTTCATTCCTCCTCCGCCATCAAGAGCCCCAGGCAAGCAGTGGGTTCTAGCCAGAGCTCTTCGCTGTCTGATACAACCTGGAGAAGCCGCTTGCCTTCTTCGGCCTCTCACTCCTCATCTGTCAAACTGGGATAAATCACAGGGCTGATCTGAGAAGGGAAACACATACAGGATCTGGAGCTGGGTTCCAATCCCTGGCTTTCCCCACGTATTGGTTATGTATCCTTGGTCAAATTACTACAGCTCTGTAAAGTGTGAGTACCAGGGCTGCTGGGAGAGACAAGGGGGCTCCGGCTGCGAGCGGGCCCAGCAAGGGCAGCAGGGGCAGCGGGTAAGTGAGAGTTGCGGCTATCAGTACTCCCCGTTCAGGCTCTGAAAGCTGATGTCCCACCTCCTCTTTCTCAGCAAGAGAAAAGCTTGGACAGGAGCAGGGCAGAGCCGGTGCCCCGCTGGCCCTGCCACCTGCAGCCCATCTCCACACGGCACCTGTGCATCTCAGCCCCCGGGGTGGCTAACGAGCTGTGCACCGGAGCAAGGCAGTTTCCCACCCGTAAAATGCAAATGAGGCCCCTAGTCTGTGGGCTGGCTGTGAAAACAAACATAGTGGCATTTTTTCAGAATGTGAGTTTTGCTCCTGGACCACCTCCACTTTCCTAGAAGGCTTCAAGAGCCACTCATCCTCTTTGCTCCCGACTCCGCCTCCCACTGTGTTCAACCAGCAATTTCAGCGAGCTGCCAGCGCCCTCGATTCTCACCTCCTTTCTGCTCTGGGCTTTGCTGCTTGTTCATCTGCTTTGTACCTGGCTCACACCTACATCAGGAGGTGAGCCAAGATCCCCAGGCCTGCCCAGCATGAGCCTCTTTCCCTGAAGACCTTTGGCCGGCTCTCCCGTCATCCCCCTTCCAGTCCCCACTTCCAGCTAATTCTGGCTAAATACTGCTGGGGTGTCGCAGAGGCAGATGACCCAGGCCCTGCAGACCTGGGCTGGTGCTATTCATACTTCCTGGTCTCAACATCACTGAGCCACTGTTGCCCCGCCCCCCATAAAATGAGGCCATTTAACATGAGGTCTTCCTAGGTCGGTGAGAGCAATAAACCAGGCTCCCTACATAAGGCACATGGCAACCCGGGCTCCACTCCCCTTCCCCCTCTGCAAGAGGACATCATTCCAAGTCCTCATTAAAATCTCTGGCCATTCATTAAGACAACTCCAGGCACGTCCCTCAAAGGAAATCATGGGCTCCCAAATGCCTTCTGGGGAAAGGCTTTACCTAACTCTACCAGCACCATGTCCGGGTTCTCCCACAAGTCCCACCTGTACTCCTCAAAGCGGTGGTCTGTATATGCTGCCACTCCCTCCCTCTCAACTGTCACCCCAATCCTCCTCCCTCAACATTCCACTGAAACAGCTGTAAGTGGGCCAACTCCAAAGGTCACATCCTCGTCCCCCTTTCCCTAGACCTTCTGATCCCATTTCTGCATTCATCTCTCTCTGTATTTAGCAAGCAGCCACGGGAGAGCACGCCAAGTAACCCTGGGACACAGCAATGACAAGGGAACACACACGGCTCCTTGTCTGTCTTCCCAGAGCTTTCTGAGGCCGGCTATCCTCTGACAGACGGTACTCATGCTACTACTTCTCCAACACTTCCTCCCTCTCCCCCATCAAGTTAACCCTTAAGGCTCAAAACTCGCCCATTGTTTCTTCTCCGTCCATGGATTTACTCTAGCATAAGCTCCTTGGAGACAGAGCTACGGTTTCCCTACCACAGGATACTCTGGACGTAATAGGTACTCGACAAACACTAAAAGAATAAATCCCCAGTGCACATATCCCACTCAGCTGCCCCTGGATGCCCTTGGGATTATCATTATCCCCACGAGTGCTTTCTGGAGTCCTGGCCGATTCTTTCCAGTGTTCTCCGCCAGGGGGATATAGTCCTCCCATCAATCCCGCCCACCCAGCCCCGTGTCATTTCTGATACCCTCTCTCTCCCGTGATTCCCATACATCCCACTGCCACTAAGTACTGTCTGTCCCCAGGGGCCTCCCCTCACTCTCCTGGTGCTCAGCCACCCACCTCCCCCAGGCTCCGTGGACAGGGGGCTAACGTATTACAACGCCTGCAGGTTTCCCCATGGAATCCGGTCTACCGTCTACGCTGAGCTCAGGCTCCTTCTCCTAAGTCATGCTGTTTCTCTCACAGCTATCAACTCCTGTCCCAGATCTGAGTAAGGATTAAGCATGAGCAACAGGAGGCAAACTGACAAAATCCTGAGGGGACTCATTTTAAGGGCCAATGAAAGAGCTTGGACAGAGTTCCCAGAAACAACCATGGTGAAGCTTATCACTGCAATGATAGGTTTACTAGATAGTTCGCTTGTGTGCACAAGAAATTAGCAGAACTCAAATAAGGTCAGAGGGACGCCTTATCAGGAAGATAATAAAGTAATGAAAAGGATCAGGTTCCCCGGGGTAATAATCGAATAGGTTGCCGCACTGGCCTGCACAGGACCGTCACATGAAGGTGCAAATATGGCTCCTGGAATCTGGAACTGTCCCTCTCTCATCCTGACCCCGGAGATGACCCACACCAAGCAGCCAGGGTGATGGTCCATAACACGATGTGGATGTCACTTCTCTGCTTCAAACCCTTCCGTGGTGGCCCACTACAGCTGGAATAAAACCCAAAACGCTCCATTTGGTCTGCAGGGCCCCGTACTCTTCTTCTCGGACTCCAGGCCCTTCGCAGCCTTAGAACCGTGTATGACTACTATATCCTCCACGTGCCCCGTTTTGTCCAACTCCTACTCATCCCTCTCAACTAAAGCCTGCTTCTTTCAAGAGGCCTTTCCAGATCCTTCAGTCTGTGGGAGGCCCCTTCACAGCACGCCGGACTTTTCCTTTACATCACAACTTCCCATCGCACATGGGCATCATTACTTCACGCCTGCCCCCCAGAGAGAGGGTAAGCTCGCAGACGGCGGGGCCCACGTTCATGACGGCCTGTACGGCTTCTAGAACGGAACAGGCACTCAATAGACGTGAGATGAGGACGGGTTTCTGCGGCAGAGCCCAGGCTGTGGAGGCCACAGGAGCCACTGTGGAGGGAACCTTAGAGGCTGCCCATCTTCCATTCTCAGTTGGCCAGGAGAGGACAGCAACGCTGAGATTAGGTTAGCAGGGACGTCAGAACCACCAGCTTTCTGCTCCCACGGCAGTGTCGCTCAGCGGCCAAATTTCTATTCCAGACACACTAAGGAGAAGTCAGCAACAGTCTCGGCTCAAGGCCCGAGGCGGGAGAGCACCGTGAGCAGCCACCTGCCATTCACCCCTGCAGCTCCCGCTGTAGGAGCAGCCAGGCACTGCTTGGGGGACAGCAGGGGGCAAAGGCCAGGACGGGGCTAGAGCTGGTGCATCTACATCTCCGAAGGCCAAGGAGGGCAGTGCTGAGAGGGCTGCACTGTCGCCTGCCTGGCAGCATCTTCTGGGGTCCCCGGGCAGAAAGGTCACGGAGAACCCCCTTCGCCACCCTTTCCTAAAAACAAAGTGAAGATCGGTGGCCTCAAAGAGACTCTTTCCCTAAAGTTAAGTTCACCCACATAAAATATACCTGACTACTACTTAAAAGAAAAAAACAGTGTTCCGAAAATCATCTGAGGGAAATAACATGTTACGGTAATGACAGTGGTAAACAGTAAGTTAACCTTGACGAAAAGGAAATTATAAAAACATCAACGGCTCTGCCTACAGCTATTAAGTAATTAAGGGAACTCTGGTTTGGAGGGTAGAAAGTTATCTCACGAGGGGTACAGAGACACAGGCTGCATTTAAAGAGCCGTTCCGCTGCTCCTGCAGTGGAGGTAAAGAAGTTTCTGGTATAGTCATGTTTATGTAGACTGTGCATGTTACTTTTTTTTTTTTTTTAAGATTTTATTTATTTATTTGACAGAGAGAGTGAGAGCACAAGCAAGGGGAGCAGCAGAGCGAGAGGGAGAAGCAGGCTCCCTGCTGAGCAAGGAGCCAGGTGGAGGGCTCAACCCCAGGACCCTGAGATCATGACCTGAGCCGAAGGCAGATGCTTAACCAACTGAGCCACCCAGGCCCCCTGCATGTTACTGTTCATCACGCATATAATGCTAGAGGGTTTACTCTGTTATTTTTTCCCATTAATTATTATTTTTATTATGTGTTGCAGGGGACATTTTTCTCAAGGTACCCCTTTTCAGTTATATGGCACTCAAGGGGAAGATGTAAACGGAAATAATTTTGTTCACGGTCAGCTCTTCTTCGACAGAGGAGAAGCAACGAACACAAGTTCTGGAGTTAACACTGTCACCGCTCAAATCCTGGCTCTGGTATATATCAGCTGTATAACCTCAGATCAAGTTACTTAACCTTGTTTCCCTAAGCCTAACAACAGAATGATATTTTACTTATCGGCTCATGGTGGGTATCAAATGAGAGAATTCACAGCCATTTAGAATAGTGCCTCGCACACGGAAAGCACCACTGTTAGGTGTTCTTCTTTATCAGTAAAGTAAAAGTCCTTCGGTTAGGAAGAATATCTTGGTATGGCACAAGACCTCCGTATCCCTTGCGTGACACTTCACGTACACTGTCTGGTCAGTGCGACTCTCCCCTGAATGAATACCATAGCTCATCTAGTGATTTCCATTCTGTTCCCTGGGCCTCCTTTTACCAGCCCCATGTTAGAAGTGAGTATCAGACAGATCAGAAAAAACTGTGTTTTACTGCATTTATCAGGAGGACCCTGGAGTTGTAAGGACGGGTGGGAAGAAGTACGGCAAGCTTTGCACAACAGTTTGCTGAACGCGTGGTCTATAAACCATAAAACATCATCCAGGTCACTGACGCGGGGGTCAGAGGGCTTGTGGCATCTGTGACAAACCCAGTGACACTTACATTACAATCGACCTCTTATAAATGAACGATCCTGGGCCACTATACACAAGCAAAGAAAATATCAACCTCATTTGACCTGTTTTGCCGATGATTTCAACTTCCCTTCCTAGAATAACTGCTCTTGGCTCCAGGCCCTAATTACCTCTGAAGCACCCCGGCAGCTGGGTGTAGATTTCTGAAGAGCTGTGAATGGTTAACGTGTCCAGGGTTCTGTGACGTAGATCCTCTTTCAAGTGACCCCCTTATCCCCTGCTAGGTTTTGAAGCTTCAAAAAATAGATTTGACGACTATACCTCCTCTGTAAATCCCATGGTGCCAAGTCCAATGATCCCTGTCCAATAAATGGGATTCAGAAAGACCCTGATGGGGACAGCAGCACATGCCTTTTCATTGGGCTTCAGGCGAGACCGAAGCCACTAGCAAAAACATGGTCCAGGCCCAAGTCCACCTTCTGGAAAATGGCACAGCACGATGCCCATATCACATGCCCGTACACGGCTAGTCCCCTAACCACAGCGAGTTCACTCTAAGGGAGAGAGCCTGGCACTAATAATACAACAGAGTAGAGTTCATCATGGGTTTACTATGTGTTGTGGGCTGTTTAAATCATTTGTATGTACTATCTCAATCATCAGAACAAGCCGTATAAGGGACAAGTATTCATGTCAAGTGACAGTGAAGGAAAGCAAGGTCAAAGTGAAGGAGCCAGGGCTTAAACTATGGAAAACGTGTTAACAATATAGCAATTACCGGAACTGTTTATTTACACATCGGAGGGGAGGCAACAATCACAAATTGTCCCAAACCACACATATCCCACAAAGAATTTTGCAATTCCAACTCCTGCTCACACGTTCCGTGGCCCAAGCATTGTGGGGAGTCCGGGAGAAAAGAATCTGAGACAGTTGTAGCTCCTTAAGGAGTTCTCAGCCCAAAAGGGAGACACTGCCTATTAAAATACACGGTGATAAGCACGCATGTGATGCAGGTCTGGGTAACAAACAGGGGGCGTGTTTGTGTGTGTTAGGGGGATGGAGGGGAGACCTCCTTTCTTACTCAACACCTGTTTATTCTTCAACCCATTGGGGTGACATGGAATCGGTGCTCGTATGGAAACTTTCCTTTATGGTTCTGTCCTGTTGCTCAAACACCTAAGACCATAAAAATTAATGCCTGGCAAGCTGTCCTTAGAAATATGCCATTCTCAAAATTCTTCTCCCATTTTACTTACAAATTTAGTTGCAACCAAGTCACACTGCCAAGGCTGTAACAGCGAAAACTTCACACTAGGTATTTCACTAATTACCTTGAGAGACACCAATGTTTGGGAATGCTAAATGCCCACGGGTAGGTGAAGAGTGCTGTTTCTCTGAACTGCAGAATACAACAGTTTCCTCCCTGAAATCAAAGCCCCAGCTATATCACACTGATTTAATTCAACTCTAAAAACTCTAATTAGTGGTTACATAAAATGACTAATTACTTCTCCCTGGTTTTAGACAGTTTCTGCCATGTCACTTAAAAAGCCTAGGAGCTGTGTAATCAAACAACCCACCCCCAGGAAGAAGAATGCTAATTAGCCTTGTTGATTGGTGACACAAGCTGTAATATTTTCCAGCAACTCTGTAAAATTTATAAACATATCAGGGAAAATGCCAGATTCTTTACAGCTTGCTAGCTTTTGGCATAAAGGTCTAAAAATACATGCATTTCCAACCACAGCCCGGTCTATGGGTTTCACAAAACGCGCCAGCCACACAATCATCACAATAAAGCGCTCTGACATCTCTTAACGAGGAGCTAAACGGGCTCACAACACCTTCTCGGCTGGGCCATTATACCTGGTTTGAAGATGGGAAACCCGAGCAAGAGATTTCTCAGCTCCCAGGCTCACCAGCTCATCTCCGGGCCGCCAGGCCACGGCTCCGCCCCACGCCTGCCTCCACCGGCGACGCGTTTAAATTTTTATAAAGCTTCACACTTCTCTGGGCGCGTTGCTTGGGGCAGTTCAAAGACTGCAGGAGGAAATGAAGTCCTGCCCGTGGCGAAGGCTGCCCCGGCGCGGTGAGATTTCCTCCAACCGGGACACCTCGGGCAGAGACTTGCCGGACGCTCTCTGCTCCACCCCGGCGTTTTTGAAAGTAAACTCCTACCTGCCTGTTGCGCTCTCCGAGGCGCAACCGGACTCGCCCCCCAGGCCTCCGGGGCCGGCTCAATTTTGTAACCGAGGTGCGAACACAGGCCGGCTCTGTGCCGGTTTCTGGCCCAGGGCCGGCGGCTCCGGGCGCTGGCGGTTACCGGGTCGAGCCCCGCGGTAGGGTGGGAACCGCGGTGCGCGCCCGATTCCCGGCGAGCGTAGGGCGACCCGGTCCCCGCCGGCAGGGCCGGTACGGCCACCCGGGTGCCCCAGGAACGTCGGCCACTCCCCGCCGGCCGGCGGGAACGCGCACCCCGGGGCGCACCCCAAAGTGCGGCCACGGCAGAAGGTGGCGTCCGAGGAGTGGGGAGCGAGTGCCGGGGTAGTGGGGCGTAGCAGAGAACGCGGGGCAGGGGCCGGGGCAAGAGGGGAGCACCTCGCGGGCTTGGGAAAGGAGTGGGATCCTGGGAGGCACGATCGGGGTGCGGTGCGTAGGCGGGGAGCAGGATCCCGGCCCGAGGCGAGGAGGGAGGGGACCCGGGGGTCCCAGTCCGGGGTGGGGGAGCGGGGGCTCCGCGGCGGGGGCGTCTCTGCGCCGGAGGTTGCACCCCGCGCCCGGCCTCTCGCGGGACTCACCTCTGCGCCGGCCGTGCGGGCTCCGCGGCCCGCGCTCTCGGCTCACAGCGGCCCCGGCTCTGCGGCCTGCGCTGGGCTCCCTTAGAGGCAGAGCCCCGCCGCCGCCGCTGCACTGCCGCTTTCCGCTTCCTGTCCCGGCGCCGCCCCGCAGCCCGAGCCCAGCCCTGGGAGCCCGGCGCGGCCGCGAGCCAAGAGCAGCGAGCGCGGCCGGCCCCGCCGCGGGCCCGGCCCACCTGCAGCGAAGGGCGGGGCCAGCCGGCGTCTCCCCGCCCCTCCCCCACTCCTGCCCCTGTCTCTCCACACCCGCGGCACGCTCACAGTCACACACGCGCGTGACACTCATGCACACACAGACCCCAGGTACTGACCTCACACACACACACACACACACACACACTCATTCACACATAGTTAACACATGGCCCGGGATTGACCCCGCCCTGCACCCAACATACTTGAACCCTCAAACGTGCGCGCGCGGACACACACACACACACACACACACACTCACATTCACAATCATGCACAAAATCCAAGCCTGTTTGCCCTCACCGGAGACCCTCATACGAATGCAGTCCAGGGACTAACCCCCAACAACACACACATACACTCATATGCACACATTACAAGAACTGAACTACAAATAGCCATGTACACCCACACCTCAACCAATGTACGTTACTCACACTTAAACTCACACACAGCCCAAGAAATGACCCCACACACACAGACACCCAGACCCCCACAGCCAGCCCTCCCCCTTGTCCTCCTCGAAAAGAGCAATCAATCGCCGCCCCCCTTCCGCCCCCGTTTTTCTGGAAACTGCTGGAAGAGCACACCTCTGAGGGCGGGCAGGCAGCCCCAGGTTTCAGTCCTGATTCAACCAGGTCGGCTTCCATCTCTGAGTCTCTGTTTCCCTGTCCAAAAAGTGAGAGGATGAGAACGGCAACCTTGTGGGATCGTCTCGAAGATTAGGGACAGTGGCTGGTGCCCAGTAGGCGCCGAACAGTTGTCAACTGTTTCTATGAGTATTTGCGTTCTTCTTACTTAGTTGTCTTGTGTGGGTAGGACTAGGGATCCCTGCGGAGAGTCTGGAATCTGGCTGGAAACCAAAGCTGCTTACACCCTGAGCTCTCTTGTAGAGGCATGTCTAACAAAGTACTGTGGGCAGTTGGTGTGGGGAAACACACACCCACCCTGAGCCAGTGGTAGTTGGGGAACTTAAGCCCCCAAAGCTGCCACTGTCCCCTCACCATCTCTCTCCCCCATCCCTGTAGTCCCCATGGTCTCTCCCGTGTATTGCACTTCAGAGGACATCACATGTTCAATGTGCCAACCTTGACCCCTCCCCCCCAGGCTGCCACCAGGTTTCACTGCTTACCCTTGGCAACCCAGGACATCTGCCCACCTCTCACCAACCTGTCAACTGTCTCCAGAGGGTAGCTGCTACTGACTCCGGTAGCCAGCTTCCTAAGGGGAAAGCCAGGTGCAGAAATACAGAGCCTTATAAAAACGTGTGTCTTTCATTTTAAAATGTAGACCCTTCAAGGTTACAACAGGCCAGGGATTTCCGTTCCTAGTTATGATGCTTCTGACTAGCCCCCATGAAATACACAGATCCTCACTAAATCTTGATGGGAAGTGACTATAATTCACTGTAGCTTATGAAATCTGGCTACCTTACTGTGTGCTTTTGTGGGAAAGGGGGATAGTGCAAAATAAACTCTATTCTAAGACAATAAATTCACATTTAAATGCCATCTACTCTGTGATTTAATTTGACATTCTCAAGTATCCAAGTGTAAAAGGTAAGAGCTGGGAAACTTGTCAGGAGCTAAAGGATGGTCTGTGTAACCTGGAGGCCTGCCCTGGCTCCCATTTTCTATCAGCAAGTGGGTGAGGCTTATTTAGCTCTTGCCTAAAGTTGAGTTCTCCAGCTTCACCTGAATTAGTAATGAGGGTCAAATTGTGCGCTCCATCTGCTACTCCATTGTTTCACTTCTCTGTTTGTTCCAGACTCAACTAGGGAAGTGCTACTGTGTTGGGTGCTCTCAAGACTGCAGCATGACTATGTATGTTTCACAAATCCATGCGCATATTTCTCCCTTCCCGCCCATTCTCATGGGTAGAATGCTACTCACTAAAATTCTCCATGTTTGCCGAGCTCCAACTCAAATGCCATCTCTTCCCAAAGCCTTCCCTAGTTCTCACAGGCGGAAAACATTCCTCTCCCCTATTTGAATTCACATAGCACTCTGGGTTTCTATACTCACCTTCTTACCTTGTATTGGTTATTCCGCTCCCTAGTAATGTGTAACTACCATGTCTTATTTATCTTTTTTCCATCAAAGATCTTTCCACGTAGTAGTTGCTTAAAAAAAAAAAAAGCCTAGCAAATGAATGAATGACTCTAAAATACCACTTGCCTTTGAGAAGCTAATAATCTAATCAGGGAACAATCTAATTGAAAAGTTATGACATATGCACATAAAGATGGTTAACAACAGAAGAAAATATATAAAATGCTAAATGCACTAAGGCACGCTTTTTAAGAAGTCACTTACCCAGCCTTGAGGATTCTGAATACACCTGAAAAACAGCAGTTAAATGAGAAAGGCTTCTGATCAACAAAGTAGACTGTACAAAATCTACGCTTTGAAGTAGACCCACTTCATAAGGAGGAGAATCTCTCACACCCTCACTTAGGTACTGTTTACACTTTGTTTACAAACCTTTCTAATAAGCTTCATCATCTGATTGCTAAACCCACGGTCGATTAGACACTTAGCAATGGAGAGCAGGAGGTGACCTCAGGAAACCCCAGGGTCTGCAAAGGGGGGTCATCAGGAAGCTTGTTCAATTCCTAAGTGCCAGTGACCTCTCTTGGCACACTGTCTCATCACAGAATAATAGCGATGAGCCTGAGTTATAAAGGATATTCTGTATACAGTACTCTAAGAAGACAGAAACAATTGAAAAAAAAATTAGAAAGATTTCCATCCAAAATGTTTGCAATGTTATAAAGTGCTGATTCTTTAAAGAGAAATGTTCTGTGAAGGCCACATATGTAAAAGCCACATATTATTTAGGTTAATAATGCCAGTGATGGGGTGGTAAAATATGGGTTATTAGTGTCTAAGGAGAGAGTCACAGGGGCCTGGATGGTCAGTCACGGTCAACTTGTTCTTATCCTGAGGAAAGAAAGAAGTAGAATGAGCAGAAGTGGATGACATGGCTGGAACAGGGATTGGCTTATCTCAAGTGCTTAATAGCTATGAGATGAATAAATGGGTAAATAGTATTCCTGTTTGGAGTATGGATAGAGGCGTGGGGAGACCCGTGTCTGAGATATGGTCAAGGGCAGTGGCAGACCAGTTAGGCTCAAGATGAACACTCATGCTAAGACACAGAGCATTTAAAACTGAGTGACCAGGATAGAAGGTAGAGAATTTTGAGTCCAACTCGAGTGTTTGAACTTTTTTAAACAGGCTAGCAACATGATAAAGTGTTCATTCACCCGTCCATTCATTCAAAAACATACACTCGGCACCTACGACACGCCAGGCAATGTTTGAACTACTAGGGATACACAGATATATAACGCAACAAATATTTCCCAAGGACTTACTATGTGCTGGTCACTGTTCTAAGCAGACAAAAGCTTCTGCCCTCGTGAGTGTATATTCTAGAGGGGAGAGAGAGAAGGACAAATGAGCACCATGTGTATTGGGGTCAGATGGTCACGAGCACTAAGGAGAAAACCAAGCAGGACGGGAGATAAGGGCTGGGGGTGGGTGTGTGATCCCTCATTCTCCTGCAGGAGCTCAGGCAGCCTTGCAACCAATCTGAGAGCCCTGTGACTGACCCAGACATTGGATGAAAACTGTGGGTGCAGAGAAAGAAGGGCCAGCTCATCCTGCAGAAGCAGCATGGCTTCCCCTGGCCGTGACCCTGGGAGCAGAAGATGAGTCTTTGGCAGTTAAAGAGGGAGGAAACATTCTGGGCAAAGGCACAGAAGTGCGGCAGAGCATGTCCAGGAGGTGGTATCGGATGGCGGCGGGCAGCTTGACGAGCTGGTGGAGAGCGGGGCAGGGAGGGCGTAGTGTGGGACCACAGATCTGGTGGCCTGCGGCGTTCCAGTGCCGGTGGTGTCTTGGGCCAAGGACAGGAAGGCCAGATGTTGAAGCAGGCTGCACCTGTGAGCAGTGTGGCAAGGGGTGAGCATAAGGGAAGAAGCAGGTCCGGGGTGGGTGGGAGAGGGGTGGACACAGCCTGGAAGAGGGAACAGAGGCCACAGTTGTGAAGGCTTTATGTGGTGACCCAGGAAGTTTGGACTTTACCTGGTAGGCACTCGGCAGTAAGATGAGCTGGTTTGAGGTACGCAAAGTGATTTGCGGAGGAAAGAGTGAAAGCAGGATCGGGAAGACCCGATCAGGGGCTGGGGAGACACAGGGAACCCGCATGACAGATGCTGCCGTCCTAGGCAGGGGGGACCCAGGAGGAAGAAGTTCAAGGAGGGCAGGGAAGGTCCATTTTGGGCATGTTGAAGGTCAGTACCGTTGGGATGTGTGGGTGTAAACAGTAATAGAACTTTGTATTTTACAGGTCTTACTTACTCCTCACCCTGTAGGTATTATATCATCTGAATTTTACGGAGAAGACTCAGGCAGAGAAAAGTGGAATAAGTTGCAGGAGGTCACACCGCAGCTAAGAGGGAAGGCCAGGCTCTGAACCCAGATTGGCTGACCACAGATGTCCCATCTACCCTGCTTTCTGCCAGTGTGGGCTTAGTACCGGGAGGAGGCTGACTGCATAATGTTTTTGGAGATGAGTTGACAGTGCAGTAGATAAAGGAGCAAGAAATGGGTAGAGAAATGCAGACTGAGAGGCAGAGAGATAAGACCAGGACAGGCAGAGGTGAGCGGGGTACCACTGCGGTGCTGTTTCAACAGAGGAAGCCCTCAAGCCTGATTACAGACCCGGGAGAAGACAGCTTAGATTTCGGAATTTCAGAAAGAAAGGCTAACCTGGGAAACAGGTGGAAGGACAAGTCTTGCACAGGTGGAGACAGAGATGCGCGCACAGGGTGGGCGTCAGAGGTCAAGGGCATCCAGGTATTCTCCATGAAGAGGAGGCAGGAAGCTCCAGCCGAACCTGGGGAGCTGGGAGATGAAGTCAGGCCAGGGAGAGGAGGCATATGGGTGGTTTCCCAGATGCCTTTGAGAATTGGATTACCCCTGGGATGGAAACCACAGAAAAATGCACATTCCCAGTTTTTCAAAAAATTTCAATGGACTCGCACACCCTGAAGGCCTTCGGGGGACCCCAGACACAGTGCTCTCTAAAGTCTCTTCTGTGTCTAAGAACTGTCATCTTTCAGGAGTTGAGTTTGAGGTGAGGGTAGGATGTTCAAAAACCGTTGAAATGGTGGGATTTTCTAGCAGATAGCTTTGTTGGACCTGGGAGTGGAGTCGGCGGAAGACCAGAAAGCAGACGCGCTCCGCTCTGTGTAAAGCCATGGGGCCCACGGGAGCCTAACCAAGCAGTCATGGCCACAGACCAAGTGCGCTCTTGGCTCTGCAGTGAGGCCAGGCACCCATGCCCACGCTGCTGAGCACGTCTGGGCAGGCAGGCAGGCCCACTCCCAGGCCCTACGGCTATCATTACCTTGGGGGCTGGGAGGGAACGAAATGTCAGGTAGGGCTCAGATCTCAGGAGCAGGATCCTGCCAAGCCTACCGTCAACCCCTCCGCTTCTGCGGCTTTGTTATCGGTGGAAGGATAGGACCAAGGGCTGAGAGCTTGATGAAGACACCAGTCCGCGCACATGGCCTTGGCGCTTCTAGGCGTTCCCAAGGCGATCCCACTTGCCTGGGCAGTGCAGAAGATCACACTCAGGGCCAGTCGTGGGCAGGGCTGAACCAGCTAATAATACCTTCTGGGGCCTGCAAGTTCCTCCTTCGGTGTTGTTGTTAATCGAGGGAGTCATCATCAGTAATCCATTACCTATTTATGAGAAACACTTGAATAACACCCTGCATACGGCGTTAAGCTAATTACTTGGACGAACCCCAGGTGGCATTACTTTCTGAGGGCGAACCAGCCTCTGGCGCTGCAGGCTTGGGCTCAGATCCCTCCGGGCTGAGTGGCGCACACAGGTATGGACGGAAGGCCACACTCAGAGCCACCTCGCCCCGTGTCGTAAAAGGTCTTCATGGGTGCTGCGGCGGGGAAGTCTGGGCATGGAAGGACACCGCCATGAATCCACCTTAGAGATTGGGGTTTGCCTTCGTTTTGCCTTTTTATTTTCTGTAAGTTTCTTCTGAAACTTTGCTGATTTGTAAGCCATATAAATGACGAGGCAGAGAGAAAAAATTAATATTTGTTGGTTTTTTAAATTATGCGTCAGGCATGGTAATAGTCATTTTTTAAATCTCTTATCTCATTTAATGGTATTTTCCTGGTAATACTTTAAAGTGGATAATTTACAAAAGCTTAGGTGGGTTAAGGGACATTCTCAAGCTCATGAGACTGAGGCTAAACCCAGGCCTTCTGGCTCCCAGTCAGGAATGACTCACTGCACTGGTTACAGATCGTTAAGATGGATTTCTTTTTCTTGTTTCTTCATTCCCTGTCCTCTTCTCTAAAGATGACTGCCCTCCCCATCCTCCACCACTTTTCTTTCTACCTTTCCCTTTAAAAAAATTCCTTTGCTTTGTTCTTTGTGTTTCTTTCCCGCCTTAGTGAGAATCTGAAAGACAAATAAATCATAAATTCCAGGATATAATAAAATTCCTTCTTTTAATTGCAAAAGACTTGAAGTTCTGAACGTATAATTATTTTTACATTTTCAGGTCAATACCAACAATTTTGGTATGTGAATATCCGGTTGTCCCAGCTCCATTCGTCGAAAAGTCCATTCTGCTCCATTATACTGCTCTTGGGTTTTGTCAGATATGGTTGACTCTCTTCACATGAGTCTGTTTCTGGGCTCGCTATTCCATTCCATTGATCTACTCTTCCCCAGCCTTGTCAGTGTCTTCTTGGTATCAGTGTAGAATTCTGGACCCAAGATGTTTCTTGCTGTCCCTGGGGATAGAGGATTTTTCCTTCTACGCTTCTTCCCGCAACAATTGTTCTTTGCCTATGTCCTGGGAGAGGCTTTTCTACCTTCTCCCAGAAGCCATGGATCTAGACAGTTCACTTCCCTCACTCAGTGGCTTAATGCTTTTACTTCAGAGGAGAAAAGGGGTAGGGAAGCAAGCAGGGCTTTGTCCCCCTCAGCCATCTGCTACCTTCTTCCCTCCTGTGTCAGAGAAGAGACTCCGCCAGTCTCCTTCCCTGCCCCCAATCTTTCTTGGGAGCGCCCAGTGGAGGGTCATGAAGAAGAACTCGCAACGGAAACAGCTTTCCTGGTGTCTAGGGCCCCCAGCTGTTCTAAACTGACATGCTGACCCTCCCTTGGCCTCCAAGAGTTTGTTAACATTTGAGTTTACTGCTCACTCGTTTGTTTGCCAACTACATCTGTCTCTCACACTCTGCCAAAGGAGAGATACTGCGGGTCCATTTTGCCTTCTGTCCCTCTGTGGAATTTGGTTTACTTGGTGGCCTTGTGAAGTCAGACTTCTCATGGGCTCCATAAAAGTTACAATTCTGTAGCTTACCCAGCTTTTCTTCATTATTAGTGTGGGAACAACGTTCTTTCCAGCTTTCTTCATCCTGAGTGGAAGCCTCATTCTCTTATCCTCGATTCATTCTTTTTTTCCATAGCCAGAAGAGGTGAGTCTCCCATGTCACACACGGACGGGAAGCTGAGCTCTTGGAGAGAGTATGGTCCTGCATTGGTGGGTGATGGCGCTGGGACTCCCCGGCTACCACAAGTGTATGAGGTCTTCATTGGGACGGGGCAGTCGGAAAGGCTGAGGGTCCTGGGAGGTGAGAGCGCATGGGGAATTGAGGCTGCCCAGGGGGTGAGGGTCACAGGTACTCACGCCTCTGTCAGAGGCAAGAATCCAGTGACCAACCAAGAACAAAGAACCGGTGGCTTCTGCAACCTCACTGGCTAAGAACTGCCCCACCCGGGGTGAAGGGGCATTGAGATCATCTCCACTGCCTTCAGGGGCCAGGCCAATGTGTTGCCCTGTGCCCTCTACTGCCTGCCCCACTGACCTTCACAGCAATGCTCTCCCAGCACACCCAGCCTGCTCCCCACCCCACCGCCATCCACCATGCAGACACACCCACTAGCCATTTCTCAAGCATGCCCCTCCCTTCCCTGACATTATGGACCTCTTCAAGGTGTCCTCTAACTTGCAATGCCCTTCTCACTCCCACAAAGCTGCTCTCCGCCACCTGCGATTCTGCCTGTCCAAACCTGAGGATGAGGGAAAAGCCTCGCATTTGCATTGCATATGTGAAATGAAAGAAAGGCTTTGAGTAGGAATGGCAGGAAGAGAGTGCCCCAGCAAAGGTGCGAGACAACTCAGAGGGTATTCAAAGGGGAGGAGAGACAGGCAAAAATGAAATTGCTAATTTTATTATAATTTCAGAACAGCCCCGGAGATATGCCACATCTATCAGTCTTAATGTTTTGGTCAGATGCAGGTGTCCAGCTACAAATGAGACAGAATTAGCCCAGCAGGGTAATAATGACAGCTCATATTGGGACTCCTCTTCCAGGCTGGCTGTGTGGGCCGGGGTAGAGGCACCTTCGTGAATGGCTTGAGGGGTTGGGGAAGGTCTAATGCCAGTGTATGGAGTTCTACCATCAGCGATTCAATACTGTACCATGTTCTCCATCCCATGTCTTTAAAATGCTAATCTTTCTAAGGATAAGGTAATATATTCGATTCTTTTGGTTCAATCTTATGTTAATTGCAAAGGCTTTGGGTCCATTAGAACCAAGTTCAAATCCTGACTCTATCAATTACCAACAATGAGCACTGTGAACCTTTTGTTTTTAGTTCTTAACTCCCTGAGTGTCCATTTCCTCACAGGTAAAAAGAGAATAATGATACCCACCTTCTAGGTTTGTCACGAGGACGAAATGAGATCATGTGCATACGATGTCCCGCACAAGCGTCTGCCGCAAGAATCCTCCATTTGTCCAGTCACCGAGTATTTCTTGAGCAGCTACTAACGGCAGGTACCACTCTATGAGCCGGAGATTCAGCAGCAGACAAATCCCCCGCCATCATGGCCCCTGTTCTAGAGCAGGGCAGTAACAAAATAACTAAACAAATAAATACAAAGCAGTCAGATAGTAAGTACTTTGGGGAGAAATAAAGCAAGCGGATAGGGATCCTGGGGTAAGGGTCACTATTACAATTTTCTGTGGGGTGGTCAGAAGACCTCTTTCAGGGGCTCCTGGGTGGCTCAGTCGTTAAGCGTCTGCCTTTGACTCAGGGCGTGATCCCAGGGTCCTGGGATCGAGCCCCGCATTGGGCTCCCTGCTCCACTGGAGGCTGCTTCTCTCTCTCCCCCCCCACCCCCCGCCCCGCCTGTGTTCCCTCTCTCGCTGGCTGTCTCTCTCTGTCAAATAAACAAATAAAATCTTAAAAAAAAAAAAAAGACCCCCTTCATGAGGTGAAATTTGGGCAGGGCCTGAAGGAAGTGAGGGAGTGAGTGCCCAAGATCTGGGGGTGGGGGGAGAGTGAACAGAGGTCTGGAGCCCCCAGCTTGCTGGGCAAGTGTGAGGGAGTGCAGAGAACCGCCGAGTGGATGCAGCAGAGTGAGGAAGCAGGGAGCCATGGGAGAGGTGAGGCCGAGGGGTGTCATGTCACACAGGACTCCTGGGCCATGCTGAGAACCACAGCTTTACCTGATGGGAGCCACTGGAGGCCTGTAGGAGAGGAGAGCCATGGGCCCATTTTCCCCTGGATCCTGCGTGGAGTGTAGACGGCCGGGAGACAGTCTAGGACACCATTGGAATATAAGGAAATGATGGCTGGGACTTTGATCTAACTGTGTAGGCAATGAGAAGCAGGTTCTGGATAGAAAGTGGATGTGGTGATAATAGAATGTAGTATGAGAGAGGCAGCAAGGATGACCCCCAAGCTGTCTTGACTCAAGCAACTGCAAGGACAGGTGAGCCAGTTACTGAACTAGGAACTTTGGAGAGGGTTAGTTTTGAACAGGTTTGGTTGGACACCGAAGAGGAGCTGTCAAGCAGACACAGACATGGGCGTGCAGAGGAGAGGTGAAGTCTGGAGATAGCAATGGACAGGGAGAGGTAAGGCAGTGTTTGGAGACTGTTCCTTTTTCCTTCTAGATATGGCTTTAGGAGGGTTTAGAGAAGGTTCTGGAATGAGGGTGGGGCTCTGACAGCTCCTACCCAGGCTCCACTATGTGTGCTTCTACACACTATGTGTGATTCCCCGACTTTGGTCCCATTTCTTTGTCCATGGAGGAGAAGCTGGACCAGATGACCTAAGGTCTGACATACTAAGGTTCTGTGGGTTTCCCACGAAGACGCAGATACACTTGGAAGATGAAGTAACACAACAAACCATTAATACCTCCTGTGGGTCCATCTAGCAGTTGTCGACTTGGGGAAGGCAGGGAAGATAGGCAGGTGGTGTTACAGCTGGGCAAGGCAGGACTGGGGGCCCACCTGGATGGACATGAGGTTCTATTCAGAAGGGGGGCAAAAGATGGGGCTCCCAGCGGTGCCTGGAGCTGCTCCGAGTCAGCTGCCCACACGCACTCTCCAGGAACCTGGCCAGCCCAGCAGCTGGGTTGCCTGTTCATTTGCAGCTTAAACCTGAAAGCCTCATCTTCCAAAGAGAAGTGACTACCTTTCCTAAAGGGGGCTGTCTCCCCGCCCGCAAGCGCACCCCACTGCAGCTGCGCAATTCAGGACAGGCTTCCGGTTCTGCGATTAACTGACAGATGTAGTTCTTCAGCCTGAAGCCCTCCGGTCTGTGAGTAGTGGCCTCTCAGAGAATGTCCTGATGAGGTGGAATCTTCGCTTAGCCAAGAGAGACATTTAACAGGGCCATTAGTGTTTCAAGTTGCTAAAACAGGGGGCACTTGTGGAATGAATTATCATTAAAAGGGAAATAAAAGGAGTCAAGTCAAATTAAGCAAGAATGTAAGTCCAGCCATGGAACAGGGCATGCTGAGATGTAAGTAAACTGGCTGCATATTACCCCCTATAAGGAACTCATGGCAAAGGTCATGCTGGTAAGAGGTGATGCCCACAAGCAGAGGGGCAATAGAGCCTTCACGCCAAGGTCATTCACAGCAGAGAATAGGATACCACCTCCACTGGTTCAAGGAAGGCACAGACAAGAGTGATGGAGGGCATGGCTATCAAACTCTGCAGTGCAGAAGACCACCTTCCAAACTTGCAGACTGCTGTGTCTGTTCCCATAGATCCAGCATACGTGGATTGTGGCCTGGGGTTTGACATTCTAACAAGCATGTCGGGTGATCATGGGCCACCCTTGAAGAAACACTGATAGAGGAGGGGAAGGACTATGGGACTGAGGCACCAAGGAGGCTGGAGACTAGAGAACGGTTCTAGTGTTTTAGGGGAGTGTTTTGCTGACCGTGGACACTGAAGCCTGGAGTTGTGTGCAGACCAGCAAATCAGAGCAGGAAGAGGCTGCTAAGTGAGCCTGTGTGGGCTCAGAGCTGGTGGCCAACCACTGGATCCATCCCCGGAAAGGCAGACCAGGGAGTTGAGAAACTAGGAAGACGTGAAGGCAGGAGGAGGGTATCTGTGATTCCCCCTAGATAAACAGGGAAGGGAGAAGTGGACGATTGCTAAACTATATAACATGCCAACATAATTTATGAAGTGTGTGTGTGTGGGTGGGTGGGTGGGTGGGTGGGTGTGCATGTTTCAACCATGGTTAATTCTGAAATGAAAGGGCTTTGTTTCCAGAAGATTCATTAATAAGAGTGTTGCTATTGCACTGGTACTCCCCTGGCTGAATATGAAAGAACTTTTTGAACCAAGAGTCAAATTTTACAAAGAGGAAAGCCGTTGTGGAAGCTTGTTTTAAATGGGAAGATGCATTCTAGAGGGGTGGGCTTGCATGGCATTTTCTGTTCAGTCTGGCATGGAGGAGAGGTGACAGTCTCAAGTGTGAGGATGTGCAAACTCACCACCTGTGGTTGCGGATGAGGCCCCTTTATCTTGTAGGACCGCCCCCTGTCGGCTCATCACCTCCACCTGTGTCCACACAGCACTGCAGACCAAGTGGGCGATGAGACAGGTAAGGGGGGGCTGTGAAAGGAAGAGGGTGCAGACCCATCTTGGACCCAGTAGTAAAATCAGTCAACTTTTCAACCTGCATCTTGAAAAGGATCATTCAGCTGAGACTGTAATTTTGTTTCTCTTGGTTGAAGGAGCAATTTACAACCCTGGACAGCTATACAAAGAAGTATGGAGATAATGAATAAATAGATGTGGAATTCTTTCTGGTGGCTTATATTGGGTGGGATTTGTAACAATTCTTGAAATCATTCTGCTGCTTTGTCTGCTTTTCTGTCTTTATGATGTTTGAAATGGGTAAGAGAATCTGAAATACCACAGGTACAAGACTGATTGATTAATTTACAAAAGTAGCATCACTGCTGAGGATAATTTTCCTTGTTAAGTCTGCCGCAACAAGAGTCTCAACTGCCTGGAAGAATCCAATATATAAAGTTGTGATTGTGTTTTCAAATGTCTGAGAAAATATGATTAATTAAAAAATAAGCGGAACAAATGTTTAAGAAGGATTTAATCTGTTAAACTTGTTAGTTGAACATTGATCAAAGAGCCAGTAGAAACGATGTTTTTAATTCTTTTTAACTGCTGGATTTGTAAATAGAACAAGATGATTTGAAGGCTAAACTTGAAGGTTTAAGATAAGCTAGGTTTTAAAAATTAAAACTTTAATATGTTGCATATTAGATTAAACACACACACACACACACACACACACACACACACTGAACTGTAATTAGTGTTATCCAGGTACAAAAGCCTTCTTTCCCCGTACCACAAAAAGGAAAGAAAAAATCATAACCACATTCTCATCAGCGGCCTGCAGGGCAGCTCCAGGTCCTGTCCCACACTGGTTGTGATTATTCTTATTAATTTCTGCCAACCCTGTGCGTCAAAAGTGATATTTCATGGTTGCTTTAATTTCCATTTCTATGACCACAGTGAGGTTGAACATTTCTTCATCTTGAATTGGACATTGAGAGGGTTCCCAGAATTTCTGTTGAAGTCTCAAAGTGGAAAGCCATGGGTGGTGTGTACTACCGGATTTCTAAGGAGAGGCCCTGGGCCCTCCCCCACAGCAAATGCTAAGGAGTGACTGAGCTGGCCCAGAGGTTTCTTGCCCACCTTGGGCCTATAAAGAGAAAGCACTAAATCAGTAAGGAAGACAAGAGATTCTAAAACGGATGGTGGAGTGGAGAACACTATAGTTTTCTTCCTCTCCCCCATGTAGGGGGAAATCCCTTACCCTGCAGACAAATATGAGGAGCCCAGAAATCCCACTTTTAGAAAATCGGGGGAGTCAAGGGAGGGCTGATTTTCTCATCCTGGCCAGCTCTTCGTTTGGGGGGATTAGAGGGGAGGGTGCATTATATATATATTATATATATATATAATCGGGGACGCAGGAAGGATTCCAATAAAATGGGGCTACAGTTGCTCCCTGCCCATTCTAGGATCCTTCTGGCAGTGGAGCAGCAGGCAAAGAAAGGAGTTGCAAGATTGGGAGGGACGGTTGGCCCTAGTTACCATGATGATCTGGAGTCAGGTTGCTGCTGGACCACGGAAATACTTCTGGAACCCAGAAGACTGCCTCTCCATGGTCCAACAAAGCTTCTGATCTCTCGAAGAGGAAGGTCTGAGGACCATACCAGGCAAGCAACCTAGACCCGCTGAAGTGCTGGCTGAGCAGAAGGGAAATCTAGAAGGAGCACTGGAGGCGGGGCAGGATGAAAATAATTGAGAGCTTTGGCACCCCTTACAACAGCACACACTCTGGTTTATTTCACTATATCTTCTGTATTAAGTCTGGCCACACCGAAGGCTCTGTAAGTTTGGACTTAATGTCTGGCATGGATATGAATGGTGCAAAGACCCATCTTCTTGGGTCACTTTTGCCACTCTGATCATTCCTGAGGCCACCAGCTGACAGCACCTGGCCTCAGCACCTGGCCTCAGCTGACTCAAACCGACAGCACCTGGCCTCAGCTGCATTGAATCCCTCTAGCGTTTTTCTCTGCGGTTTTTCTGCTGCTGTCACGTGATATACCTGCAAGAGCACATTTGGCCATCCTCAGTCATGTGCCCACCTTGACCTGCAGAGTTAACACCTTGTAGGGCAGTCCAGTTGAGCCCTCCAAGACACAGATGCTGAGATGGAGCTAGGCGTGTGTGTGGTTTATTGGGGGTGTAACTCCAATGAAATATACAACGGGGGCGGGGGGAGAATTTGGTAGGAAATACTTCTAGACCATACACAGATCAGACACCTGTGAAAGGAAACTGGAGGAAGCAGGGTTGGACAGGGAGAGCCTCAAATGGTGAGGCAGATCCGACAAAGTGTTGGGCCAACAGGGAGCTTTGGAACAAACGCCGCCCGTTAGGGGAGTCTCATGTTGGGTAGAAATGGCAAGAAACTGGGACCCCCACTGTGCTCACTCATGAACTGGGTGCTGCTCCAGAAGGGTGGGGCTGGCTCCAAAGTTGAGACGGATCCTGAAGGCACTGCAGCTAGAGGCTTTCGGCTAAGTGTTTTTCTTGCAGCTACATGGCAATTTTTTTTTTAAGCTTTATTTTATTTATTTGAGAGAGAGAGAGAGACAGAAAGGGGGGAGGGGCAAAAGGACAGGGAGACAAGACTCCCTCCTGAGTGGGGAGCTCTGATGTGGGGCTTGGTGTCAGGACCCTGAAATCATGACCTGAGCTGAAATAAAGAGCCAGACGCTCAACTGATTGAGCCACCCAGGCGCCCCTGCATGGCGAATCCTTGAAAGGACATTGAACAGCACACCTCGATGACTGCCACATTAACCAATGGGACTAAATTAAACTTCAACCAGTGGATTAAATACTCCCCTCTTCTTTCTCTAGGAAAGAAGATTCTGCATTCTACAGGGCTTCCCAGAGGATCACCAGCAAGACTGAGCCCAGTTGCGTACAGCAATAATGAGCTCAATAATGAGGTTTGATTTTCCTTCATTTGACCCTGTCCCTAATGCCTCACTTCTTTCTTTCTTCCTTTCTTCCTTTCTTCCTCCCTTTCTTTCTTTCTTTCTTTCTTTCTTTCTTTCTTTCTTTCTTTCTTTCTGATTATATCTATTTATTTGCCAGAGATAGGGAGAGAGCAGCACAAGCAGCAGGAGCGACAGGCAGGGGGAGAAGCAGGCTCCCTGCTGAGCAAGGAGCCCTATGTGGGACTTGATCCCAGGACCCTGGCATCATGACTTGAGCCGAAGACAGATACTTAACCGACTAAGCCACCCAGGTGTCCCCTCACTCCTGTTTCTTGCAACCACTTCTCAGATTACCTGCACTCGAGGCCTGGTCTCAAATTCTGCTTTTGTGGGAACCCAGGCTGACAGTAGTTTACCGTGTTTCTTAATTCAACAGTGCCCTCTTCAGCTGGTACAATGAAGTTCAGTTTCTTAATGCATGGGGTGTGGGTGTAGGGTCATCGGTGGTCTGCTTCTGATCTTGTGATACAGTTTCTGAGGACCCTTAAATTCTAACGTTTCCTCTTCTTTCCACTCACTGTCAAGCCTCTAGGGGATGCCTCCTCCTTTCTAGTCTCCTATGTCTCTCCTACTAAAGTCCTTGAGGCTCACACACTTTCTCTGATCTACTTGGTCTCGAATTTACCATCAGTATTTCTCCTTTCAGGACAGAAGGCTCAGTGGGTTCCGCATTCCCAGGAAGGCTATTTATCATCTGCGACTGCTTGGTCTTGCTGCTCCTCTCCCTCAAAATCTCTGGGGAACTCTCAACTCCAGAGAGGGCTCCAAAGCTGGCTCTGCTCTGCTCCTTGTATAGCTATGGTCATTGCCCACTTCTATGTCAAAGGCCTTTCAGTATAGGTGCTCGTTAAGAATAATCCTATTGGTTCCCCTTATTGTTCTATATAGTTTTTGGCGCATGTCTGTAGAGATCCTCCTTTGAATGGCCGCCATTATCCTCTGGGAATCAAAATTCCCGATTCAACTTCTGTTCCGGTGTCCTCTCTCTTCTTGTGTCAGTATTAAAGTTGTAAGTAGAAAATTGTCATGTTTACCTTTTGTCAAATTTTTCTGGCATAAAATTAAGTTAAAGTATTTGCTTATTATTTTAAAAGATCCTTGCTATAGTTCCCCCCCTTCACTACTAATTGGGTTATTGGTTGCCTTTTATTTTATTTTTTGATCCTTTTATCATGGGTTTTTCTAAAGTGTCCACGTTTTCAGTTAAACCAAACACGGGTTATTGATCCATATCTTTGTTTTTCATTTCATTGACTCCTCTTAATTGCATTATTTCTTTCCTTCTATTTTCTTCGGCTTTTTTCTACGCTTCCTTTTCTCACTTCTTAATTGAATAGGTAAGTCATTACTTTCCAATCTTTCCTCCTTTATAACATAGTTAAAGCACAGCGTTTCCTCTTAGATAGTTGTAGCAGCATTCCAAAAGTTTCATAGGTAGTATGTTCATCATTACTTGCTTTTAAGTTGTTGTAGCCCAGGGTCATTAGACAGTAGAGCCTGAAGCAATGGTTTGGATGTTAACATGTTTGGAAGGTACAAGTCCAAGGCAATAAGGAGGAGAGGAAGAGAAGTGAGGCAAGAGAACCTGGAAGGAAATTGGGCACAGTGCCTAGTTGTGCCATATACTATGAGCTGTGGAAAGGCAATGGTTGCTCAGCACCTATGTCCACTTATGTATTAAATTTCTCCAGAAAGGTTGCGAGAAGGGACCTCACCCTAGAGTGGTCTGCAGGAGAGAGAAAGGAGGAGAAATATGTCTTCCCAGCTGCTTTTCACCTCCCACTCCCCACTGGTCAAGATTCACACCAAAAGATACTCATTTGCCTACATTTCCAGTAGGTAACATCGAGCCCTTCCCTGGGTTCTCAGGAAGCCAGATCCTGCACCCCACAGTGAGGTGTTCATTCCAGTCCCAAGTGTAGAGGTCACCTGATGTGGGTGGGCGACTGACCAAGCAAGAGAAAGGAGAAGGCACACAAGATTTGTTTTGCCAACCATAGGTAATATGTAATTTCTACTATAATGAATTTTTTGATTCATGAATTATTAAGACATTTGTCTAAATTTTTAAATATATTGGTTTTAAGGCCATGATTTAGAAAATTGATTTTATGTGTGCTTGAAGAAAATGTGTATTCTCTACTCATTGAATGCAAAATTCTATATATGTCCATTAGATCTACCTGGGTTACTCAGTTTAGTTACTGAGAGCAGGTGATAAAATCTAGCATGATGGAATGACACATTTCTCTTTGTAGCCCTGTCAATCTTGCTTTTTATAGGTTGGCGCTATTAGGTACTTTTAAATTTAGAATCACTTTTTTTTTTCTGGTAAAGTATTTTATCTTTATGTGTCAATCTCTATCTCTAGTAATGCGTTTTGCCTTAAAGTCTATTTTACTGACTTTAATATAAAGCTATAGCACTTTCTTTTGGTTGCTGTTTTCCTGGTATTTTTTTTCTATGCTTTTACATTTCATCTTTCCACATCCTTAATTTTCAGCTGTGTCTCTTAAACAACACATAGTTGCTCAGTGCAGAGTCTGCTTGGGATTCTCTCTCCTTCTCCCAATAGTGCTCTCTTTCTCTCAAAATAAATAAATAAATCTTAAAAAAAAAAAAAACCACAACACATAGTTGGGATTTTTAAAAATCTAGTCTGGCAATTTTTGTCTTGTAACTAGAGCCTTTAGGCCATTCATGGTTACCATGATTACAGATATATGGATTTATTTCTACCATATTTTTAAACTTTCTGTTGGTCTCATGTTTCCATTATTTTTTTCTTCTTTTGTACCTTCTTTTGGATTGATTTCATACATTTTCTTATTCCACATTCCACTCTACTAGTTGAGAAGTTATTCAGTCTTTTTCTTATGTTACAATGGTTACTTAGAAATTTTTAACATGTATGGTAATCAAAGTTAATCAATGTTTTTCCACTCTGCTCCCAAAGAATGAGAGAAGCCAAGAACAGGAACTCTGATGGCCCACTTGCAGCTTCTCTGCTGCTATTGTCATGCTTACCTCATTCTCTCTTTAAAGTTAATGAGGTATTGTTTTCATTACTGTATTATATAGTCAGTATACTTAGATTTACTCACACCATTACTGTTTCATTTTCTCCTTATTATTTCTTACATCTCATCTATTTCTTCTGGAATAATTCTTTTTTCCCAAAGAATACTCTTTGGCCTTCCTCTTATGGATGGTATTGGTGGTAAACTCTTGCATTTTTATGGGCCTAAAAATGAGTCTATTTCATCTTTGTGTTTAAAAATTATTTTTATTGTTATATGAGTTATTATCCTCCCAGCAAAGTAAAGATATTATTCCACTATATTCTTTCATTATTGCCTTTGGGCAATTATCTGTGTAGTTGTCAATTTCTCGTAGCTAGTTTCTTTTTTCTCTGCTTTGAAGGTTTTTTTTGTTTTTTGTTTTTTTTTTGGGTGTGCTACAGTTTTTAAGTGGACTTGTTTTTATTTAGTTTATTTAATAAACATTTAACCCTTTACTGGGCGTCAGGCATTTCTAAGCACTTTGTAAATATGAACTCATTTAAACCTCAAAACAACCTTATGAGGTGGATATTATCAAGTATCTTTGCATATGAGGAGACTGAGGCCCAGAGATGTTAGGTAACTTCCCCAAGTTTACACAGCTAGTAAACGGAAGTGCCATAATTTCAACCAGGGCAGTCTGAATATCTGAATAAAGAAAATTCTAGGTCCAGACTGCCCTGGTTGAAATTATGGGCTTTGGTAATTTGTATCTTTCAAAAATTTGATTCATTTTATGTAAGTTTTATGGAATTTATTGGCATAAAGTCTTTCGTAGTTACTTTATTATCTACTCTATTATCCTGTTAAATGTGTGTAGGGTCTGTAGTGATGTCTTCTCTTTTACCCTGTTATTGGTAATTGGCATCTTCTGCTTTTATCCTTATTTACATCATTTGCTTGCTCTGGGTTTAATTTGCTCTTCTTGTGCTCACTTTGGCAACACATGTATTAATTTGCTCTTCTTTTTCTTGTTTCTTGAAGTGAGAATTGAGATTACTAACTTGAAATTTTCCTTTCTTATATAACTATTAAATGCAATAGATCAACCTCTAAGCACTACTTTAATTTTGATATGTTGTAATTTCACTGTCACTGAGTTCAAACTATTTTTTCACTTCTCTAGTGACTTCCTCTTTTTGTGCATGGGTTATTTAGACATTTTTTGTTTAATTTATGAATATTTGGAGATTTTTCCCAATAGCTTTTTGTTATTGATTTTTAGTTTAATTAAATTAAATTGTTGGAATACATACTTTGCACAATTTCACTTCTTTTAACTTGATAAGATATCATTTCTGGCCCAGAATATGGCCTATCATGGTGCATATTTCATATGCACTTGAAAAGAAAGTGTACTATGCTGTTGTCATGTGTGGGGTGTTCTACAAATGTTACTTAGGTCACATTGTTTCAATAGCATTGTTCAGGCTTTTTCTACCACTGTAGATTTTCTTTCTATTTGTTCTATCAATTACTGAGAAAGGAATGTTGAAATTGAAAACTGCATTTGTAGATTTATTAATTTCTCCTTTCAGTGCTATCAGTTTTTGCTTCCTGTACCTTGAAGATCAGGTGCTAGGTGAATACACATTTAGAATTGTTATGTCTTTTTGGTGAATTAACCCCTTCATCATTATGTGATCACCCTCTTTATTTCTGGTAATATTCCTTGTTCCGAAGTTTGTCTGATATTAAGATAGCCACTCCATTAGTGTTTGCATGGTACAACCTCTTCCATCCTTTGATCTTTAATCTACCTGTGCTTTGTATTTAAAGTAGGTTTCTTGTCAACAATAATAACTGGTGGTGCCTAAAAAGCTAAAAGAAGGAAAAAGGGTTGTTGATGATTAATTTCATATTCACCTCTATGGGGCCATGGGGTGCCGATATTTGGCCAAATATTACTCCTGGTGCCAAGATCCGTGTTAGGGTTCTTTAGAGAAACAAAACCAATAGGATTTGTTTGTTTATTAGTTAAAAGGAATTAGTTCACACAAGCCAAGGCTGACAAGTCCCAAGATCTGCATCTGGAAGCTAGAGACCCAGGAGAACTAATAGCATAGGTCCAGTCTGAAGGCTGGCAGTCTCAAGGAAGAGCTGCTATTTCAGTTTGAATCTGAAGGCAGGAAAAAAATCATGTCTCAGCTTCAAGGCACTTAGGCAAGAGGAAGTCAGTGGGCTCATGCTAGTGGAATTCATTGACCTTGCCATGTTCCCCATCACCCTGAAGCAGCTGGCTTAATAGGATAGTGGAATGGCCATTTGAAGACGCAGCTATAGTGCCAGCTAGGTGGCAATACCTTGCAGGGTGAGGGCAGGGTTCTCCAGAGGGCTATATATTCTTCGAATCAGCATCCAGTACATGATGCTGTTTCTCCCATAGCCCAGATTCACAGATGCAGGAATCAAGGACTGGAATTGGGCGTGGTACCACTCACTATAGCCCTTAGTGACCCACTAGCAAAATTTTTACTTCCTGTTCCCGCAGTTTTATGTTCTGCTGGCTTAGAGGTCTTAGTTTCAAAGAGAGACACAGCAACAATCCCATTGAACTGGAAATTGTGACTGCTGCCTGGCCACTTTGAGCTCCTCATGCCTCTGAATCAATGGGCAAGGAAGGGAGTTACTATGCTGGCTGGGGTGATTGGTCCCAAATATGTGAGAGAAATTGGAGGAACTCCACCATGGAGGTTAGGAAGAGCATGTGTGAAAATCAGAGGATCACTTAAGAAACTTTAATATTACCCTTTAATTTTCCTGTGATTAAGTCATGGGAAAACTACAACAACCCAGTCTGGGCAGGACTACAATGGTCTGGATCCTTCAGAAATGTAGGTCTGGGTAAAGAACCACCGGTAAAGAACCACAACCAGCTCATGTGCTTGCTGAAGGCAGAGAGAATACAGAATTGGTAATGGAAGGAAAAAAAATATGTATATATAACATATCTTCGTTTTTCTTCTCTTATTCCTTTATCATGTAACATAAGCTATATTGACTTAATATTATAGTATTTAAGTGTTGTCAATTTTATTTATTTAATTGTATGTTTCAAGTTTTTATATAAATTCTACTTAGTTAACATGTAGTGTAATATTGGTTTCAGGAATAGAATTTAGTGATTCATCACTTACATATAATACCCAGTGCTCATCACAACAAGTGCCCTCCTTAATACCCATCACCCATCTAGCCCATCCCCACTTACCTTCCCTCCAGCAACCCTCAATTTGTTCCCTTTAGTTAAGAGTCTCTTATGGTTTGCCTCCCTCTTTTTTCCCTTCTCCTATGTTCATCTGTTTTGTTTCTTAAATTCTACATGTGAGTGAAATCACATAGTATTTGTCTTTCTTGACTGACTTATTTCACCTAGCATAATATGCCCTAGCTCCATCCACGTTATTGCAAATGGCAAGATTTCATTCTTTTTGATGGTTGAATAATATTCCATTATATATATACACCACATCTTCTTTATCCATTCACCAGTCAAGGACATTCGGCTATTGTTGATATTGCTGCTATAAACATCAGGGTGCATGTGCCCCTTCGAATCAGTATTTTTGTACCCTTTGTGTAAACACCTAGTAGTGCAATAGCTGGGTCATTGGGTAGTTCTATTTTTAACTTTTCGAGGAACCTCCATACTGTTTTCCAGAGTGGCTGCATCAGTTTACATTCCCACCAACAGTGTAAGAGGTTTCCCCTTTCTCTGCATCCTTGCCAATATCTGTTGTTTCCTGTGTTGGTAATTTAAACCATTCTAACCAGTGTGAGGTGGTATCTCATTGTAGTTTTGATTTGTATTTCCCTGATGATGAATGATGTTGAGCATCTTTTCCTGTGTCTATTAGCCATTTGTATGTCTTCTTTGGAAAAATGTCTATTCATATCTTTTGTCCATTTCTTAACTAGATTATTTGTTTTTTGGGTGTTGAGTTTGATAAGTTCTTTTTTTTTTTTTAAGATTTTATTTATTTGACAGAGAGATACACAGCGAGAGAGGGAACACAAGCAGGGGGGGTGGGAGAGGGAGAAGCAGGCTTCCCACTGAGCAGGGAGCCAGATACAGGGCTAGATCCCAGGACCCTGAGATCATGACCTGAGCCAAAGGCAGACTCTTAATGACTGAGCCACCCAGGCGCCCCACTGAGCCATCCAGACGCCCCTGATAGGTTCTTTATAGATTTTGGATACTAAACCTTTATCAGATACGTCATTTGCAAATATCTTCTCCCATTCTGTAGGTTGCCTTTTAGTTTTGTTGATTGTTGCCTTTGCTATGCAGAAGCTTTTTATCTTGATGAAATCCCAATAGTTCATTTTTACTTTTGTTTCCCTTGCCTTTGGAGACGTGTGTAGCAAGAAGTTGCTGTGGCTGAGATTGAAGAAGTTGCTGTCTGTGTTTTCCTCTAGGATTTTGATGGATTCCCATCTCACATGTGGGTCTTTCATCCATTTTGAATTTATTTTTATGTATGGTGTAAGAAAGTGGTCCAGTTTCATTCTTCTGCATATTGCTGTCCAGGTTTCCCAACACCATTTGTTAAAGAAAGTGCCTTTTCTCCACTGGATACTCTTTCCTGCTTTGTTGAAGATTAGTTGACCATTTGGTTTGGGGTCCATTTCTGGGTTTTCTATTCTGTTCTATTGATCTATGTGTCTGTTTCTGTGCCAGTGCCATACTGTCTTGATGACTACAGCTTTGAAATATAACTTGAATTCTGGAATTGTGATGCCTCCAGCTTTTCTTTTCTTTTTGAAGATTGCTTTGGCTATTGGGGGTCTTTTGTGGTTCCATATGAATTTTAGGATTGTTTGTTCTAGCTCTGTGAAAAATGCTGGTGGTATTTTGATAGGGATTGCATTAAATATGTAGATTGTTTTGGGTAGTATAGACATTTTAACAATATTTGTTCCTTCACTCCATGAGCATGAATGTATTTCCATTTCTTTGTGTCCTTTTTAATTTCTTTCGTAAGTGTTCTATAGTTTCCAGAGTACAGATCTTTTACCTCCTTGGTTAGGTTTATTCTTCAATATCTTATGACTTTTGGTACAGTTGTAAATGGGATTGATTCCTTGAACTCTTTCTGCTGCTTCATTTTTGGTGTATAGAAATACAACAGATTTCCATATGTTGGTTTTGTATCTTGTGACTTTGCTGAATTTGGGTATGAGGTCTAGCAATTTTTCAGTTGAGTCTTTTGGATTTTCTATATAGAGCGTCATGTCATCTGCAATTAGTGATAGTTTGACTTGTTTTTTGCAAATTTGGATGCCTTTTATTTCTTTTTGTTGTCTGATTGCTGAGGCTAAGACTTCTAGTCCTCTGTTTAATAACAGTGGTGGGAGTGGACATCCCTGTCTTGTTCCTGACCATAGAGGAAAAGCTCTCAGCTTTTCCCCACTGAGGATATTATTAGCTGTGGGTCTTTCATATATGGCTTTAGATCCCTGGCTGTGACCTTTTCTTGTTCTTCCTTTTGGGATGAATTCCTCCATCTTAGCATTTTTGTCTAGGTCTCTGTCTTCTTCTCGGTATTAGGAAAGCCTATTATGTTTTCTGCTCCTGAGAGTAATGACTTTATGGAAAAGAGGTCATATACTGTCCAGGGCCTGGTGCTTCAGGAGACTTTCTGGTGTCTGCTGTGTTCATTCTGCTCTTGTCTTTTGGCTGTTCTTTCCCTCATGTCAGCCCTCTTTAGAGTTTCTCCTTGCCTGCAGTGGGGAGTATTTGGACCTTGGTGAGTGTGTGGCTAGTTTTAATTAGGTGTGTTTTGTTCTGCTTGTTAACAGAGGGTAGAACTTATTTCCCCTAGAGCTGAAGCTTTGCAGCTCTCTCTGGTCAGGAGACGTGGTGTGTGCGCATGGGGGGTTTGTGCCGGTCTTCTGGGGGAGTGGCTGCTGCTGCTCTGGCTGCCATGCACTCTTGCCCTAGTACAGCAGCACCTGTAGAGCACTGCGGGGGTGGGGGGGTGGGGATGGGGTGGGTAGGACTTCATGTAAGCAGCTCCAGCCTCCACTGTGGGCCCTGGGCTGCTCACGGAAGTCCCTCCATGCTGGTGAGTGGGAGAAAATGGCGTCAGCCGCTCTTGTCCCTGGAAAGGGGTATTTGCACGCACTGCTGTTCAGGAAGCCCTCACAGAAGAGTGGACAATCTCCCCTCTTGTGTCCCAGGCTTCCCTCAGATCCCTGCCTTCATCCTCTCTGTGTCTGAGCCATCTGCCCACTTGGGGATGCAGTGCTCCTGTGCTTTATCTCAGGTGAGCCGGCTGGGTTTTAAAACTCCAAATTTTAGGGACCCGGTGCAGCACAGATCTGTGCTGATCCTCTAGGGGAGGGTCATACCACACTGTGGCTGGTGTCAGCGTGTCCCAGAAGGTCAGTCGATCGAATGTGCGGGGGCTTGCAGTTGATGGTAAAGTGTGGCAAAAAGCTGGTGTCCAGGTTAGCTGCCTGCCGCAGGTGTCTCTGCTCCTATGCTAATGAACGGGAAGTACAATGGCGCCTGCCAGTTCTTTTGTCCCCTGAGAGGCACTGCCACCTCTTCCAAATGCATTCCAAGCATGGGAATTCTCTCTCTAGGGAATCCTCAGACGGCACCATCTGCTTCTAGGGCCTCTGCCTTCCTTCTTCATAGTAGCACCAGACTCCAGACAAGCCACTGGGCAGACTTCTAGAACTTCAGGCTTTGAGCCTTGCTGGTTGTAAAGACTCATGATAATCAGCCCCTCTCACTTTCCCAGTCAATGGTTTTGGGGAAGTGTTTTTCTTGTGCAGTCCCCTATGCGCTGCTCTCAATCTCTCTCTCTCTCCCTCTCTCTCTCTCTCATCTCTCTGTGATCAGGGCTCCCTCCCCTCTGCAGCACTCGTGATTCTTTTCTCCCCCAAATCATGTGTCTACCCCTCCTACATTCCACGACGGCAGCCTCTTCTCTCTCTCTCTAGTTGTGCAGTTTGTACTCTCAGTCCTCAGATCAATTTCCTGGGTATTCAGAATAATTTGGTATTGATCTAGCCGTTTTCCGAGGACAAGGCAAGCATAGGGCCCCACTACTAGTCCACCATCTTCGAGATGAGGGGAACTAAGTATGTCATTTTAGATCATGTATTTATGTTACATGATATCAAGGAGAAGAATAAGCATAACTCAAGGACATTATCTCCTCTTCCAAGGAAGGGTTAGTGCATTTTCAGTTGTACACAGGATGCAAGCTATTTGCGTCATGTTAGGTGGCATTATGACTTTCTCATTGTCTTTATTTGGAGAATAAATATGATTTAAGGTGATGTGGTGGGTGCCACATTGATAAGGGTTGGCCTTGTGATGATTAATTCTAAGTGTCAATCTTTTTGGGTCATGGGGTGCCCAGATATTTGGTCAAACATGCTGAGTGTTTCTAGGTAGGTGTTCTTTGGATGAGTTAACATTTATGTTGAACTGAATTGTTTTTTTTAAGAACATTTTTAAATTTAGCTTTTATTTTTATTAATTTATAAGTAAGCTCTACACCCAATGTGGGGCTTGAACTCATGACCTAAGATCAAGATGGATGAGTTGAACGTTTAAATCAATAGACTGAGGAGAGCAGATTGCTCTCCTGACTGTAGGTGGTCCTCATTCAGTCAGTTGAAGACCTGAATAGAGCAAAAACAGCTGACCCTCCCCCAAATAAGAGGGGGTTGGGGATGAGGTGCAGAGATTAAGGATCCAGAGATGACCATGTTGAATCTGTGTATCTGTTTTTAAAATAACCAGTAAAAAAAATACCAGCTTGAAACTTGGGAAATTTTGCTGAAGATACAGATTCAGGGGGTAGTCAGCACAATTCTTAAAACCATGCAAATGTACGTAATTATCCATGCAAAACAGGATAGTTAGAAGACACAGTCCTTCATGAGAGTTGTTCCCAAAGTGTGGTCCAGAGTCTTGCCTCATAAACACCTGAGACACTAATTAGAACAACACATTCCTGGGTTCCCCCTACACAAACGAAATTAAAACCTCAGGGCCTGGAACCCAGGGGTCCTTATTCTGAACAAGCATCTGGGTGATTTTCATGCACGCTGAAGAAGTCTGGGAACATCTGTGCAGCGAAAAGGCAAACTGACTTCATGGGACAACCATTTCTGACAGGGTGACAGATGGCTCCTACGTCACTAGATGGCACCAAACACACACTAAATCTCCAGTTCTGCTGCTTCCTCAGCCAAAATGGAAAAGGACTTGTAAGAGGCTCCTCTGGGTTTTTTAGAAGAAATTCTGTCAAAGGATTTCCGCCCCCCTTCCTCACTGTGAAGGAAAGATAAAGACAGCAGGCTGACTGGCTACCTGCCCTGGCGCTATCGGTCACCTGCGAAAGGTCTGCCCAGAAGAGGCTAAAATTATCGGCAGGAAACAGTAAAATTCTCTGCCAACGGACTTTCTGGAACCACACCTGTCCCACCAGGTGGTTCTGGGAGGTCATGGCGTGAATCTCCTAAGACCCAGTCAGGGGCCGCGCTGTAGAGAGCTGGGGGTCACCCTCCAGAGCCAGGCGCAGCCTTGTACCCCTTTCCTCAGAAGCAATATCTCCTCTGCCCTTCCTCGGAGAGCTCTTAATGCCACAGTTGTCTCAAACATCCTGGTCAAGAACCCCTGCTCCTGCCGCTGCGCTGCCTGTCTGTCAGGCCCACACAGCCCTGCAAGCCTCTGACAGAATGAGGACCCAGCCGAGCAGCCCTCTGCCTTCGCCGTAGACCCTCAGTGCCTCACCCCGGAGCCATTTCCACAGCGTTTGACTTGCACTCCCGTCCCCAGACTCGCTGACCTTCCCTCCGGTCAGTGTGTATCCAGCTGCTTAGATCTCCAAGCTCGCCTGTTCAAAGTCTCAAGCCTTAGCCTGGCATTAAGGGTTCTCATCTTCTGGGCCCGTTGGCATAAGAGACTGCTGGAGCTCCTGCGTCACAGGAATGTTAGTGGAGGGGGGCTGGGAAGTGAACAGGAGACCTGGGCGGCCTCTGAGTACCTGAAAAGGGAAGGCAGGAGCATCACAAGCTGAGGAATGGGAACGAACTGGGGAGGGTTCAGTGAGGAGCCCTTTGGGGGAGAGAAGACACATCTGAATAGGGTAATGGAGGAGAGTTCCATGATGGAGCGATGTACAAGGGATTAGAGGATCACGGAAAACCAGAGACAGCTGAGGACCACAGTAGTGCGAGCTACAGAGAGAAGAGAGCTATTCTCATTCCCAGGCCAATTAAGGGACAATTACTGGAATCTAGCAAGAGAGCTACGGCTCCAGGAGAATCTATAGGAGGACTGGAGGGACCCAGGGGAATAAATATCCCAAACTCACTTTCCTCGGATCTCCACTTCCTGCTTCCTCCCATCTCCACTTCCTGGGATCTCTATTTCCACTTCCTGGGATCTCTATTTCCACTTCCTGGGATCTCTATTTGGACCTCCTTTTGGCCAAACCCAGTGAGAAACCAGAAGGCAGGGGTCCCTTTGATGCAGGTGTGAAGTTCAGCCTGAGACAGAGAGCAGAGGGGAGAAGGCGGAATAGGATCCAGGAGGAACAAGAAGAGAATATGCAGCACAAGAAGCTGGGACCATGGAAGACACATGGTGGCCTTCAGTCCTTCACAAGTTCATCATGTTGCAGTGGGACAAGGGCAGGGCTTTTGGAGCCGTAGGGACCTAGGCCCCACCCTGAAACACAAGACACTTTGGGCAAGTTCCTTAATGCCTAACGTGGCACAATGGTAACAACGTTATCTCCCAGATTTGGGAGAGGATTCAAAGAGATAATGTGTGCCTCTGGTATTAGCCTGGTCTTGGCCAGGGGGAGATGTCGGGACCCAGGGCCAAGGGTCTTTTCCCTTACCATGTCCTCATTATATGCCGAGCAGTCCACCCCCCTGCCGCTGGTGCCCTCCCACTCCTCAGGCCTGTTCTTCACATTCTCAGGGCCACAGTGAGCTGCAAGCCCAGACAGGCCAGGCAGTACTCCTGGGGCTCAGGGCTAAGCATGGGGATCTGGTCCTGCAATAAGGAGATGGGGCTGTGATCCCAGGGTCAAAGAAACAACCATTTACCAATTAATAGGAGATTGGGCTGGATTGGTTCCAAGGCTGGGTAGGCTGCTGAAGGAAGGACTGAGGTCCTCCACTCCTCCTCGCACCCCAGATCAGGAAGAAACTGTCCCCCACGAGGCACAGCAGCAGCCTGTGTTTCTAGGACACTGCACTCCCCTCAATGCACACTGCCCATCCCCTACCTCCATCGCCCATCCCCTACCTCCATCGCCCAGCCTGGAGAGGACCACACAGGAGAGCAAGGCATGAAGAGGCAGGGCTGGGAAGGCCTGAGTCTCCCGTGCTCCAGAAGCCTGAAATGTGACCCCAGTCTAATGTAGTCATTCCATTAGTGCTTGTATGTTAAAAAGCATTAATGACAATTTTATAAATTGCCTGTCTTAGGACCCCATTTTTGCTTTTATCCATTTCTTTAAAATAGAGCCGAAGTTTCAAGAAATGGAAACAGACTGGGCCTTTCTCAGAAGGTGGAGGGCCCTGCTCCAGAGGGTCCTAGAGCATCTAAAAGGAAGCAGGTGCTTGGTATAGGTGAGTTCTAGCTTGCATCCCCTCCCCAATCCTCCCTTGAAAGGAACCCCAAGTGTCAGGAGAAACCCACAAAGCAAATTCTGGTCCAGCTGTGAAGCAGTTTGTGAGGGCCTGGGGCTGAGGCTGCCCACCTCCCCTGGCTTCCTCCAGGTGGGTGGGCCAGGCTTTCCCTAACACACGAGGCCACAGCTGCAGTTGACCCAGGAGGGGCCACACCTCACAGGCCAGCTTCTCCTGCCTCAGCAACAGCTGCCAACTACAATTCCCCCCTCCACCACATACACACAGACTACTCAGGAGACACTGCAGACATGTCTCCGGGCACCACCTCCCAGGCTGGGTGCAGTCACCCGGGGCACCGAAGGCCCAGAAACACACACCCAGCTGGGGAACAATGACGAGTGCAGAAACTGGCTTCCAGAAATCAAAGGCTTGGCAGGTAGAAGCAGCCACCAACGATTATAAATAAGGGAGAATAGTTGGATCAGGCCCCTTCTTAACTTGCTAGTGTAAGAGGCACTGGGAGTCCCGGAGGGAGGGAGTGATGATAATACTTTGCCTTCTTGCCAGGAACTGCTCTGTCTGGTTTACAGAAATTATCAGCCACCCTGGACTGTAGGTATGGGTTTTTTTTCACTCCTGAGATAAGGACATTGAAGGCTAACAGAGGTCAGGAACTTGCTGGCTCTCCTAGGAGTAAAGGATGGAGAATTCCAGACCAGATCTGTCTCCCAAGCTTTCAACGTGAGCGTTTTCACGTCCCCATTCCTGGAAGGGAAGAAGGGAGGCAGGGTCTGGCAGCAGTTATGGGTCGTTTTTTTTAGGAAGTAGCATTTAGGCATCAGACACTTAAACCTGACCTCCCTCCTCTGACTTTAAAATCTAATCTCTCTTGAATTCTCAATTCAGACACTGCCTCATCTTAGCGGTAAGTTATTTCTTCTATTCTTTTGCTGTATTTCCATCTTCTATGTGCTCTGCCCTGGGTCTGCCAAGATCATGAAAACATGCAAGTGTTTTGAGAACCTTAGAGGGGGGATTCTTCTGCTGGAGGAGGTGCTGGGAAGGCTTCCTGGAGGAGGAGGTGTTTGAGCTGGGCCTGGAAGAATATTAGTGTTTGGTGCAGGAATCCTTCTGTTGGAGAAGTGCAGGTGGGAATTTTAGAGGGGTGGACAGCAAGCAAGAAAGCCAAACCCAAGAATTTCTTTCCACTAGATCACCTGCAGTACCTTTACTCTTAAGTAAATCTCTCTCTTCTCAAGGTTCCCCAAATTTGCTAAGGTCCCCAGCTTTCTTTCTTTTTTTATTTACTTAAATTCAATTTGGTTAACATATAGTGTATTATGAGTTTCAGGGGTAAACTTTAGTGATTCATCATTTGCATATAACACCCAGTGTTCGTTCCATCAAGTGCTCTCCTAATGCCCATCACCAAATTATCCCTTTCCCCACCCACCTCCCCTCCAGCAACCCTCAGTTTGTTTCCTAGAGTTCAGTGTCTCTTATGGTTTGCCTGCCTCTCAATTTTCATCTTATTTTATTTTTCCTTCTGGCTTTCCCGGAAGTGACCTTCTTTACCATCTGTGAGAATAAGACCCTAGAAGCCAGGAGCCCAACTCATATTCCCAGCAGAATTTTGTAGGCATTAGTTCTGTAAGTAAAGTCAACGCTTGTCCTTAAAAGTGCCTGGTCACACCTAATTCTATGAGGATTATTCTTGAATGTGGCACCCTAGCTATGGTCTTGGTTGTACAATCTTTTGTCCAATTATATCCTGGTAAGAAGATATGCAAATAACTACATCACCACAGAAAACAAGGAAACTCCGAATTCAGAGTTTCTGATTTGGGATTCAGGGATAATCAGATAACATTTTTAAATGTTTTATTTCAGTTTACTCATATAGTTTATTAAATTGATTTGGATTATGGAAAGCTTAGGAAGAAAGAGAAAGGACTTTCTTTTTTTAAAATTTAAATTTAATTAGCCAGCATATAAAACATCATTAGTTTCTGATGTATAGTTCAGTAATTCATCAGTTGCATGTAACACCCAGAACTTCCTTATATATATGGAAGACAGACCACTAAAATGATATTGACAATCTTCAAAGAAAATAATCACAAAAATGTCCCTCAACATTTTATTTGGTCTTATGTCATTAATTTTTTTAAAGATTTATTTATTTATCTGAGAGTGAGAAAGTGCACATGCCGCGTGTGAGCGAGGGGAGGGGCAGAGGGAAAGGAGAGAAATCTTTAAGCAGACTCCCTGCTGAACATGGAGCCCCCTCAGGGCTCGATCTCACAACCCTAAGATCATGACCTGAGCAAAAATCAAGAGTCAGATGCTCAACTCACTGAGCCACCCAGGTGTCCCCTTATGTCATTAATTCTTATTCTGCTGGTTCCTGGATTTGTAGTTTCCTTTCATGAAGCCATCTGTTTCTAGACTAAAACGAGTCTTGGAAATCCTGACTCAGTCCACTGCTATGGCCTGAAAGTCATCTAATCGATGCCAGGACAGAATCCTGGACCAAAGAGCCAGTCTTCGAACTATCATTAGTTTATAGTCCATGGTGCAGTCTTTTCCCAACAAGCTGGGCTGGGAGACTTCCTTTGCTGAAGACATAAATGCTGGCCTGTAGCTTACAGAAGAGACTTCAAGCAAGCAGCTGAGTGAGACAAGCTACCTGTAATTGACAGAGACTAAATATTACCGACAGACAAGGGGCGGACTGTATGTGGAACTGATCCACAACCTGCAGAAGCCAGCCCAGGAAGTCAAGCTACTATATATAGTTACTTGTTCAAGGATCCAAAGGAGAACTTTTGTAGCAATGTGCTCCAAATGGCCAAGACTTGATTAATAACTGAAAGCTTCCCTGAATTTTGCCCCCACTTCCAAAAAGGGCCAACTAGAGAAAGCCAGATATGACCCCCTAACCAATCACGTAGGATGCCCATTTAGTTAGCTCTAGTTGGTTTGCCCATGGCTTTCCCAAATCAACAGGGCACATCTAAAGCCTTGCCTCTTTCCCACTACAGAGATTTCCCACTCTGCCTTTGGGTCTCAGCTAACATGCAAGTGACAATGGGTGACTCCCCTGCTGTAGCAAACTCAGAATTACTAACCTTTGCTTCTTCTTACTTGGGTGGTTTTTGTTGATTTCCAAAACACACACGCTAAGTCTGTGGCTATTTTATGGCTGATGACTGTCAAGTGTGAAAGATCTGAGGAATGTTCATAAAATGAAAACTGCAGTTGTCAAGGAATTTTGGTCGTTTCAAGTTTAAAGATTAAAAAATCTTGAGGTTAACATACAATAAATGCCAAGACATTTTTTTTTCTTAGAGTATTAGCTAAGGAGATTCAGCAAGTACGGACTAAGGCCTAGATATTTGCATTTTTATAAAACTCCGTGAATAAGTCTGCATCCCAACTTAAGAGTCACTGGCCTAGAAGATGCTTTATGCAAATTAAAGAAGTGGCCAATTAAGCATTTGAATAATATGCAAACTTATCACCAATAACATGATACCATTGTTTTCTGGCAAAGCACCTTTAGGACTCTGTTAAGTACAGGAAAAGGCAACTGACTATTTCATCAGAGTTTTGATGAGTGTTATCGCAGAGGGAAAAAACATTATGGCAGCAAAGGCACTGCCAAATACCGAGGGACAAAGCATATGATTCCTGAAATGTTTATATTAATAACATTTGCATATGCAAATTTAACACAGGGAACGTCATCAATGATCTTTTCTAAAGTGACGACTCTTCCCATGCAACTCTTGCAGTAAACGCACATCAAATCAAATTATTTCTAATTCTTCTCCTTTTATCGGGTAAAAGAATAAATCGTTGTGATTTTCCAGGAAATGTCAGGCGTAAGAGAGACACTGAAGGTTTTATTTTTTCCTGCGTGTGGGATCCAAATTTGAGCAGGCAAAATTAAAAAAAAAAAAAGTCATAAGAAGAGATTTGGATAGTTGCCTAAGATAGGATCATGGGCTGAATGAGAAACAGTATTGGTTACCCGTTCAGTCAAAACGACAATAAACATTTAAAAGTAAAAAGTGATGTGGAATGGAAAAGAATTTTTGTTCCTTTGTAAATGGAGACACTTTTCTTCCTTAAACGATAAAGGTCCTGATGAAGTGAATATAGAATTTAGGAAATTACTCTGGCAAGACCCGATTCCCTATTATATAGGTAGATTATAAAGAAAGCAGAGACTAGCCTTTCAGAGGTAAACACATTAATCAGTAAATCGAGAAGTAAGTCCATCAGTGTTGAATGCACTTTGCTATAATTGTAACAATTTCATAGCTTTTTTTCAGATGCAGTTGAACCAAGGCAAATAAATTTAACTTTTCAAGTTTTGTCCTTCATTATACTCTTTTGTATTCTGGAACAAACTGACCCTTCTACTTTAGGTTGGTCGTTCTCTCTCAAGGGTCCATGAGGTTGAAACTACTTTAATAGTACCAAGATGTTATTTTTGCTAACTTTCAATGCATTCATATTTGCTATCTTTAAATGATCCAATTGATCAATAAGTGTCTTAAAAATTCTCAGTATCAATTTCTAATATGGATAAAATTGACAGTTACAACCCACTTATATAAAAGCTCCTTGAGATCTATTGTAGACCGTCTCTGTGATGATCGCTAGTGATCCTGCCTCCTGCTAGTCACGCCTTTGTGTAGTCTCCTCTCCTGGAGTGTGGGCTGGACTTCCTGACTTGCTTCTAATGAGGAAAATATGACAGAAGGGATGGGATGTCCCTTCTGATGTGATGTTACGAAAAGACTGTGACTTCCTTCTTGGGTGTTCTCTCTCCCTCTGGGGCTTACTCACTCTGAGAGAAGTGACTGCCATGTTGTCATCTGCTCTATGGAAAGGCCCTGCAGTTGGAAACTGAGGAAGGCTTTTGGCCAATAGTCAGTGAGAAAAGATATATCTGGGCTTAAGCACCCCACGAGGTGTACCCTCAGATGGCACAACGTACCAGGTGCACCCAGTGTATGACTTAGATAATCTCCAAAACCACTAAAGAATAATATTTTTAATAAAAATAAAATCATAATTCACTCAAACATAAAATAAACACATGCAAACATTTTATTTAACTCGTTTGTTAGTGTGAGGAACAACAGGACATTACGACTGCTTCAAAAAAGTCAGAGAAGATACTTGCATGGGCCACCAGGATTGTCCAAATAAATTTGCTTAATTATGTGAAATCACCCAGTCTTTGCAGGGAAATAATCAATTTCACCTTCACTAACTATAATTTGCATTTCCATGGACAAGAATCCAATTTTATTGTTAATTTCTACAACATCAGAGTTGTAAAAGGCAATGACAGGTGGAGATAACCTGGTAGGATATACTAGACAGGACACCACGTCATCTTCTTTGACCCTTTCAAAGTGTTTTCCAATTTCTCTGACAGAGAGCTCTGCGGGATTGACTCCACACATCCTCTTTCTCATGTCTGATTAAATGAGAATCTTTCTCAAATGGCACTCCACATATGGCCTTGGTTGTACAGTCGATGTTTACAATTATACCTTGGTGAACACAAAGCCAGATTTTTATCAAACCTATGCAGTAACTACATTGTGTTCAAAAACATTTAGGAGACTCCCTAAGACTTCCTGAATTGGCGAATGAAGGGAATGCCAGTGAGAATTGAATACCATTTGTTTCATTTTGGGTAGAAAGAGTCTGCTAAACTGAGGGTTAGAGACAGCTTAAGAAAAAGAGAACATGTTTCCTGATAAATCCATTGAAAAAAATACATAAAAACAACATGAACCATACTCCAAACAAAAAGCTCCAATTAAACTTACCAAGTTCACTCTGTCTAATGTAATAACATCAATAATTCTGCTGCTGCTGAGTTTTTCGTCTACAGTTTGTCTTCGTGACACTATTTGCTTCCAGACTAGATTAAGTCTTGAAAACCCCCCTTAGTCCACTGATGTGGTCTGAAGTTGGCTAAGAAATGTCAGCTTGGAAGCCTGTACCCAAGAATCTATTTTCTGAAGTATCGATAGCTCAAAGTTCCTGACTCCTTCCTAGTTGAAGGCAGAAACCCTAGCCTGTAGCTTATGAGACAGCCATCAGGCAAATTTCCAAGTAAAACAGAAATTATCTGTAGATGACAAACATGGAAAGGCTAAGGTCGATTATTACAGTGATCAATAATACCAGACGAGGAAAATAAAATTCTCTGTTGGGGTACATTTCAGATGAGTTTGAATCAATGTTTTCCCTTGAGAGTAAAAACGTATTATGGAGAGTGAGTGCAGTGAAAAATTTCCAGGGTCTTCACATAAAGCATACAATTTAAAAAATATTCATATTAATAATAGTTTACCTATTCTAACTTAATTCAGGAGGCCTAAGTGTTTTTTATGATTCGGTGATTGTCCCTATGCAGCTCGTACAAGGGTGCCGAGCTAACTAGGAAATGTGGGGCATGGCAAACAAACTGAATTACTCCTAACATCTCTTGTTTTGTAAGGCAAAATGACAAATTGTTGCCCCTTCCCACGAGCCCTTGGGTTACCTCAAAGATTCCTTTAGGTCTGCAGGCTAAGAGCCCGTGAGGAGCACACCTCACTGGACGCAGCTCACCTGCCCCCTCACGAGAGGGCACTGGAGTAACTTCGTGATGATCTCCAAATACCACAAAAACATGACTTTCAAAATGGCAAATTCATGACTCTCATAGAAATTTAAATTTCACGTGTGTCAAAGATAATAACTCTTTAATTAAAGAGGGAATGGATAAGATGTTAAAATCAGTTTAATTCTTTAAATTTTATTTTATTTAAATTCAATTAATTGACTTATAATGTATTATTAGTTTCAGAGGTAGAGGTCAGTGATTTATCAGTTGCATATAATACCCAGTGCTGATTACATCACCTGCCCTCCTTAATGCCCATCACATGGTTACGCCATCCCCCCACCCAGCTGCCCTCCAGCAACCCTGTTTATTTCCTATTGTTAAGAGTCTCTAATGGTTTGTCTCGCTCTCTGATTTTGTCTTATTTTATTTTTCCCTCCCTTTCCCTATGATCCTCTGTGTTGTTTCTTAATTTCCACATGAGTGAAATCATATGATAATTGTCTTTCTCTGATTGACTTATTTCTTTTTTTTTTATTGTGTTCAGTTAGTCACTGTATAGTACATCATTAGTTTTTGGTGTGGCGTTCAATGATTCATTAGTTGTGTATAACACCCAGCGCTCATCACAACACATGCCTTCCTTAATACCCATCACCCTGTTATCCCATTCCCCCCACCTCCTCCCCTCTGAAACCCTCAGTTTGTTTCCCGGGGTCCATAGTCTCTCATAGTTTGTCCCCCTCTCTGATTTCTCTCCCTTCAGATTTCCCTCCCTTCCCCTATGGTCCTCTGTGCTATTCCTTGTGTTCCACATATGAGTGAAACCATATGATAATTGTCTTTTTCTGTTTGACTTACTTCATTTAGCATAATACCCTCCAGTTTCATCCATGTTGATGCAAATGGTGGTTTTGACTAGCATAATACCTTCTAGTTCTGTGTATATATATATATATATATATATATATATATATATATATATATCACATTTTCCTTTTCCATTCATCTGCTGATGGACATCCAGACTCTTTCCATAGTTCGGCTATGGTGGACATTGCTGCTATAAACACTGGGGAGCAGGTGCCCCTTCAGATCACTACATTTGTATCCTTTGGGTAAATACCAAGTAGTGCAATTGCTGTTAAAATCCATTTAAATCAAGATTTCAGGGGTGCCTGGGTGGCTCAGTCATTAAGTGTCTGCCTTTGGCTCAGGGCGTGATCCCGGCGTTCTGGGATCGAGCCCCACATCAGGCTCCTCCGCTGGGAGCCTGCTTCTTCCTCTCCCACTCCCCCTGCTTGTGTTCCCTCTCTCGCTGGCTGTCTCTATCTCTGTCAAATAAATAAATAAAATCTTAAAAAAAAATAAATCAAGATATGACTGACAGTAATTTATAGTCTCTCTGGGACAAAACTCATTTGCTCAGTTATGGACACGGATCATTCACGTTGTTGTGGAAGAAAACATTTGCATGACATCAGTGTTCTACAACTTAACCCAAAATCCTACCGAGCTGTGAAGAACCTAGTCTATCAAAGGCAGTCGAGGGTACACAGCCCCCTAGAGCTGGACCATCCCTGACAGTTCCACTAAACCAGGCCAGAATTTCCTAGAAAGTGCTCCTAGGAGTCACTTTTCTTCATTTTCAAGTCTCTGACATATTTTCCCCCCCGAAAAGCAGGGAGGTTTTTAGTGGAGTTAAAATGTCTGTGTGTAGGGATGGGGGAGGTGCTGGGGTCAGGTGAGGGGTTATTCATGTATCAGCAATGAGACCAAATTGTGACAGCTTTCTACGCCATGCCAAAAAATCTGCACTTTGTTCTGAAGCAGGGAAGTGATGTGATCGCTTTATATATATATATTTAATTATATATTAAAATTATTGATATAATTTTAATATATTTAAAAAGATATAATTTCGTATATTAAAGAAAAGATCAGTGGGAGATCATATAGAGAAGAAAGACATGGAGGTGGGGGTTCAGTGAGTAGGTTGGTGTGATGGTCCCAGGAAAAGATACAGGAAGAAGAGGAGGTGATGAGGCATTTCCAGGGTAAAACCAACCAACACTCAGCCAGGTATTAGATTCAGAAATCCAGTGATAGGATGCATCCAGGATCATCCAAGATCGCTTGCTTGCTGCCATTGTTGGAGTCTGGGAATGCAGGAGGAGCAGTAGTTTCCAGAAGAATGAGAGAAACGTGAGAGAAGCCTGGAAGCCTTCAACAACATCTAACAGCTAGTTGAAAATATGGTTGGGACTTCAGGCAACAGGTCAGGGCTGGGAATGAGACATCAAAGCCAAAGGGGTGGCTGCATGGCCCCAAGAGTGAGAAGACCAGAGGGTGGGAAATGAGTTCTGGCAAAGAGGGAAGGGAGCCATGAAGAAAGCTGGAAAGCAGCAGAGGTAGGGGAGCTGTGGAACACTTCCTTCCTCTGACCCTTTATTCTACCACTAGCGACCTGTATTATCACTTCTTACCTTTATGGAGGCTATTTGGGAATATTCCTTCCCTAACCAACCGCATTTCTACTGTGTAGCCCCCCTGACCAGCATAGAGCCTTGCACATAGTTGCCATTCATACATGTTGAGTAAATTAATAGAAAGAGCTATGAAATGAAGAGACTGGAAAGGAGTTCTAAGTCACAGAGGGAAGCTGAGAAAATGGTCTGCGAGAAATAGCTTAAGAGAAACATCAAGACCACACAGAAAACTATGGGGGTGGGATATGGAGGCTCCAAAATGGATGGGTATACCCTGTTCTGGGAATGGCGTGCCCCAGACAACCTCTCACCATCCCCCGGAGTAATGCTCTCTGCAGTCGGGCCATAAGCCCAAGTGTTGCCTTCTGCCCACATACGCAGTGTGCATTCTTGCAGGGAGGCTGCTTTGGAAAGGAACTGAGTCTGCCTACATAGCTCGCTGATTGATTGCCCAAAGAAAGCACTGACTCATATCATCAATGAAAATAACCATTTCACCAGGAAACTCAAGTCCCTACTTTAAAAAAAAAATTCTTTTCTTATTTATCTATGTAAGTAATCTCTACACCCAACAGGGGGCTCAAACTCATAACCCTGGGATCAAGAGTCACATGCTCCTCTGACTGAGCCAGCCAGGAGCCCCACAAGTTTCTACTTTTGATTTCACTTTTATGAGCCGGATGACCACTAGATTCTCTTTGTCAATGTGCAAAATTTACTCACCCACTATTTCCCCTGCTGGCTCTCCTGTTACTGGTTGACGCCTTTCTCACTTTATAGTCATTATCTGGTGCTATAGGACTAGTATTTAAAAGCGGAAGTTTTACCGTTAGACCGGATGGACTTAACAGACATATACAGAACATTCCATTCAAAAGTAATAAAATACTTCTCCAGTGCACATGGAACATTCTCCGAGATAGATCACATGTTAGGCTACAAGACAAGTCTGAACAAATGGAAAAAGATTGAAAATCATATCAAGCATTTTTTCTGGCCAAAATGGTTTGAAACTAGGAATCAATCACAAGAAGAAAGCTGGAAAATTCACAAATATGTGGAGACCAAACAACATGCTACTGAACAACCAATGCATTGATGGAGAACTCAAAAGTGAAATGAAAAATGCACTGAGTCAAACAAAAAAAAGGACAGTCTCTTCAGTAAGTGGTGCTGGGGGAACTGGACCAGTTTTTCATGCAAAAGAATGAAACTGGACCACTTTCTTACAACAGACACAAAAATTAACTCAAAACGGATCAAGGACTTGAATGTAAGACCTGAGACCATTAAAACTCCTAGAGGCAGGAGCGCCTTGGTGGCTCACTCAGTTAAGGATCCAACTCTTGATTTTGGCTCAGGTCATGATCCCCGGGTCGTGAGATCGAGCCCTGTGTTGGCCTCCACATTGAACACGAAGCCGACTTCAGATTTTCTCTCTCTCCCTCTGCCCCTCCCCCTTCTCTCTTTCTTAAAAACAAAAAGCAACAAATGGAAACTTAATTAATTGTGCAGAGCAAAAAGAAAAAAAAAGAAGAAGAAGACTCCCAAATAAGAAGACAACTTGCTCAAAAAGTGGTCAAGAGATCTGGACACTTCACCAGAGATGATATTCAGATGGCAAACAAGCACGAGAAAAGATGCTGAGCTTCCTATGCCCTCAGGGAAATGCAGCTTCAAATGGTGGTACACCACTGCACACCTATTGGAATGACCAAGACCCAGAGCACCAACACCAAATGTTGGCAAGGATCTGGAACAACAGGAGCTCTCACTCACTGCAAAATGGTGCAGCCACTTAGGGAGACAGTTCAGTGGTCTCTTACAAACTCTTACCGTACAATCCAGCAATCGTGCTCCTTGATAGTTACCTAAATGAGTTGAAAGTTTATGTGCACACGAAAACCTGCACGCAGATGTTTATAGCAGCTTTATTCATGATTGCCAAACTTGGAAGTGGATATTCTTCAATATGTTAATGGCTAAACAAACTTTGGGACAGCCACACAATGGAGTATTAATCAGTGATAAAAAGAAACGAGCTATCAAGCCATGAAAAGACATGGAGGAATCTTCAGTGCATATTGCTAAGTGAAAGAAGCCAGTCTGAAAAGGCCATGCATTATAGGATTCCAAATCTGTAACATTCTGGGAAAGGAAAACTATGGAGGCAGTAAAAATATCAATGGTTGCCAGGGGTTGAGGGGAGGGAGGGATGAATAGCGGAGCTTAGGGGATTTTTATGACGGTGAAACTACTCTGCGTGACATTAGCATGGTAGACACACAACATTATGCCTCTGTCCAAACCCACAGAATGTACACCCAAGAAAGAACCCTAATAATGTAAACTATGGACTTTAGTTAATAATAATGTATCAATATTGGCTCATCAATTGTAACAAATGTACCACACTAATACATGGTGTTAATAATAAGGGGAGACTTATTATAGATATAAAAATTCTCTGTACTTTCTGCAAAATTTTTCTATAAACCTAAAAGTGCTCTAAAAAATAAAGTCTATTTAAAAAAACAAAACAACCCCCCCCAAAACGAAATAACAAAACCCCAAAAACTCCTAGAGGCAAACATAGACAATAAGTCCTTCATATCAGTCTTGGCAATGCTTTTTTTAGATTTGAAACCAAAAGCAAAGGGAACTAAAGCAAAAATAAACAAGTAGGACTACAGCAAACTAAAAACCTTCCGCACAGCAAAGGAAACCATCAACAAAATGAAAAGGTGGCCTACTGAATGGGAAAAGATATTTGCAAATCATACGATAGGGGGTTAATAAACAAATTATTTAAAGAACTAACACAACTCAGTAGCAGAAAGCCAAACAATCTCATGAAAAATGGGCAGAGGATCTGAATATCCATTTTTCTAAAGAAGTCATACAGAGGGCCAACGAGTACATGCAAAGATACTCAGTATCACTAATCATCAGGGAAATACAAATCGAACCCACAGTGAGACATCATCCCACACCTGTCAAAATGGTTCATATCAAAAAGACAAGAAATAACAAGTGTTGGCGAGGAAGTGGAGAAAAAGCAATTCCACTTCTGGGTCTTTATCTGAAGAAAATGAAATTCCTCACTCAAGAAGATACTTGCACCCACGTGTTCATTACAGCACGATTAATAATAGCCATGATATGGAAGCAGCCCAAGGGTCAAAAGATGAACGGACGGAGAAGGTATGCTGTATATAAACAATAGAATATTACTCACCATGAAGAAGAATGAGATCTTGCCATTTGCAATGACAGGGATGGAACTTGAGGGTATCATGCTGAAATAAGAGAAATAAGTGAAAACAAAGTGAAATAAGTCAAAGAAAGGCAAATACCAGATGATATCGCCCACACGTGGAATCTAAAAACAAAACAAACAAAAGCAAAAAAAAAAAGACTAAGCTCATAGATACAGAGAACTGATTGGTGGTGGCCAGAGGAGGGTGAGGTGGCAAAAATGAATGAAGGGGGAAAAAGATACACACTTCTAGTTATAAAAGAAGTAAATTAATGAGGTTGTAATGTACAGCATGGACACTATAGTTAATAACACCATATTGCATATTTGAAAGTTTCTAGGAGAGAAAAATATTTTTTTTAAAGATTTTTATTTGTCAGAGAGAAAGAGAGAGCACAAACAGGGGGAGAGACAGGCAGAGGGAAAAGCAGGTTTCCCACTGAGTAAGGAGCCTGACGTGGGACTTGATCCCAGGACCCTGGGATCATGACCTGACCCGAAGGTAGAGAATTAACTGACTGAGCCACCCAGGCGTTCTATGAGAGAAAAATCTTAAAAGTTCTCATCACAAGAAAAAAATTCTGTAATTTCATATGGTGACAGACATTAACTAGACTTATCGTAGTGATCGTTTCACAATATATACAAATATTGAATCATTATGTTGCACACCTGGAACTAATATAATGCTGTATGTCAATTATACCTCAAAAAATGTAGACAATATATATTCGTCAGTTGCCAGTTTTACAATGTTGCAAACAGCGTCGTTTGGAAAGATCTGTTGCTGTTGTTTTCCTCTTGACCTGGTATTTATCCTTGGTTTTATCCTTTGGTATTTATCCTTCTGTATTTATCTCTGATTTTTGCCACACTGAAGCCATGAGAACCAGCGGGGGGCCTGAGGCATTCAGGGTGACATGGCCTGCCCCTGGGTGAGAAAGAACACACACCCCATCTTATTCCTCTAGCAAAGGTACAATAATGAATTAGCTTTTTAAATTTTCCTCATTTAATATCCATGGTCCTAGTATGGTAGTAAACATGGTAAACATTAAAGCAGCATTTCCCAACTATGTCAAATCTCATCCCCAACATATCAGTAAGAGCAAATATTTTAAATTTCTGACAGATGATGCATTTATTTAAAGCAGAGGTTCCCATCTCTTCTAACCATGAGGATCCCTTTAAAATGTCAAACAATTTAGCGGAGCCTCACAAGTGTATCTGAGGTTTTAATGGGCGTCCTAATGATTGAGAAAACATTCTGACCAACCAACAGCTTTTATGGATTCAGTAACTCTTTTGAATGAGTTTACAATTAGTGAATGATGGTGTTGTAGACTCTCGTACTATTGGTCGGTAAAGAATCAAACCTCCTGGTTTAGTTTTCTGCTACGCTGACTCTCTGGACTTGGATGGTGTGGCCTGCTGTGGCCAAGAAGACCCCATGAACTTGACACCAGCATCAGCTTGCTCAGTGCTCACTCTCATGACCGCCATCATGTGAGGAAGCCAGTCTAACCTCCTTGAGGGTAAAAGACCATAAGGGAAGAGAGAGGTCCAGCTGCCCCGACTGAGTTGTCAGCCCAGTTACCAGCTGAATGCAGCCACGTGAGTGATCCCAGGCAAAACCAGCAGAATCACCCAACCCATGAGCAGTCATGAGAAATAACAAATCATTTTTTTAAGTCATTAAATTCTGGAGTAGACTAGTTTGTTATGCAGCAGTAGATAACCAAAACACAATGATATTTACATAATTTGAAATATACTAGTATGTAAATGAATCCCCTGGAGCATTCATTCATTCATTTAATATTGATCAGGGCCTACTACACTCACATTGTTCAGGCTACCCTCCAGGCTGGCTCCACATAAGGATGCACAGACCCTGTGTAATCACCTTATGGCCCCAGGAAGTCTGAGAATCACAAGTAGGGAAGGAAGTCCGAAATTAGGATAATATTCTATATAGGGTATTTTCAAAGTTAGAAAAAAGATAGAACCGCCTCCCCATCCCCCCCCCCCCCAGGTCTGTAATGCAAACCAACCCTTTAATTCTGGTGTTTTGATCATTGGTCTGAAACTAAAGCCTGAGCTGTGGTTTTGAACCTGCCCGAGCTAAACATTTTTCTTTGCTCTACTCCATGAGTATTTGCTATACCATGCGTTCTGGTCAGTTTGTCTTTAACAGGAACTAATCATGTGTTAATGTAGCTCTTTACAGTTTATAAAGTGTTCTTCATTTTACAAAGCACTTTCATGGGCATTATGTCATTAAATCTTGAAACAACCCAGGGAGGTTGTTTGCTCCAGGCCCCTTGGAGCAAACATGTGTGTAGAGGGTCAGTGCAAATCTGTCACCACCGTGGAACAAATGGTTTTGAGCACTGACCTTATGAGTGGTTGGACATTTTCATAAACGTGTATTAAAGAGGGCACTCTCATAAATGACATCTTCATAATACAATTCGAAAGGTGACACTCTTTTATATGTGGCATTAATGCTTTTCCAATTAGAATTTAAGGTCAGTTTCTGTTTTGTTCTCTGAAAGTTTTAATTAAGACCGAAAAACTTTGCTATCTCACATCCTTTGCAATATCCATTAAAAGTTTGGATTTTTTCTCTTTTTGAAGCCCCTGTTCCCCCAGGGATATTTTAGCAAGAAGAATGTGATTCAAAGATTTCCAGATGTTGCTTTTCAAATGTGTCTCAGCATGCACCTATAAACCATCTGGTAGCAGCAACAGCGGGATTGGGTCCAAATGTGAATGTTCATTCAGGTAAAAGGATATTAATAGAAGAACTTGAACCAATTAGTGGTTTGTCAACTAAGTTCGTGATATTGTTTCATCAGCTCTCAGTAACCAAGACAGGCTTCCAAATTCTATGGTCAATGTTCCTTTTTTCGCTCAAGGTGGCTATTTCTCACCTGGATATTCTAAGAATTTATTCGTGGTTAGTCTTAGAATAAACTCTGCTTTACTTAAATGTTCTGAAGTGTCCCTGGTGTTGCTTTCACAAATATTTAAATATCTTTGCACCCCCACGCCCTTTCCAACCAGCAAAAGAACTATCCCTGAAATGTGCCGAGGAGCAGGAGCAGAAACAGTGGGTCTCTGGGGTGCTGGTATATGTATATCTTGGTCATCCAGTTTCTGACTCAGAAAACTGCATCAGGCATAAACAAGTGACAACATTCCCACCTCCTCCCCTCGTTCCTGGAATGAAAGATAATATCCCCCAGCCATCTGACTCTGGGACCGCCAACAGGATAGGATCATGTCATTAATTCAGTTCTTCTCTTTTCTGGGAAGTGTTGATAATGATGCCAGGGGCTGCACTGAACTTTCTCTAGCTAAACACTAACTTTTAACTCTGCAAATTAATGAAGATTATAGTGAAGATAATTAGTAAAAAGCATCACAATGAATCAAAAACATTTCAGGAAGAATATTCCATCTACATATAAAAAAAAAAATACTTCCAAGCACCTCAGAAACAAATGTTTTCCTAACTTAAGGACGGTAATACTAGCAAATGTTTATTAAGCATTTACCATGTGCAAGGTATTTTGCTAATTGATTTATATAGATTATCTCGCTTAATTGTCACACTGAACCCATGGAGTGTTCTTCTTAACCCTAATTGTAGAGGTGAGAAAACTGAGTTGTAGGGCATTAGGCAATTTGTGCAAGGTCCCAAATGTTATAAATGGTAGTTAATGAAAGCCTACTCTGTCCCAAGGACACCCACACATGCTAATTTATTTCTTACAACGATTTTGTAAGGCAATTTTTATTCTTATTATTCCCATTTTGGAGGTGAGGAAAATGAAGCCCACCAATTCATTTTTCTTAGGATCCCAGAACTAGCACGTGGCACAGTGAGAATGTGATCCGAGTTCTGCAGATTCCAAAATCGTATGTTATCCTAAGACCCTGCAGTATCCTTTTCTGGGTAAGAAAGGCCAAAACCCTCAGGACACCAAGCTCTTAAACCCATAGAGCCGGTCTTGGGTGGATTGGGGGTGGGGGAGAGGCCCCTATTTGGATTATCCCTGGCATCCTTTGGGTATGATACTTTGCAAACATAAGCCGCTGGACCTATCTGGAGACTCGCGGTGCCTCCTGGTTTCGTCCCGACCCTGAAATTGCAAGTTCATGAACTGCAGTGTGGAGCGATGTTTGATGAGCCCCCGTCTGGCCATCAGGGCAGCACGCACCACCCAGGGACGGCTCTGACTGCCTCAGGGGAGTACTACTGGCAATTGCCGAAAGCGGCAAGGAAATCCATCTGCAGCTGGGAATCAGGTTTGCACGGAAGAGGGATTTCTGAATCAGAGCAGTCAGGAGACGCTCGACCACATCAAGGAGGAAACAGACTTTCAGGCAGACATCGAGTTGCAGGCTGGGGAATGTCCACTGATTAGCCAACCACAGGGTGGGGGGCGCTGAGCTCCTGGCTGGAGCAAAAAGGAAGAGTGAGGCTGGAAGGTGAACGGAAGCAGGGAGGCATGAAGTGTCAGGCTCTACAACATCTGGGGCTGCTTAATCGGGAGGAAACGTAGACCTCCCACACAGTAGCACTATTATGAGCTCTGATTACACACTAGGGTACAGAAAAAAATAACAGAAACTAGTGCGCTGGTCAATCATAGCCCTCCTTGATGCGAAAAACCTACGCTTTCCTGAAGCTTCCCCTTTCACCAACATGTCTGAAAGGCAAATGATGCCGAGTGTCTCGGTGTGACAGGAAGGGAGCTAAGCGTGGGTCTAAACGCTGATAGCTCCTGGGGGGCCCGGGACAGAGAGGAGAAGCCTGAACCGCACAGGAGAGTGATGGCCCAAGATTCCTTTGGGATCTGCCCAACTGAAAGTCGGGTCTTTCCGCCTCAGAACCAGCACCCGAGTTGGAGGGCAGGGTGGGGCTGGGGGTGGTGGGAGGAGGCAGAGGGGGAGCAGGACCTCAGCTCGCTCATTCATTTGCTCATTCATTCATTCCATACAATGTTAAAAATGTGTGCTCTGAAGTCAGGCTCCTCTGGATTCAAATTCTAGCCCCGCCTCTTGAGAGCTCTACAAACCCCCGGGGTGAGTTACTTAACCCCTATAGGCTTCAGTTTCCTCCAAGCGGTTCGTGCATAATGGAAAAGTTATAAGGAATAAAACGCATGACCCAATAACAGGATCATACCACCACTGGGGCAGGCGCATACACCATCGAGCATATATGCTGTGACTGTTATTGAGTCTTTCAATAAGTAATAATGAGCTCTGGACTAGTTTGTAGATGGTGGCTTGGGGGCATAATGTTACCCTCCACGTGTGGAATAAGACACATGGCAAACTTTTCTTCTAAGGCCCTTGCCCTTCTTCCCTTCTATTTCCTTTCTTCCCACTTTCCTATATATAGAAAACCCAATAGATGGAACAAGGGAGAAAGGGGGCTCTGTGGTCAAAGGGAAGATGAGAAAATGGGAACATTCTAGAATCCTCTCTGTGCCAGGCATTCAGTAGGCACTTAATAGTTGAACAACTAAGGTGACTCCAGGAAGGCTACATTCTCAGAAGGAGAATGGAAACTTTTATTTACTTTTCCTGGTGCCTTGGTTACAATACAGTCACTCATTTGGAATTCAGGGGTGCAAACTGATGGCCAATGGATCAGGTCTGGCCCAGTGACAAGTTGTGTTTGGCCCACACGGTATTTCAAAAATTGGGAAATCTTACATTTTATTCACATAAAAACCTAGATTTCTGGCTTCTCCTAAAAACTGAGAAGGTGTGGGAACCCTGGCCTGCATTCCTGCGTGGCAGAGGGAGTCAGCAGAGGCTGCCCCCATTCCAGGGACTTCCCCTCCCTGTCCCCTCTAGCACCACCACCCCTATTGTATTTCAGCCTCCGGGACAAGGGCACTGACTTTTCCATGCCTTTCCCCAGTGAGCCACGACCTCTTTGGGTCATCCCGGCCATCCTCGAGGTGATCCCAGGTGAGGAGGGAAGAACCGAGGACTCCTGGCACAGCCCTTTGTCGAGCCCGTGCCCTCTCTGCACGCACTCCTCCCCGCGCCTCTCTGCTTAGGCTGCGAGCCCCAGTGACGGAACTTTCTCTTTCCACCCAGATCGGTTGGCCCTGTGTCAGCACTGCCGACACCACCCTTCCTTTATGATGATTTCCCTTCCAGGCAATAAGAAAATGATTGAATGACAGTTATCGTGGCATCTGATACAAGGGCAATTTCCCTCTGGTTAGCCAAGCACAGGATGGAACCTAACTGCACATTCTTCGCATGCCGTCCGCATGACTGAGAGCCATCCCAGAGCACGGCGGGCTTGGCTGACTCTGAGATCCGGACGTTCGAAAGTGAAGACATCGGGGAGTCTGAGCATCGCACGGTACAGTGATTTCAAGCTCACTTTGTTCTTTTTGTTACTTGCCATCAGCGGCACACTTTTATTTTTTTCTCCAATGGATCCTTACCTGGGGGCCTGATAAACCTGGAACTTTCCCTGGCAGCACGTCCTTGGCTCCCTGGGGGCATAGAGAGCCTAACTGGAAAACCTGGTTCCAATCACATCATCCGTTCCACAAAGGAGGAAGCAGAGGCCTGGGGAGGAACAGTGGCTTGTCCAGGCTCCCAGAGGGTTAAGTGGCCGCGGACTCAGACAGGCTTCACTCTGGGTCTGGTGCCCTTTGCCCTCTGACATGTTGTCCTCGGCAGCAGCTCCCAGAGCAGCAGTAACAGCTGGACCTCTGTCTGTCACTATGACTGGGCAGTGGGCCCTTCATTTTACAGCAGGCAAGCTGGAGCCCTCTCTGGCTGAGTGACAGCACCATCGCTCGCTTCCGATGTCTGGGTCTATCCAGCCTGAGTACTGCTGTCTCCCTGGAGCAGCCAGCCCCCAAGATGGCTCCCATGCCCCTGCCTCCGGTATTCACACCCTGGAGTACCCTCTCACATTGTGCCGGGTTGGTCTGTGTGACCAGTAGCATACGGCAGAAGTGCTGGATTAAGTTAAAAAAATACAGCGGCTTCTCTCTCTCCCTCGCTCTCTCTCTCTCCCTCTCTCTCTCGCTCTCTGTCATCACACACTCTGGGGGGAAGCCATATTGTGAGCAGCCCTGTGAGGAGGTTCGTGGTGAAGTCCACTGCCAATAGCCACACCAGAGCGCGTGGAAGCATATCCCACAGCTCCAGTCCTGTGTTCAGGGAAGCCAGTCCTGGCTGATGGCTGACTGAAACGCTACTAGAGACCCTGAGCCAGAACCACTCAGCTAAACTGCTCCTGGATACCCAACCCACAGACGCTGCGAGGTCGTCAGTTCTCATTGTTTTAAGCTGCTGAGTTTGGGTGTAAGTTGTTACCCAGCACTCAATAACCAATACACCACGGCAGTCCGTGATGTGTGATGATGAGTACCTTCGAGGAAACTTGAAATTCAGGCAAAAATACACAAGTATTTGGCTTCCGACTGCTAACTATGATTTTGAGGTCGTGAATCAAAAGTTGGAATTTAACAGTGTTATCACAACAGATTTAACCAAACATATATGTATATATATGAGATTTTTTTCCTTTTTAAATAAACCACACATGGAGCTAAAGATGGAGGTTTTTAAAAATTGATATATAAGTCATATAACAGAAAATTCACCCTTTTAGGGGCACCTGAGTGGCTCAGTCAGTTAAGTGTCCTACTCTTGATTTTGGTTCAGGTTATGCTCTTAGTCATGAGATCAAGTCCCGCATCGGGCTCCGTGCTGGGTGTGGAGCCTGTTTAAGATTCTCTCTCTCTCCATGCCCCTCTCCCTCCCCACACATTCTCTCTCTCTTTCTAAAAAAAAGAAGGAAGGAAAGAAGGAAAGAAGGAAGGAAGGAAGGAAGGAAAGAAAGAAAGAAAGAAAGAAAGAAAGAAAGAAAGAAAGAAAGAAAAGAAAAGAAAGGAAATTCACCTTTAAAGTGTACAATCGGTGGTTTTTATTGTAGTCACTCTGCCATGCAACTATCTAATTCTTTATCTAATTCTAGAACATATTCATCACTCCAAAAATATGACCCTTATTGGTTCCTCCCTGCCCCCATTCCCTGGCAACCATTAATCTGTTCTCTTTCTGTATGGCTTTGTGTATTCTGGACACTTCATATAAATGTAATCATACAGTCCTTGGATCTCCTTGGCCTTTTGTGTCTAGCTTCTTTCATTTAGTGTCATGTTTTCCGGGTCCATCCCTGTTCTGGCATGTATCAGTACTCCATTCCTTCTTACTGCCGAATAATATTTCACTGTATGGATATACCGCATTTTGTTTATCCATTCATTAACTGGTGGACACTTGGGCTGCCTTCCCTTTCTGGCTACTGTAAATAATGCGGTCATGAATACATTTTTGCATGAATATGTGCTTTCAGTTCTCTTGGGTGTATACCTAGAAGTGGAATTATAGGTCGTAGGGTAATTCTATGCCTAACTTTTTGAGGGACTGCCAAGCTGTTTTCCACAATGGCAATACCGTTTTACATTTAAGATGCGGATTTTGAACCTAGTAAACAGTCTAACGACTGGACAAAAATGGACCATGAAAATACGCATAAAATTGAGACCTAGAGAAATTGACTTCAGTATACATGAGTCTCTGCTTCTGACTTTTCATCATTCAGCATGTGGTTTGGTATCTCACAGACTCGGAACTTGTGGTTGTAGTGGAGCCTGCTGGCTGTACCCTGACATCCATTCTTCCCTCCTTCTTAGTAATTGACCCCTTGAATTTAAGCTGGCCTTTCAGTGCCCAAAATAAAGGTGCTAATTCTTAGCTTCTTATGCAGCTAGCGTGGCCACTGACTGAGTTCTGGTAAATGAGATATAATCAGAAGTTTGGTATGTGTCTTCCAAGAAATGACCTCAAGGGGAAGAGGCATGCCTTTTCTCTTCATCCTCTCTCCTGCTGGCTGGAATGCAGAGGTAATGGCTGAACTCAACATGCCATTTTGCGTTAGGCTCTTCTCCCTCTGTGTCCCTCTCCTTCTGTCCACTTCAGCTTCACTGACCTTCTTTCAACTCCTTGAATAGACCATGCTACATCTCACCATGAGCTTTGCACATAGTGGTCCTTCAGCTGAAAATCTCCTCCATATTCCATATCTGCTGGACCCAGTGAGCTCATGATCATACCTGGGATCTCCTGAGAGAAGCCTTCTCTGACCGTCCTGACTCATGTGAGGACCAGCTCTGTGCTGCCTGCCGTTTACTGTTGTGCCTGGCACAGGGTCTGGCACAAGGCAGGTGCTTAAAGAATGTTAAGTGAATTGATAAATGACCTCCATGACCAGTTGCATGAACTTGGCACTTCACCTCTCCAAGATTTCATCATTGGAAAATGGAGACAATGGCGGTGACTACTTCTCAGGGTTCTTGTGAGTATTAACTGGCGAAGTGCTGGGGAAGAGCACTCAGGTGTTAGCCGCCATCATGGCTCTCACCACCAAGGGTTCTCACTGACCAGGTGTGAGCAAGATGGTGGAGCAGGACGTAAATGCATCCTGCGAAGAGACAGGACACTCTTTCATTCTGATTTCTCAGGATTACAGGAGTAGAATAACCCATGGGCCTCTTCTATCATCCACCCGCATGTGTCACTGACCAATACACTTGTGTATGTGCCTGTGACTGATGTAGGGTTTATGTTAGACACAAGAGTCCAATGAGGTGAGTAGATGTTAGTGAGATAATAAATTGTAACAAGAAAAAGCCTGATCTCCGTTGTCAGAAAAGCTCAGAATCAAATATGAGCTTTGTCAGCCTTGGAAAGTTATATGTCCCCTGAATATCAATTTCCTCATCCATGAAATGGGAGAATAGTATAATTTATCTGACAGCATCGTATTGAGGATTAAATGGAAGCAAGTCTCATTGCCTGATAGACGATAAATGTTCAATAAGTGGCAGCCACTACTGGCTACCAGCAAAGACCCCAAGACACTTCCATTTGATGAGCTTACTTCTTCCTGGGATGATGAGGGAAGGTGGCATGTGGGATGCCGGCATTCAGCATGCAGGTGCAGCAGGAAGAGGCTATGTCCTCAGCAGCACCTTAGACCAAAGCCAAGCCAGGTGAGGATAAGCCACATGAGGCCTCCCCAGGATCCAGGCCAGGGCACAGAGGCTGCCGATAGAGCTGGTCATGGCAGGACCTTCTCCCTGGGAGCTGGGAGCTGGCCTCTGCCCCTTGAGAAGCACTTGTCCCTGTGCTCGAGGCCTGATTGAGGGTCATTCCTGTCACCTCATCAAGGTTCTCCCAGTCCCAACATTCACCATCTTCTGCTTTGTTCCGGAACCTACCAGAAAGGGTAATAAATGACAACAGAGCTCTCTCCCCTCTGTCCTTTTCTTATATGGAGTAAGGAGGAGGCAGAGGATGAATAACAGACCTACAAGAGATTCACAGGCCACTCTGCTACAGGGGCCACCCGTGAAGAGCCACCCTACCCCGACTCCCACAGAGCCAGAAGCATCCTCCTGGTCCTGAAGGCATGACCGGTAACATGCTCTCCAGGCCCTTTGCCCAACATCACTATTTCAAGATGGTGATGGTAGAGTATTGAACCGAGCAGGGGCCCTTCAACACACAGGACCCCATGTGACAGCACAGGTCATGTGCCCAGGAAGTGAGTCCTGCCCTGCAAGTCCATAGTGCTAGTAAGGCTGGCATGTAAGCCTGCCAGAGAGCCTCTCAGGGAGCAGGAGAATCTCTTGAGTCCGTGTTTAGGCTTGGGATGGCAACCGAAGAAGTGAAAGTGGAAGGTTGGGATAGAACTTCTTGGAAGGCAGAACCTGGGTGTCAGCCTGCAGTGCCCAGAACCAGGCCTGCTGTGCATGTTACCTTCTCACGTGGGTAGCCTGTCCTCATGGACATCCCCATTTATCATGGCGGGGTAGGCGAACACAGGCTCTGATGCTGAGTGGGGCTAGAACAACCATGAGATTTCTCCCTCCTGCCTGGATTTTTGTTGTCTGTCATCGCTCTGTATCCGGGCTGAAATCACTTTTCTCCATATACTTCCAGGATCAGGACCCTGAAAACTCCACACTTAAGGGGCAAGCCAACCAAAAGGCATATATGTTACCATGGATGGGTAACTGACCACAGCGTGGTGACCCAGTTGTAGGTTTGGGAATGCTGCATACCCACTCACTCATGTATGGCCTTCCCCAGCAAACACATAGGTCACACACACACACACACACACACACACCACACACATATGCACATATGCACACACACGTGACTTAGCCCAAGTCTGACAGGTCACAGTCCATTAAGTAATGTGAGGTCACACTATGCTCTGTTTGTATCTCCTAAAATTCTTATGTTGAAACCCTAATGCCCAATGTGATGGAATTTGAATGAGAGGTCTTTGGCTCTGCCCTCAGGAATGAGATTAATGCCTTATAAAAGATGCCCGAGCACGCTCTCTTGCCCTTTCTGCCATGTGAGGACACAACAAGAACTCCGAGACCCAGAAGAAGGCCATCACCTGGCCATGTCGGGACCCTCCTCTTGGACTTCCAGCCTCCAGACTGTGAGAAATGAATTTCCGTTGTCTGTAAGCTGCCCAGTCTACGATCTTCTGTTATAGCAGCCCAAATGGGCTAACACAGGTCAGAGGGCGATGTGGGTGTCCCGTCTCCCTCCTCCCTGGGCTACCTCTCACCCCCCACCCCCTCACCATCCACCCCCTCACCATCCACCCCCAAAAAAAACACCCCAAAAATGAAACCAACCTACCAAAAGCTCAAAACTGCTTGCTCACATGCCCCAACCCACGGGGTGACTGAGGCCTCCTTGGACGAGCCTACATCCAACTCCTTGATTTAGGGCCAGCCCTAAAGTGGAGCCCGTGCTTACACTAAGGGATTGTCATTCCCCAGAAACACTCTGAGGATGTGGGGGGCTGCCTTCACGTGGAACATTTACACGACCTCATTTCACATGCACCAACCACAGTCTTCGAGTTATAACAAACGTCAAATGCTCAATTGTTGGTCACAGCACAATAGTAAAGAAAACAGAAGGAAGTCCACTAGCTTTCCAAACAAAGGTCTTATTCAGCTTCCTGGTCACACGCGTTGAAGCCTCCATTCCCTCGTAATGCTTAAAATTGCTTCAGCCCATTATGGGGCAGGGATCATTCCCTCCGGAGGCTTAGACAAACAGCCAAGTTCCTTAGGTGAGGGTCATCATCGGATTTGCTTCCCTACCAGATGGTTTCCACTGCCTGGATGTCATCCCTCCCACCTCCTGGCCTGCAGCTGGAGGGACCACGCTTGCGGCCAATTTCACTTTGTCTCTTAGGAGCCTCGCCCTTGGCAGCTCTCCCCAGAAAAGTGAAACTTGACGATGGAATTTAAATTAAAAGTCTTTGGAAATGGAAAATCAAGTTAGGAGGCACATAGTAAGTGCTTAATAACAAGAGTGAATGAATGAATGCATGAACGAATGCGTGAACTTACCCCAGGAGCTGACCACTTCACTAATAAGGAAAAAGAAAGACACCTATATTGCAGGGTTTCTGAATTGTGTTCCTCAGCTCTTTCTTACTTGCCTTAGAGTCAGCCAGGGGGTTTGTTACCACTGCAAGTGTCTGAGTCCTAGCCCAAACCCGCTTAAGCAGAGCCCTTGGGGGAATTTGACTTTGGACTTGCCATTGCTAACAAACTCCTCAGGGAGGTTCCTGGGTGAACAAAGTTTGCAGAGCAGTGTGCCACAGCCACTGTAGCCTCGAGAATGAACCAAAGGCTGTCAGTCAGGGAGTTCTGCCATGATTAACATCAAGTGGTTCTTTTTCTTGAATAGCAGTCTGGGGAAATATTAACAGATACTCACTTTGGTTTGTGGGCTGAGCTCAAGCAAAGAAAAGCCTCAAAGAGCCAAAGGACTCGTAAAAACAAGTGCACGAAATATGCTTCTTCACATTTCCACCATAAAAGAGAGCTCAGTGGTTGCTCTCACCTGGAGAAAACCAGACGATGTCTAACAATGCATTAAAATGGTGCTTGGTTACCGGTTATATCCCAGGGAACTCCGAATTTCACTTCATGCAACCAGCGAGCAGAGCGGAAGGAAATGAGAAATGCACGTGGGTCCCTAGCACATTGATTTCCGAAAAAAGACAGGAGGGTTTTCTGGAACAATTCTTCTTCTTCCAAAATACCAAGGGTCAACTACAGAGCTCATGTCCAGACGTAACAGAATATTGTATTGGTTAGAAGGTCTGTGAGGAATATTTCATGTTGGCTAATAAAGCCTGTAATGTTATACATTAAACAGCATTCAGTAGAGCTTGGTTCCAATAATTTATCTTCATGAACAAAAGTTCACTTCTGCTCCATGAAAGGACCGTCTGTAAGGAGCTTACAGAATCATGGCTTCGGTGGGGTACCCCTGTAGACCAGTGTTCCCACCTTATTCAGAAGCAATGGTTGCTTAATGAATGAATGAATGAATGAGTGAATTTACTGATTGCTTAACTTCTGGGGACAGAATATCGTGGTGTTTCATAAAGGCATAAACTTTCTACTTAGGTCCCTCTTCCCTGTTTTTCTCCCTGTCAACTCATTTCCCATCATGCCTCCCATTTTAATTCTTCTCTAAATTTGTAAATGAAAGCGAGTCCCTGCTTTAAAAAATGTAGACGTCAGTAAGTAACGCGAATGGAGTATTTTGAGGGACAAAGGCACAGGTTGTTCGTTGTGGCCTAGAGACTAGTGAAAAATGGAATAGGCTGATCACAGCACTTATCCTACTGTATTATAACAGGCTGTTTACTTGTCCAATATCCCCTCTTTGATGTAGCCCTGGAGGGCAGGGACCATGCTCTATTTCTCTCTCTCTATTTCTATTATCTAGACAACTGGAACATAATAGGCACTCATTAAATATTTGTTGAGTGAATGAATAGGAGCATGATCAAAGGAAGGGAGAGGGGGGTCGGGAAATGAGTCTCTCAGAGTATGATTAATGGATGTAATAGTCCAATCACCTTGAATTTGATCAAAGGCTTACTGGAGGCTGCCAAGAAGCAAGAGCTCTTGGAGGTGTGGCAGGTAGATCTACTCATTAACAGCAACGAGTCCTTTCTATTTCTACAGGTCCTTGAAGACAATATGCTAACACCTCTTCACTTGGTGCATGGAACACATGGAATAATCATTTGAAATAGATGGCTCTTTAACTCTAAAGTCAAAACAATTTGGTGTTTTTTAACATGTAAAAAAATGAAATTCCAAACTACGGATTGTCCCTGAACAGTGAATATTTATTGTTCAGAATGCCCAAGAGAGCAAGCTTCCTACATTGTCCTGGACATACTCAACCCCCCGGAACAACCATGTGGTTTGAATAGAATTCACTGTTTTCCTTTCGATCCCACCCCGCTGGCCAGAGTGATGGTTTCAGAGGTCAGTACGTAACCTGATCCAGGTCAATCATTTGACCCCTTTCCTGGCCACAACCCATGGTTCAGAGTGAGATAAGAACTGAGCCTAAGAGGGGCCAACGAGAGCCCTTCCCTGGGTTAGTATGAGGGTTTCAGGTCTCTGGGGGTAGAGATGTGAGCCTGTGGGTGGACCACACCACCCACGGTGCAGAAGGAGCTGTTCTCAGCAGGAGAGAGACTCCGGAGTCCGAGAGAACATCATGGGCGTCACTGGGCGGGCTTATGAAACTTCGCTCTGCCACACACATCTGAATAGCTTAGGTATCTGTCACCTGCAGCCAGAAGAGGTCTAATAGCCTCAGCTCGATGCTCTAGGCTCAGCAGTATCAGGTGAGGTTAGTGCTGTTCTTGGTATAAAAAGATGATTCCGTCGCATTTACATGTCCTCACGCAATTGTTAGCATCCAGCTGCTAACGCAAGTAGCTCTCCACGCAATTCAACTCCTTGTGAAACCAAACACAAATGACTTCTTTTCAAAATTCGGTTTCGTTTGTTTTGAAAAATACAGCTTTCTGTCTTGTGCCATTGCAATATTTTATTTTGATGGTTTAGAAATTCGCTTTAAAACTTTCAAATGACTCTTATCTGCGTTGATGTAGTTCCTAGACTATGTCAGTCAAATGTTGGTCTCTGGGATTTTTTTCCCTATCTGTTGTCCTCTAGGAACTTCTGCAGCTGGCTGCCTCACTTAGCTAATTTACAAAGGAAGATAGTCTTCTTTCTTTAAATTAAAAAAAAAGTACAGAAATTGCTTTGAGCTGCTCCCCTCCTCTCATGGATTTCTTAGATCTGGGCCACATATTTCTGTTTCATTTCAGCCAAAACAACACAGCATAAAACCAAAAGCCCACAGGAGAAACTAAGAAGTAGTGAAATAAATAATACAAAAAATTTCAAATATTTAAAAAGAGTGTGAGTTTTTTGTTTGCAAACAAGACAGAATGCAATACACTATCCACTATGGGGACTACCAAGGAAGCAAACTCAATCTTAGGCTGAATAATAAAAGACTATCTTCTCTAAAACAAGGAAGATGATTGATAGTTCTCTATCTTTCATTTATCAACACGATTACCATGATGTGTCTGTGTTACGATGGGCCATTCAGGATGCCACGCCCGGAGAGTGACAGTCCCCAAGTGATGAAGGTCCAGCGTCTAGGAAGCTGTAGATGAGGAACGAGTGAGAATACTGAGAATGAGCCAGAAGCAAAACTAAACCGTAGAAGGTGAATTACTACGTTCCTGTCAGGTGGAAAAGAGTAACTACTTACCAAGGAGCTTACGGAGGGGGTTGAGGCAGAGTGTGAAGATTCAGAGTTCTAGAGTCCCCACTTGCTGCCCTTCAGCCGTGGATAACACAGCGTAAAGGGCAAGTAGAGACCTTCACTCTGCCACCTAGGATTACGTAGGTTTTAACCTTGGAGAAGCTCGATTTTTTTTCATCTATTAAAATAGCAATAATACTATTAAACTGCTGTGTTTCTGTGAAAATTAAGTAAGATAAAGTGTCACCCAAATACCCTCCAGGTGTTCAGCCTCTCCTCCAGATACAGAATGTGCACGTATCAACGACCAATTAACGCACTAATGAGGGGCGCGCCAGAATGGTACAGCTCGTTCAGAGGAGTATCGTAGAGATGGAAATATGTATAGTCACTGCAAGAGAGACTACTTGGATGAGATTGCTAAATTAGTCACAAAATTGGCGAATTGGACAGTGAAACCGTAAACTTAGGGGATTTTCTTTCCTCTGGAGGGAAATCGTTTACATTTCTGTGTGTAGAGGAGGGGGAGATCTTTTTTCCTCTCCTCAATCTAGGTTACGTAGTAGAGGGTCTGTAACTAAGATTGACCAAGGACAGAGCAATGAGAGAAAAACAGAAGTCGGTTAGCACGTGCAGGGTGCCATACGTGGGAGCTCCCAGAGCTGCGTAAGTCAGAGGGGTGGTTAGAACCTGGGTTTATTTATTAACTTAGGGTAAGACAAAGGAACAGGGGTTTAGGGTTCTGGGCCATTGAGTGGCTGAAGTGGGAGACAGATTATGGGAAGGGGGAGGATGGTAAGTAAATGTCTATTAGTAACATCACTTACTACTTCTCCCTGATCCGACAGGGAGATACCTTTTTAAAAATTGAAATTACCTTGGTAAATGTAAGCCTCCTTTACAGAACGAAAACTTTGGCCCTGTTTTTTACAGCTTTTCCTGCATCTGCTGGTTCTCAATGGCTTTTAGTTCACAATAATCCATGTATCAGAGGCATATTTTGAGGCGGTGTTTTTTGGTACCCCTCATGTAGGGCAAAAATACACTTGTGTTGCATTCGGATAAGAAACGCTTTCAACACGTTAACACCCACCGTTAGAGAACTGTAAAATATCCTAGTTGATAGTGAACTCTGAGTCACTGCCCTGCCTCCAGAGAATGAGATCATGCTGGGGTGGGGCTGCGAGGTGGCGCTCCCCGGTGAAACCCACAGGACATGTGGTCATCCTGTTGCTTCCTTCCAAGTGGTTGGGTCCCCCCACCCCACCCCCCGATGCTTTAATAGACTAACAAACTGTCTCAGGCTCCATCCCACCAAAGTCCAGTTCCATTCTCAGTTTCCCTAGGATTCCTGGCATCTCAGATACTTCTGGTCACTTTGAGGCCCTGCCTGTGATGGTGAGCTTTCCTTGTCCCCCTGGCCAGATTATGGCGAGCAGTTATTCAATCAAATATGAATCTGGGTGTTGCTACAGAGTTGATTTATTGATGTGGTTAATATCTATGATCAGTTGGTTTTATGGGAAGGAAATTAACTTGATAATACGTGATCCAATCAGTGCAAAGGCCTTAAGAGCAAAGCTGGGATTCCCTAAGGGAGAAGTTCTGCTTCGAAACTGCAGCTTTAGCTCCTGCCTGAGGTTCCCTGTCTGCCGGCCTGCTCCGCAGGTTTGGGACTTGCCAGCCCCTGGTCACCAGCTGGACCCCAAGACCTGATCTTTACTGCTCACCTGCTTATACCCATTAACCTTTGTCCCACATGTTCCCTTAAGCTCCTCTTTCCAGCTTGTCTCTTAACGCAGGCAGAAGACCCGAGCGACCTAGCATCCCATGATGGAAATCGAAAGTACCCGTTCAGGCGATAACATAACAACTGCCAGGACGAAGAACTCCACTGACCCAGAACACCCTGACCAGTTGCAGTTTAATGCCTGACTCACGCTTGTGCAGATGGAACAGAGAGTGACCCATGGAGGGACTGCCAGTTACCTTTACCTCGCTATAATACTAAAAATCTCCCCCCAAAGAGAAGCACAAGCCTCATTTACAGAACGTTCCATGGATGTCTACGCATGTTTCCTTAAGGCGTCTACGTGACCTTAGACCTGCCTCTATCTACAATGACAAGGCTCCCTTTCTAAACAGTCATCAGGATGCAGGCTGGCTGGATCCGAGGACCCAGAGAGGGTCCTGCAGGACTAGCCAAGAGGGTCCTTGGCTTTGTGGAGGATAGAAATCAAATGCAAGCTGAGAGGAAGTGAGAGCAGAGTTTATAAAGATTAGTGAAGAGTGCAGCTACGGACAGTGTCTGGGAGACTCAGGAAGGAAAGAAGAGCGAGTCTCGTCTTTGCTTGGGGCCCGGGGTTTTTATTGAGGTTGCTGGTCTGGTGCACATGGCTTCTCAGGCATCCAGGAAGAAAGAGGCATGTTTAGGTGTCCTCCATAAGTCACTTCTACCCTGGAACCAGAGTCTTGATGAGTCCAGTCACTCCTTAGGTGTTACCTATTGTGCTCAAAGACTCCAAAGAGATCACTAAGCGCTTGACTTTACAAGGAGGACGTATCTTAGCTGTTCTCTAAGGCGCGTGTAAGGCAGAGGGGTAGGTCCCAGCAAGCACAGAAGCAAGAAAGGGAGTGAAAAAAGCAGATTTTCATGGGATCCCTTTAGTTTCCCTGTCTCAATCCTAACCCTAAATAAAAGGAACCCATTCACCCTGGCTCAAGGAGTTACGGCTTTGGCAGTTTTCCCTGTGATCTCCTTAGTTGCTGCAAATAAAGCTTCCTTCGTGTGACAACCCCACCTGGCGTGTTTTGTACCTGTGACTCACCGAGGAGTGAACTCCCCTAGTTCTGTTACACTCGCACAATCACATGACCCAGTTCCTTGAAACAAACAAATAAATACATTTATAAGTAAATACACTTATATATAAAATATGTAAGAATATATTTTAAAATACATATTATTAAAATATATATTAAATCAATATATATTATAAATTATATATATAATATATACAAATTAATATATATTAAAAATATATATATATACCGTATTGGTTCTGGTTCTCTTGCCAGCTCTCTTGCTCCCTGCGGCTGCCGCCCTTACTCTGCGCCAAGCTTGTTCTGGGCATGAGCGTTGCTGAACTTCACTAATCCGAGGCAGGCTATGTTACTAACTTTAACATACTTAAAGCTCTGGTGCTTAGGCGATAATCTTTCTCTAGGAAATAACAACAGAGCAGGAAACTGGAGATCATTGTTCTTAACAGCCATCTGTGAGCAGCACAGAAGTATTTCACACTGCTCAGCATTTTCTTGATCCCAGGCTGCTGCTGTGTTGGAGCCCATCCACTCCCAAATCTGTCTTCCTCCACTCTTTTCTTGGATGCTGATCAGGCCTCTAAATTTCAGTCTCCTCCAATGCCAAAAGAAAACCCCAATTTCCAGCCTTCTATTATATGAAGAATATAAATTCCACGGAGGCAGGAATGTTGGTCCATTTTATTTTCTGATATGTGCCAAGCATGAAGAAGAAAACGTGTAGTAAGGCATTCAATAACTACTTACTGGATGAATGAATGAATTGAATGAATTAAATCAATGCAAAGCTTTCTTCTCTCAATGACTCCCATTCTAGTTTAGCACCAAAAGGCCTACTTTGCATAAGAACAATCTTTGCAAAATAAAATGCCCCGTCTTTTGCTGAATGGTTGGCAGTAGGTATGAGTTTATCTTGGCTCTACTCCCCAGTTATTCAAGCACTAATGTAGGTGTCATTGTGAAGGTATTTTGGAGATGTGATTGAAGTCCCTCATCAGCTGATACTGTAGGGGAGATAATCCGATCGCTAATCTAGGTGGCTGTGACTCAATCATTTGAAAAGTTGAAGAGCAGAACTGAAGCTTGTCTGAAGATGAAATCCCGCCCGTGTATGTGTATGGCAGCTTTGGCTTGTGTACAAGAGTTCTAGGCTGCCCTTCTCAAAGGAACGGCCTGCCTTCTGGATTTTAGACTTGCCTCACCAGCCCCAAGAATTGCATGAGCCAATTTCTTATAATAAACCTCTTAATGTATATCTCTTGCTGGTTCTGTTTCTCAGGCCAAATCCTGAATGGTACAGTAAGGTGTAAGGTTGGTGGCCGCAGTCATATTTTTTAAGGCAATTTTTTTTTCCTCCTTCTGTAGAAAGACCCTGGCATGGTGTCTAACACATAACAAACATTAATTAAATGGTAGTTATCATTACTGTTCTAGAATTCAGAGAAAACCACCTACATCCAGGATTTGCTTGGATTTTGCCAGTCTTTGAGATCCTGGTTATTTCTATCTGATAAACTTCCCACACTTAACTGATGGATGATCAACTGAGGGAGAGTCCAATTCAGTGCTATCATTCATTTCGTTCTGATACCGCCCAATTTTAGAATAAGTTTTTCTCTGATAAAATACGTTTAATTGAGTAGGATCCCAGTGGCGATAACCTATAGAAGGGTGTCGTAGACATGGGTCATCTACAACTGTCCCTCTTATTTATTTATTTATCTATCTATCTTTATTTTTTCAACTAGGCTCCATGTCCAGCGTGGAGCCCAATGCCCAGCATGGAGCTTGAACCCATGACCCTGAGATCAAGACCTGAGCTGAGATCAAGAATCAGACACTTTAACTGACAGAGCCACCCAGGAGCGCCTGTCCCTGTCTTTTAAATAGCACCTCTCCACATTCTGCTATTTCCCATATTGTGAATTCTGTCTCCCCAAGGAAGAATTTTTGTTAAATTCTTATATTTCTTAGCTACTTCGCTGCTAGAGGACGGACATGTGATTTAGATCCCGGAGGTCACAGTTACCAACTTGGAGCAAGACTTGGTTTGGAATGAGTTCCCTGAGACTAGGTCTGAGGCCTGACTCTAGGCCTGGGACAGTGGTGGCCGTGGCTCCCTCAACACAATTCTGTGGCACCAGGTGTCATTTCTGAAAGTCTGGTCTAGAACGCAATGCTGCAGCCCCCTCAACAATTCTCAGAGTTATATCCAGGGTTTCATAATAAATCCAAGAGTGGATTGACTGCGAGTAGCTGAGTGCCCTGCCTGATACAAATGAATTGGGGTATGGAAGATGCTTTATACAACTTTGCTGAATTAATTATACATTTTGTACTTACATTTATATTTAAATTATACATGTAAATTATGCCCATGGGGGAGGAGACTTTCTAATAGTACAAGTGAGTAAGGAGAAAAATAAGTCTCTATCCTACCATCCCCAACCCTGCAGTCTGACTCCCGGGGGCAACAACTATTAACAATTCTTCTTGAGTTCATTAAAAAAAATGTTGGTATATGTATACACACACACACACACGTGCATACACACACACACCTAATCTTTTTAAACTCAAAAGGAACACACTGTATTTTTCTGTAACTTGATTTTTAAAAAAATTCTCAATATGTCTTTGTTATCTTTCTAAATCAGTGTAGATTTACCTTCTTATTATTATAGGTTATTATTATAACCTACTGTTATACAGTAATCTAATATATGAATGTGTTTTAATTTATTTAAACAGGCCCTATTGATGGGCATTTAGGTTGTTACTAACTTGTTGCATTTCCCGTGCTGTTGTCAACATCTTTTGTAAGTTGGTACAATGAGGTGTCTTTGTACACACACATACTCATTTGTACAAGTTTATCTACAGAATAAATTCCCAAAGTGGAATTGTGACATCAAAGGGCATTCAAATTTTAAATGTTGATAGATATCGCCAAATTCCCCTCCAAAAATGTTACCGAAATATATTTTACACTCAGCAATTTTCCCCTCAAGCATTAATGAGCTTTAAACTACAGCAGCTGGAGTTCTGTTTGTTTGGTTGTTTTTAGAATTGTGCTTCTCAAACATTGCTTTCTGGGTTTACTTGCTTACTCAAACAAAAGCGCAGAAGTGAGGAGATGGAAAATGAGACAGAACAGAGGAAGTGGAGATGGACAAGCTGAGACCCAAGGACTGAGAATGGCACAGACCAAGGAGCAAGGCTCAGGCAAAGAAGCTTGGGTTGGCAATATGTTGACCAGGGTCGACAAGACGGCAGCTTGCAGGGCTGCCTTCAGATCATCAAAGATGGGGCTGCAGACACAATAGTCTTACTTAGGTGAAGTTTGTCAGTGCAGACGATGCAGGAGCTACATGAATGCAGCCCACACTTACATGGCCTGTCCCAGAATGTGGTCCAGTGTTCTATAAGGTAAACAAAAGAAGCTTTGTGTGCTTCCCAACTTTGGAGGGACCCCTGAAGCCTGAACTGTATGAAATGCTACAACCCCTCTCATATCATTCATATATTCAGGTCCATTAGCTAAGGTGTAACATTAACACTGACAATCAGTATTTCTCTGGCTCTGCTGCCTCCTGTTTTTCAGGAAGACTGGCTTTGCTCAAACCCCTCCCAGGTAGTTCTGACTTGCTCAGGTATTGTCTGCACGTGCTCAGGAGATCAATTCTTTTGTCTGCAAAAGTGAGATCATCTTAGAACCTCCTCTAGTTCTCTGGGTGAATATGATGGTATCTTCTCTGACTGTCACTGTTCAAAGAAGCAATTACACTTTTGGCAGTGAAAGAAACCAGAATATGTTACCTCAAAATATGTCACTTTGGCCTAAGGATTATTCTGAGCTGAAGGTAATTGAGAAGTAGATACAAGAGAAGCTCTCTGCCCTTCCTCTATTTGTCTAAAAGCAGGACATAAACTTTCACAGGTGTCCTTCTCCCCTCTCTACCAGGAAGGATAAAAGTTAGTCACTGAGGACAATTTATCAGGTTAGAGAAGGCACCAGAGGAATCTACATAACAAACTTTACTAACTAGCCTTTATCTACCATTAAATACCCATATATTTACCTTCCCACAGTTTGCTGCCCTTGCAAACCCACAAACCTCTTTCCTTATCCTGTCATGTCTCTAAACATTTATAATTCTTTTTTGAGGATAGTCTATAAACCTGAATTCTAAGCTACTTCTTTGAGTTACCATCTCTGGTTATCCCCATATGTTACATGTATAATACACATGTTAATAAATTTGATTTTCTCTTATTAATCTACCTTTTATACAGAGCCAAGGAACCAAGATGGGTGGAGGAAAAATTTCTCCTTCCCTGCTATTATTGTATCATCATCTATTTCTGTCTTCAGATCTATTAGTACTTGCTTAATATGTTGAGGGGCTCTGATGCTGGTTGTTTATAATTGTTATATGTTCTTGACAAATTGTCCCCTTGATCATTATATAATTACTGTCTTTATCTCCTGTTAATAATTTTGTCTTAAAGTCTATTTTGTCTGATATAAGTATAGCCACACCTGCTCTCTTTCGGTATCCACTTGCATAGAATATCTTATTCCATCCCTCACTTTGAGTCTGTGTGTACCTTTAAAGCTGAAGTGAGTCTCATGTAGACAGCATATAGTTGCATCTTGTTCTTTTAAATCATCCAGCCACTCTGTGCCTTTTGAGTGAGAATTCAATTTACATTTAGTGTAGTTATTGATATTAAGGTCTTACTAATGCTCTCTTATCAAATGTTTTCTGACTGTTTCATAGTTCTCTTATTCCTTTCTTCCTTTCTTGCTGCCTTCCCATGTGAATAGATGATTTCCTGTAGTAGTATGCTTTGATTCCCTTCTCCTTATTTTTTGCAAATCTTCAGTAGGTCTTTGCTTTGTGGTTACCATGAAGATTACATAAAACATCTTGCAGATATAACAGTCTATTTTATGCTGATATGAACTTAACTTTGACCACATATAAAAAAACTACCCTTTTATGTGTCCCCCTTTTATGTTTGTGATATCACAATTTACCTCTTTTTATATTGTGTATTAGTTAAAAATTATTATAGCTGTATTTTTAATACTCTTGTCCTTTAACTTTTATATCAGAATTAAGTGGGTAATCCTCCTCCATATCATGTTTTCAGATTTTTGTGAATTTGACTCTATATTTAATTTTACTAGTGTATTGTATATTTTCATACGTTTTCATGTTACTAATTAGTGTCCTTTCCTTTTAATTTGAAAAAATCCTTTCAGTATTTCTTGTAAGACAGTTCTAGTATTGATTCTCTCAGCTTTTGTTTGTCTGGAAAGCCTTTCTCGCCTTAATTTCTGAAGGACAGCTTTACCAAGTTACATGTTCTTGGTGTCAGATTTTTTTCTTTCAGCACTCTGAATTTATCATCCCACTCTCTCCTGGGCTGCCAGGATTCTGCTAAGAAATCCACTGACAGCCTTATGGGAGTTCCCTTGAAAGTTACAAGCTTGCTTTCTTTTCTTTCTTTCTTTCTTTCTTTCTTTCTTTCTTTCTTTCTTTCTTTCTTTCTTTCTTCTTGCTGCTTTTAAGAATCTGTCTTTGATTTTTGAGGTTTTAAGATAATGTGTTTTTGAGGAAGCTCTTTACGTTGATTTTCTTTGATGACCTATGAACTTCATGAACTTGAACATCCAAATCTCTTCAGATTTGGGAAATTTTCAACCACCATTTCTTTAAATAAGACTTCTGTCCCCTTCTCCTTCTCTTCTTCTGGAATGGTAAGATTGGTTTTCTTGATGATATTCCATAGATCCCATAGGCTTTCTTCATTCTTTTTCATTATGTTTTCTTTATTCTACCCTGACTGGATAATTCCAAGGTTCCTGTCTTCTGTCTCACATATTCTTTCATCTGCTTGATCCATTCTTGCTGGTGATACTCTCTATTGGTTTTGTTTGTTTGTTTGTTTCATTCATTGTATTCTTCGGCTCCAGGATTTCTGTATGGCAATTTTTTTTTAAATTTCTCTCTCATTGTTAAATTTCTCATTTTGTTTGTAGATTGTTTTCCTGATTTCAATGTACTGTCTTTCTGTGTTTCCTTGTAGCTCACTGAGTTTCCTTAAAGCAGCTCTTTTGAATTCTTTATCAGGTAAATTGTAGATTTCCATGTCTTCAGGTTCAGTTAATGGAAGATTGTTGTGATCCTTTGGTTGTGTCATTTTACTTTCATTTTTCATGTTCCTTGGAGTTTCGTATTGCGGTCTCCACAGTTGAAGTAGCATCACCTCCTCTGGTCTTAACTAATTGAGTCTGAGAGAGAGACATCTTTCTTCAGCCCTGCTAGAGATTCTGAGCTATACCTGCTCCATGCTTCTTGCTCCCCTTTGTTTCTTAGGCTTGAAGGACTTCTCTAGATTCTGCAACACACCAGGCTGAAGGTTAACAGTCTATCTTTTGTCTTTCCAAAGGTGCAGTGAAGCTCAAGTTTGTGGTTTCTCCCTGGCTGGCAGATTTGGGCCAGCTTTCTGTGTGTGTTCACTATATGTCTGTCAAAGCCTGTTTGCACTGCAGGTGGGAACACACACAGGGAGCCTGTTACAGGGTGACGGGATGTGTGGGTGAGGCATGCTAAGACCTGGGGTGCCAGTGGGCAGGCAGGAGGGATGGCAGGTGGGGCACTCCTAACAGCTGGGAGTGGGCCTGTTGATGGAGTTCTTTTGCACCTAGCAGGATTTTTGTCCCTTTAATGTCCCCAGAGAGTCCCATCTGCTGCTTTCTCTGCCTCATCCTGCTTTCTACTCATGTAGCTTATGATCAGTACTTGGGTGGGGTTATAGAGAAATGAACCCCTTTGGCAGTGCACTACACAGCTGGGGAAGCTGGGTGCCCATGTGCTCTCCTTTTCCTTGTAGGATAGATCACAGGCAGACAGGGTCTCTCTTGGTCTTGAGCTGTGCCACCATGAGAGAAGAGTAATAAAGGTAAAGTCAAATTGTTCCTCTTATCCACTCCAATGTGTCCAAATCTCTCTCTCTATTGTTTGCTTCAGAAGGGTGCTGTAACTTTTCCTCTAGAAACCAGAACCTCCACACAGGCTCTTCCATCCATGCATAACTGTGTGAGACAGTGTTTTCCAGGGGCTTCTGGACTATAGTGAGCAGGGGCTGAGGTAGGTTCATGGGCCACTGCAGCATCCACAGCTGGAATAAAATTTTGCCTATTACCTTACAAACAGGTGGGCAAGATATAGGATGAAACCTGTAGCCACCGTGCTAGGGTTCCATGAATCCCCTTTTGAGAAACTCTATGCTAAGGGCTAAATTAGTTAATAATACATGCAAAGATCTCAGGAGACTGCTGCAGAGTGGTAGCTATTACTGCACTGGGAACTTGCCATTGGGGAGACACTTGGCATTAATACCAAAAACGGTAATATAATAAGGCGATTGCCTTAATGAAATTAAGTATATCTAAGTTCTCTGGGCACACTGAGGAGGAGCTCCACAAGTGTGCTCCACAGAATTAAGAGATGGTTTTTACCTAGTTGTGATATTCCGCTGAGATTTGAAAAGTGATTAGGTGTTGTTTAGTCAGACATTGGAAGGAGTGGGTGCTTTGGAGAGAGAAATCACGTGGGTAAGTACATGTGTAATAGATGATCACCAGCAAGAGAAAAATATGAAGGAAATGTATGCATTATGTTTCTATTTAGTCTTCAGTCTACACAGGTGATTATTTCCTCATATACTTTTCCCTTGATCAGAGCTGTTGGAATTTAAAAGCATTGGCTAAATCTAACTCCCTTATGTGAACTAGATAATTGGTACAATCCAAACAGATTCTAGTTTACTAATGGCCACAGTCAGAGCAGAAGTGTACACTTTCTTTTAAAGATTTTATTTATTTATTTGACAGAGAGAGAAAGAGAGAGCGAGCACAAGCAGGGGGAGCGGCAGGCAGAGGGAGAGGGAGAAGCAGGCTCCCTGCAGAGCAGGGACCCCCACGCAGGGCCCAATCCCAGACCCCTGGAATCAGACCTGAGCTGAAGGCAGATGCTTAACCTACTGAGCCACCCAGGCACCCCAGAAGCATGCACGTAATAACATTTGGTTCTAGGAAAATAAACAGGAACACAATTAGTTCCTAGTCTATGTTCTTCCCTGCTCCAGGCGTAAATTGGCACTCCGTAATTAGCTGGGAAACACAGGAACAGGTATGTTTGCGGCACTGATGTACTTTAATGATGTTTCAGGAAATTCACGATCATGTTACCATGTTCCTATTGAGCTTTCAAAACCACTTTACATTGAACAAATTTGATGCTATTTCCAGCGCAACTTGTTAGGATTTGAAAGCAAATCTTAGCTCTTGAGAAGAATGAAAGAGATTTAAGGAGGTGTGGAGAGAATGCTGAACTAAATCCAAAATCTCTTTATAAATGTATTTTGAAAAAAATAATTCAGCATTGTTTTTAAATCATGACTTCTAGAATGAGGATAGAAATTGGCAAGTCTTATAATATGCAGACTTGGCCAAAATAGCCTTTCACTTTTTGAAGGTTTTTTTTTTTCTTTTTTTTCATCGTTAGTGAAAACTCCGTGGCTGCCTTGAGCTTGCAAGCTCTTTGGGCAGAGTCCTCGCTCTGTTTAGAGAACAAGAAAAGAGTCAGAGTGGAATTTTCACTGGAGAACGCAGGCCCAAGGGACATGTGAGCGTCCTTCTCTTCGTTACCCTTATGCCTGCAGTGGTGGGAGCCAAGACTCTGCTGCCCATGACACCACCGTGGGTTCTCATCGGAGCCTCAGGGACAACATGGCTGTGCAATCAGGAGCTTCTGGTGCCATCCAAAGGGGGCCACGGCATGGAGCTCAAGAGGAGGGACGAGGGAAATTTGGGAATGGTCATTATCTGACTTCCCACAGATTAATCATGTTGTCCAAAGCCCAGAGGACCCCACTGTGAAAAACACTGTCCCGGGAAGAAGGGATAGAGGAAAGAAAAGGAACAAGGGTGGGGTGGGAAAGGACATGGGGTGGGAGAGAAGAGAGAGGCAGAGAGAGGCAGTCTGAGGGGAAAGGGCAGAAAGGGACCCGAGAATTCTGTTGGGTCAGAGGACCTGGCCAGGACCACCATTTGCTCAGAGCACACTTGGCCCCTAGATGGCGCTGTGTAGTCAGCAAGTTCAGAAAACAACCCTCGCTCAAAGCACAGAATCCCAACTTTCCCTCTGGTGCCTTTATGTATGTGGCGCTGGTTTGGATCCTTTCTTCCATACAGCCCCCAAATTGACGCCTAGATGCTGCCCTTTGTCCTCTTCTCCCCTCCCTCCATTGTCTTTGCTCTTTCTGGTCTACCCTGTGCGATGCTAGGGGTTTACATGTATGTAGTATCTCATGGATGCACGTAGGAAGCCTGCAAGAGAGGCTGCATTATCTGTTTGATGAATGAGAACACTGAGAGTCAGATACATGAGGCAAGAAGCCCAAGCTCTCTCGATCATTAGGCTCAACAGCTGGGAGGCAGGCTTTGAATCCAGATCTGTAGGACTGCAAAGCCTGAAGCGGACATGGTTGGTGTCATCTTCCCTGTGCATTTGCTAGGGGCCAGGCTGGCGGCCCTCTGTCCCCTCAGTCAGTCAACACTCTACTGGGTGAACATTGTACTGTAGACGAAGCCCTGCCCTGAGCCCTGTCAGGGAAAGTCACAGGTGACTTCCACTTCCACGGGAGGGGGGTGAGTCATTACTCCCCCCAGGAGCAACCCAAGGTGAGTGTCTTGCTCGTTGGTCATCAGAGTGACACAGCTGAGTGTGAGTAACCAGAAAAAGGGAGAGAGGGTGCAAAAAAGGGGAAGAAACAAAATAACCTAAATCATCATTGCTTTCTTCTGTTCTGACCATGAAGACCTTTTATTTTCCACTTAGAATTACACCTCTTAAGGTCCATGGAAGCAACGGGCTAAGGATCCAAGAAATAGATCCTATTCTCGGATACTTATTTAACAGCAATTAACTGGCACAAAAATCAAGACAGAGATCACAAGTTGATGTTATTCTGGTGCTTGTAATAATCTTTGAAAAAGAAAGCATAACCATTCCACTCCACTTTCTAATTTGTTTGATATTGGGGGAGAGTGAAAAGAACAAGAGAGAGAGATAAAGAGGAAAACAGACACAAAGGAGGGACTAAAGAGAAAAAGAAAGAAAATGGACCAAGAAGATCACTGCCTGCTCAGGGCCCTCTTGGGCCCCCTGTCTTTCCCCAGGATCCTTTCTTGCCTGTTCCTGCTTATCTCTCCTTTGTATCCCTATGTCTTTTCTCTCTACACACATCTGAACGTGAAGAGGGAGAAAACAGAATTCAAAGGTGATTCGTCCTCACCGCACATCTTACTCTCAGCCTGTTTACTACATGGTCATTTTGCCTGCATTAAAAACAATGATTGCTCAGTCAAATATCAATTCAGACAAGAAAATAAAATTTAAAAAGTTCTACTCCCGACTAACCCCTTTCTCAAAATTTACGAAACCGCTGAATGAGTTTAGTGAAGCTGTGTAGATACAGCAGAAAAAAACGTGTTGGTGACAAGCAGTGTCGACAAGGAGGCAGCTTTAAAGACGGTCCCCGTGTACCTGAGACTATACTGAGGGACTGGCAGGTTACCGAAGAGAAGAAAGAGGAGAGAATTAAGAGGAAAAGCAAATATGAGATGATATAGTGTTAATACTTTCCTTATATTAAAGTTCTTCAGGGCTCGTCAAAACAAAGGGTAATCTTGTCTTCCAAGAGAGAAAGAAGAACCGCTTCTGTTACATCTGGTAAAGTCATCTTTTGTTAGGGAAGGTACAGCCAAGCGTCCAGAGAAATGACCTTCTTTAGGCCCCTCTGTAAACTGTCTGGGTTTTATCAGTGGTCTTGACTTCACAGAAGAGAGCAGCGTGAGTGGCAGGCATCCAAGTGGGTTGGCTTCCAACGTTCAAGATGTAAATAGGCAGAAGTTCTTGAGTTGAGCAGCCGTGAACGTGGATAGGAAGGACTCGAAATCCGTTTGGGTAGAGTGTTAAGATCGAGCAAGAAAACAGTTAACGTGAAGTGTTAGTGCCATTGCAGCCTCAATGAGATTTTATCTATGGAGTGAAAGATTAGGGGAGACCTAATTTATTGTCATTCAGAGGAAGTATTTATAAACTTGGCAGAGGCTCATGTGAGAGCAGAACAAAGACTGCCAAGGGGGTTCATAAATTGAGATGGATGATCTGAATGTAGTTTGCACGTACACTGCACGCATGTGGTTGTGTAGACAGAGCACGGCCCAAATTCAGTACTGAATCGCCCTGCACGAACCCGTGCTAATTCTTCTGTGTGCACAGGGTCGGGTGGGGAGCTGGAGTCAGTTTCCGTTAGAACTGGGATGGAGAATAAGTGCTCTTTTGAGGATGAGCCTGCATAGTGGGGAAGGGACGGGAGGAAGCGGAAGGCTGCACTGAAAGTGGGGGGGAGGTCACAGTGAGGGCAGAAGACCCCTTCTGAAAATGGCATGGAGGAGAAGAAAAACCATGAGGGTTAAGCCAGCGGTGGAGGGAAGGGGGAGGGGCGTGACATTACATGGAGAATGACACAAAGGAATAACAGCATAAAGGCAAAGGGTTGGGGGGGGGGGCGGTGGCAATGGCCTTGACCAGTAAGGCTCATGGGCGCCTGCTCCCTGATTTTGCAAGTAAAGTTTTACTGGAAGTTTTCATTCTTTGACACATTGCTTATGGTTGCTCTGGTGCTGCAACGACCAAGTTGAGTAGTCGTAACAAAGATCATTATAATCCACACCGCCTAGAATATTTACTCTCTTGCCCTTCGGAGAAACATTTGCTGAGGTCCTGACTGTGGCGTCCACTGTCGGCGCCTGTTTGTCTCGATGGCAAAGCCTGATGCTACTCTACGTGTATTATCTACTATTTCTGTTTATTTTGTATGTGCTTCAAACTTGGCCAGACTGTTCTCGGGAAAGTAAAGGTATGTGATATCTCATAAAAAGATCGACAGCAGGTGCTGCTGAGAGACAGGAGTGTATGCCCAAGAGACCTCTAATACAGCTTCCCCCGGCCCCCCAGGACTTTCTTTCCTCAAAGCAGCAGCACACTCTTACGGGTCTAAGTGCACGCCCCCCAAATTCAGACCTTGGAGTCCTAACCCGCTAGTACCTAGAATGTGACTTTATTTGAAAGTAGGGTTGTTGCAGATGTAATTAGTGAAGGAGAAGTCATTCCGGTGGGCCTCGAATTCAGTATGACTTGGTGTCCTTATAAAAAGAGAAAAATGGGTAAAGACACAGGGAACAGACGGTGTGAAGACGAAGGCAGTGAGGCTGGAGGGCGATAGCAGGGGCCGAGGAGCAGTGAAGATCGATCGCTGCAAACACCCAAAGGCGGGGGGAGGGCCTGCAGCAGATTCTCCCTCTCCCCGCAGAAGCCACCGTGCCTGACCATACCTTGACCTCGTACTTCCAGCTTCCAGAACTCTGGGACAGTATATTTCTGTTGGTTACGCCGTTGGGTTGTGGTACGTTGTTACAGCAGCCAGAGCAAACGAGAAACGCCCACACGGACGAGGTTTCCCACGTAGACGTCCTCTGCTGGCAATGACCATCTCCCCAGGGGAACACGTACTTCATTTCCAGGGGACACGTACTTCAGCCCAGAGCTCCCAGCAGTCTAAGGGTTTTGCTCAGAAAACCCCAGCTTGACAGATAAGCCTTCCAAGCCCCGACCTTCAGCTCTGGGATGGCCTGATTGCAACAATTTCTCCTTCCACGGAGACTCCTGCGCTGTCCTGGGCTTCTTTTGCGTGGCCGCGCTCAGGATAAACTGGAAGTGCTTTTTCATATTTCTGATCCAAACTCATCTTTAGGGTTTAGTCATAAGCTCTAAAAGGCATCAACCCTCTCTGAAAATGCCATATCCTGTAGAGGCGTGGTTGCCAGCCGGAGTGCCCCAGATCCCCCAATAGGTCAGGAGCTACAGCCCCTGACTTACAGATCTGTATGTGTCCTAAACTTTGGGGGTCGGCTCCATTCGGTTTTAAAGGTACTTACAGGACTGTATTTTAGCACGTCATGATAAAATATTTATCCTCAAGTATTGAAAATTTATCTGGTAGTTCAGGGGCACCTGAGTGGCTCAGTCGGTTGAGTGTGACTCTCGGTTTCTGCTCAGGTCCTGATCTCGAGGTTGTGAGATCAAGCCCCCTGTGGGGCTCCATGCTTAGGATGGAGTCTGTTTGAGATTCTCTCTCCCTCTCCCTCTGCCCCTCCTATTCATGCTCTCTCTCTTTCTCTCTAAAATAAGTAAATAAATATTTTTTAAAAAATTTAACTAGTGGTTCATAGAAGAATCCATGAAATAGTTTGATTTCAAAAAGGAAGTCCTCATACTTAAGTGAAGCCTCTATTTTAAAGGAGTGGGTAGCGATCGTCCCTTTAAAAATGACCAATTCCCCCAATCGTTCTCTTATTTGTATGAATGAGAAACAGGTACCAGGGAAAGAAAGGAACAGCACACACTGTCCTCAAGGAGCTCCAAGTCTAAAGGGGGAAGCAGATAAAGAAATCAAGGATGAACCACAGAGAAGCCAGTGCTGTGTGGGAAGCATGTGAACTGGAGAAAAGAGGTGGACACTAACTCAGCAGGAAATGGCAAAGTCAGTAAAAGTTGAAACAGGCTCTAAAAGTCATGGATGTTTGAACTTAAGTGGGAGTTATTCTGATAGGAGTACAGGGCTTTCTAGAAAGCAGAAAGATGAGTTCACATTTTGTGAGCACCTGCTATATGCCAGCATCATGCCAAATATATTTTGTATATTTATGTCTTTATATTGTGACCTTCTGAGAGGGGTACTATAATTTAAAATTTTTTCATTGCAGTAAAATATAGATAGCATAAAATGTAGAGTTTTAACCATTTTAAGGGCACAGTTGAGGCATTAACTACACATTGTTGTGTAACTGGTCCTATCGTCTATTTCCAGAACTTATTCATCTTCCCAAACTAAAACTCTGCACCCATTAAACAGTGACTCCTCGTATCGAGTCTCTCCAGCCCCTGGCAACCACCATTCTCCCTTCTGTCTCTATGAATTTGACTATGCTGGGGTCCTCCTATTGGTGTAACCATACAATATTTGCCCTTTTGTAACCAGCTTATTTCACTCTGCATAATGTCTTCAAGGTCTGTCTATGCTGGCATGTATTAGGATTTCCATCCTTTTCAGGGTGAATCATACTCCAGCGTGTGTGTACACCACATTTTATTTGTGCATTTATCCAAAGATGGTTGCTTGGGTTGCTCCTATGATTTGGTAATTGGTATTTGAATAATGCTGCTACGAACCCGAGTGTACAAATATCTATTCGAATCCATGCTTTCGGTTCTTTTTTGTTTATACCCAGATGTGGAATTGCTGGATCATATGGCAATTCTGGGATTACCTGAAAATATCTGGACACCAATTTTTAACTTTTTTGAAGACCCACCATACCATTCTCCGCAGAGGCTGTATTATTTTACCTTCCTGCCAGCAATGCACAAGAGTTCCAGTTTCTCCACATCCTTGCCAGCACTTGCTGTTCTACAGTTTTTTTTGCTAATAGCCATCCTAATGGGTGTAAAGTGATACCACCCCAGGATGAGACGGGTATGCTATTATCTGTTGTTGGTTTTTGTTTTGTTTTGTTTTGTTTTGTTTTGTTTTTTCAGATGGGAAGCAAAAGCTTACAAACTTGCCCAAGGTCACCTGGCTAGTACAAGGCAGAGTCCGAATTTAAACCTGAGTGCATCCTACTCTGGCTCTGTGTTCTCAAACATGATGCCAGATGGCCCACTGGGGAGCTGGAAGGGAACATGGGAAACTTGCAGAATGTAAATAGAGGAACGGATTGGGGGTGGGGAGCTGAGAATGGAGATGAGCTTGTACAAGTATGCAGGGGCCAAATCATAAAGATCTTTGTGTTTTTTCCTAGAAAAAGTTTTAGCTCTTATAAACAACTTGGAAACCTAAAATGTATATGGCAGTCATATTAGTCTAAGGATAAAGAGAAGGAAACATGAGAATAGCCCATGGAAATAAAACAAAAACGAAAACAAAAAAACCCCTGTTTCTCAGAAATGTAATCAGAATAGCTGTAGGTTAAGGCCTAATGTAAGGAATAACTTATTTTTCCATCAAAGTATAACTGAAAATAACCAAGAATAATGCTGGCTTCGCATTTTTCCATTTGTACTGAGCAAGGATATTTTGGGGCATCTTATGGAAAATATAACCTCAAGGGTTGAGGGAGCATTCATCAGGCATCTCAGTGAATTCCTATAAGGAAATTGTGCTTATATGAGGCAAAACCTCTAGCACATAGTCCTAGACAAGGGACCCACAAGCAAGGAAGGATCCCACTGTACATTTTGGGGTTTAGTCTGTCCAGGCATGCCCAGACAGCCTGAACTGAGAATTGGGGAAGGAGAGAGGGATCCCTGTATGGGAGGGACTATAGCTAGTTGGTCAAAAGTGAGGGTGGCCTGAGGAACATGGAGCCTGTCACTGGTGGATTAAGGAAGGGCATTTGCTAGACTAGTATTTTTGCCAACAAACTAGACCGGCACTGAGGCCAGACCTAAGTTCCCTTTAAAAAAGAGAAAATAAATAAAGAGAGACAGAGGAATAGTAGCTGAAGGTAAAGGAATGAATAAATGGGTATGCAATTAGGCAGATCCAATATTACATTAATGCTGTGAAAGGGACTCAGAGCAAGAGGTGATATTGTCTCTTAGCTCACTTATCCCCAGTGCCTGGAACGGTGAGGCCATATATTGCTGGGACCACTCCTGCTTTGTGAACATGCCAAGGTCAAATGAAAGCCCGCAAACCAGAGTGGCCTCGTTCTGGGAGACATTGTGGTCATGTGATGTAATGATGGACCGGACTAATTGCTAATAGTTGAGTAGGACTCTTTTTTCAGGGTATAGCTACCATACTATGATATGGTATCACACTGGCCTCTTTGGTAAGATTATAATGCCAATATTAATTTTCAAATTTATTAATTGGAAAATTGAGTTAAGCCTCTTCCTACCTTACACAGTCTTCTCCAAATGTTAGGCATAGAAAACCATGGTCAAAGGTTGGGGGTGGTCTGCGTAGCAAAGACCCCTGGGTCTGAGTGCATTTGTCAGGCTGACCTTTATCTGCATCTAGATATTTTGGAGGATGAGACATAAGAGTGAAAACTCCTTCAATCCCAAACCAGCAGATGGCTAATGGATTAGAAGAGGAAGTGACTGGTGACTCATTCTGGGTAGAAAGGGGCATAGGGTGTGTGCTTCTGAGCATGGGAGAGTGTCAAAGGGGTCAGGAGAGGGTTGGTTAGAGGAGGAGAAAGGGGAGAACATGGGCACCTGAAGACGTTGTCCCACAGAGCTGTGCTCTGAGACCCTGGCCCTCCATGTAGGGGAGGCACCTCTCCATGCCTTGTCCTAGACCCAGGATGCAGGGGAACCCAAGTCCTCAAAGGCATCATCCCAGAGACTCAGGACCCTATGGATACACCCAGGCATCAAGGGTGCCAATGGCCAGAGCTTTCCCCCTTGGGACCATCCCCTCTCATGCTCAGGTGAGAGCAGGCCAAGGATCAAAAAGAAACGTACGGTGCCTGTGAGGTGAGACCTGGCAGGGAAGGGAGGGTCCCACAGAGAGGGATGCTGTCTGTGCCCCAGCAGGCTGAAGGTCCTGCAACTCCACAGTGCTGAAGCAGCATTACCCAAACAAGCTGACCCCTTTGGGCCTCAGTTTCTCCATTTCCAAAACAGGAGTGAGGTTGGAATGTTTGATTCTAAGATCACCTGATTTGGTCTCACATAATTCTGGCCACCCTGCCTAAAGGGTAGGGACAAGAGTGAGCAGGTTGGGACACAGGAGCATTTCACTAAGCTGGACCGGGGCTGGGGTGTCCCGTTGGCTTGTGGCCTCTGAACAGGCCTGGGGACACTACACTGGGTGGGGGCTGGCATCTCGCCTTGGCTTCTGAGCAGCTGGAGGGGGAGGGCCATGATGCTGACCTTAGAACCTCCTGAGAACCACACGGAGAATTGGAGAAACACCGGGCATACTTGGTAACGAAGGAGCAGGAAATTTGAGAGGTTTTTTAGTCTCTGGAAGAGAAGACTTTTAGGGAGAATGCCAGCAGGATCTTTAGACCCCAAAACCATGGAAAATTCTTCTCATTTGTCCTGAAGTGAAAACAAAAAAAATGGACGTGTTTTGCTGCTCATGGGAGGTCGGTAACTCACAGGAAGAGCTTCAATGCAGGGGAGAGGCAGCTGAGGATAACAGGCTGTGGGAAGCGGGGGTGTGGGAAATAAACCTCAGAGAGCAGCCTCTGTCTAGTAATGTCAATAATAGTAGCTGTCACCTATTATGCACCCAGTCCGTCCTATGCTATGCTACTCCACTCTGTGTTACTTGCTTCATCTACGAATATCTTTGGAACGCCTGCTATGTGTTAGACTCAGGGGCTACAGTGTTGAAGGAAAATAGGCATTTCCACGGTGCTCTAGGTGGGGTGGGTTCTCAGGCTGCTGGGTGAGTCAGGAATAGATTAAACACGTAAATGTATCATTGCAATGAGAATGTACAAATGCCACAAGAATGAGAAATAGGCACATCTGATATTCTCTGGGATGTTAGGAAAACTCACTCGTCCCTATCAGATTTTCTTGTTTCCATTTCACTGAGGAGGAAACTGGGGCTCAGAGAGGTTGTCCATTTGCTCAAGATTACACAGCAGTTAATTAATGGGCAGAACTGGGATTCACAGCTACTCAGGTCTGTCTGATCTCAGACAGAGACTTTTCTCTCAACTGCCTAACTCTAGAAGCATTCCATTGTGGAGGATGGAGAAAGGAGGAGTGATCTATTTCATCTCGGTGTGACCTGTAGATCTTCTAGTCCTTGATGACCTACTTTTCCTGCCCTGTCCTGGAATGGAGACCTGTAAGCATGCCCCCTGACCTCCCAGTGTTCCTTCAAATGATCAGCTCCTTCCCCCAGCCTGTCCCTCTGCACCTGCATGGCCCCGCCAGGAGCCTGCAGACCTTCCCCCGGGCCCCTCTGGGTTGTAGATAAAACACAGCGGCACACCTGGACAGCCGTCCAGGTGCACAACACAGCCTTTGAGCCGCCCTGTTCTGGGCCTGCGGAGTGTTTGCGCACATATGTAGGGTCCCTTGTGTGCATTCCACCCAGACGTGCTTGCTGATATCTGTGCTATGGGCAAACATGCAAATGCTGGTGTGCATGCGTGGAAAGATGCACATATGTGCAAATGTGTGGCATTCATCCACGCTGGTGGCATGTGTGGTGTTGGGGAGCAGGGCACTATAGGCCATCAGTCTGTGAGCCTGTGATGCAGAGGACGAGCAGGTTGGAGAGCCCATCTGAGACAACACAAAGGGCTTTCTGTTCTCCCAGGGATTTAGGGACTGGGCTTGTCGAGGGAGCAGAGCGAAGCTGGATCCCGAGGGGAGAGAAGAGTGCACATCCCTGATGTGGGAACTCAGGCTGTGTGTTGGGGTGTGCCGGGAGGGGGAGGCAGTGAAATGGAGAAGAGCAGTCAATGAGAAACCACTGGGAGGGCGAGCTGTTGTCACTCTGATGCTGGGAGCCTTGGGTGTCGTCCTTTCCAGGTCAAGCTGAAGCCCAGGACACAGGCTCCTGGGCCCCTTGGCGGTCTGTGGGGTGCTGCCCTGACCTGTGATTCTTTTTTTTTTTTAAGGTTTTATTTATTTGAGTGAGAGAGAGGGAGAACTCAGAGGGAGAGTGAGATGGAGAAGCAGACTCCCTGATGAGCAGGGAGCCCAATGTGGGACTCAATCCCAGGACCCTGGGATCATGACCTGAGCTGAAGGCAGACACTTAACCAACTGAACCACCCAGGGGCACCCAGGCACCCTGATCTGTTCTTATTTATTTTTAATTTATTTTTTTAAAGATTTTGTTTGTTTATTTGAGAGAGAGAGTGAGAAAGTGAGAGCACACAAGCAGGGGGAGCAGCAGAGAGAGAGGGAGAAGCAGGGTCCCCGCTGAACAGGAAGCCTGTTGTGGGACTCGATCGCGGGACCCTAGGATCATGACCTGAGCCGAAGGCAGACAACCGACAGAGCCCCCCAGGCGCCCCTCTGCTCTTTGTTGGTTGCCAGGACTCATAGGGCTGCAGCTTCCTGGGTACTCACCCTGTATCATTTATTCTCACGGACCCCTGTGAGGTGTGGGTTATTGTGTCCATTATACAGATGAGGAAACAGACTCAGAGAGGTTAACTGACACAAGTCAGTCTGTGGCAGGGAAGGACTTTGAACCCAGGTGTGTTGGACCTGCAAGCTTGTGAGTTATGTAAACTCTATTCCATGGACTCCTCCAAATTAGCCTTTGTTTTGCAGACAAAGCTTACGGAGGTGAAGTGACTAGGGCAGGGACAGTCAGCACAACAGCCTCCCATTCTCCACCTCTTCCCCTTTGCCCCTTATTTGGCTTGTCACATGCAGCTCCTGCTCCCGCTCTGGGAAGGGAGTGCTGGCGTCCCGGGCTCCAGAGCCTGACATTGACTTTGCTCATAGAGAGACCTCCTTCCAATGGGCCACAGCAGGCTGGGACCCAGGTGCCCTCCAAGGCCATCAGAGGGCAGAAAAGGCACTGCTCTTCTCAAACAGACCTGTGCTTGGCAGGGGAAGAGAGAGGCCAAAGAATTGCCCAGGACCTTTCCCCCTTTATGGAGAGGGACCCATCTGGCCTTGGCTGTTGCCCCTCCAGCAACAAATGTGCCCAGACAGGATGAATCAAGGGCCAGTGCCCAATGCCTACAGGTGAGTCACAGCCTGTGGGAGTGGAGGGGCTTGTGTCCCGACAGCAGGGTCTGGCCGGGCTGTCTGGTGAGCACCATTCCCGGGGAACAGACTGACACCCACAAACCAGCTCGCCTGCTCACCAGGACCCGTTTCCTTATTACTACGCCCTGTGCTAGAGGCCAGGATGAGCCCCGGGAAGCCCAGGAGGTGAGCTCCCCATTATAAAGATAACCCACGGTGCATGCACAGGGCTGGAGGAACTCCTGGGGTTAAGTGCGGATAGACATGGCCATCAGAGCTCATTTGGGGGAGATGTCCTGCTGCAGTGCTGTCCAGCACAAATACAACGCAAACCACATGTGTAATTTTAAATTTTCTAGTAGCTACGTTAGAAGGTATCAAAAGAAATGGGTGCAATTAATTTTAATAAGACATTTTATTTAAATGAATATATCCAAGACATTCTATTTGTCCAAAATATAAAATATAGTAACTATAAATGTATCCAAAATATTACAATATGTAATCAACAACAGAAATTACAAACGAACTAGTTTACATTCTGTTTTCATAGTAAGTCTTCAAAATCCAGGGTGTATTTTTCACTTGCGGCACAGTCGCCTTGGACTGGCCGTGTTTCAAGAGCTCAGTAGCCACGTGCGGTGAGCGGCGAGGGTGTCGGACAGTGCAGTTCTAGAGGGAAACCAGACAGACTACTTACAGCAGGGGCTCATCAGAAGCTCCCCTGCAGCGCTGCGGGATGGACATTCACCAGCCCGGCCGGGGAGGCAGTGTCCCCTCTGGTCTGACCAGGTTCCCTGCAGGTCCTGCTGAGGTCTCTGGGCTGTTGAGAAGAGACGGTTTGAGGTAGGAGCTGGAAGACCATGACGTTGGCAGAGAATAGAGAAAACACACTGGCTCCAAGTCGAGATGAGGAGGCAACGTCGTGGCCACCTGTGCCGACGGCCAGCGGCGTGGTGGCTGTGGGACGGGACTGTGGGAAGGAGGTGGTCAGGGGTCCAGAGGTGCACGCCGCACACTTCCTTTGCTTTATTGCTTTGTCCAATGCCCACGTGCCTGGGTTTGTTTATTTGTTTGTCTTCCTCCTTCAGAGCTGCTGACTTTTGCTTTCCAGCCAGCCAGGTTTTCATCTTTTTGGTCTGAAGTTCCAGAAAGGAAGGTTTTCTTTTCAGGATTTGATTAATTCACAGCTTCAGCCCAGGCTTGGTTTGTTATGAAGTCGCTGCCCTCGGCTTCAGGACTATACTTCCTCCCTAATCTTTCCCCATCGGGTGTTGCCCCCCACTAGCACACTCCTCCTGTCCCAGTGTGCTGAGCCTCCTGCCTCCCAGGACACCCTCCCCATAGGCCCCTGGGGGATGGAAGGGAGCCTGCGGCCACAGTTCAAAGCCCAAGGGCAAGCTGCGGTTTCCTTCTCTCCTGACCTACGTGGGAGGGGGCCAATGTTCTTAAAGTTAGGTATATGCCTCTCTGCTCACCCTGCAGTGCCCTGTCCTGGGTCCCACACCAGCCCCCAGGTAACTGTGCCCTACGGAAGCAAATGGGCAAGAGAGTATAGTCTGTTCTGATCTTTAGAATAGAATCAGATGAAACATATATACAGTTGACCCTTGGACAACATGGGCTTGAACTGCACAGGTCCACTTATGCTCAGATCTTTTTGAATACAGTATAGCACTATAAATGTATTTTCTCTTCCGTATGTTTTCTTAATAACATTTTCTTTTCTCTAGCTTACCTTGTTGTAAGAATACGGTATGTCATACATATAACATACAAAATATGTGTCGTTCAGCTGTTTGTGTTATCTGTAAGGCTTTCGGTCAGCAGGAGGCTATTAGTAGTTAAGTTTTGAGGGAGTCAAAAGTTATGTGCAGATTTTTAACTACACAGGGGTTAGCACCCCTAACCCCCACATTGTTCAAGGGTCAAGTGTATATGTGTGTGTATACACACACACACACACATATATATATGTATATGTGTATATATATATGTATGTGTATATATATATATGTGTATGTATATATATATATATATGTTAATTCAACTGAATTCTCTTTTAGTTGTTTAACTAAAAGCATTGTTGCCCTTCCCAGGTCATAAGCGGGACATGCGTATTCTCTATTACATATTGCACTGTAACATTGCATTATTCATTACACATTTTATTTTATTTTATTTTGTTTTTTTTTGTTTTTTTTTTGTTTTATAATGATTTTTTTATTATATTATGTTAGTCATCATACAGTACATCCCCGGTTTCTGATGTAAGGCTCAATGATTCATTAGTTGTGTATAACACCCACTGCACCATGCAATACGTGCCCTCCTTACTACCCATCACCGGTCTATCCCATTCCCCCACCCCCCTCCCCTCTGAGGTCCTCGGTTTGTTTCTCATAGTCCGTAGTCTCTCATGTTTCATTCCCCCTTCTGATTACCCCCCCTTTCTTTATCCCTTTCTTCCCCTACTGATCATCCTAGTTCTTATGTTCCATAGATGAGAGAAATCATATGATAGTTGTCTTTCTCTGCTTGACTTATTTCACTTAGCATTATCTCCTCCAGTGCCGTCCATGTTGTAGCAAATGTTGAGAACTCGTTCTTTCTGATAGCTGAGTAATATTCCATTGTATATATGGACCACAACTTCTTAATCCAGTCATCTGTTGAGGGGCATCTCGGCTCCTTCCACGATTTAGCTATTGTGGACATAGCTGCTATGAACATTGGGGTGCATATGGCCCTTCTCTTCACTACGTCTGTATCTTTGGGGTAAACTCCCAGTAGTGCAATGGCTGGATCATAGGGTAGCTCAATTTTTAACTTTTTAAGGGACCTCCACGCTGTTTTCCAGAGTGGCTGTACCAACTTGCATTCCCACCAACAATGTAGGAGGGATCCCCTTTCTCCACATCCTCTCCAACAATTGTTGTTTCTTGCCTTGTCTATTTTTGCCATCCTAACTGGCGTAAGGTGGTATCTCAGTGTGGTTTTGATTTGAATTTCCTTGATGGCTAATGATTTTGAACATTTTTTCATGTGTCTGTTAGCCATTTGTATGTCTTCATTGGAAAAGTGTCTGTTCATATCTTCTGCCCATTTTTTGATTTGTTTATTTGTTTCTCGTGTATTGAGTTTGAGAAGTTCTTTGTAGATCTTGGATACCAGTCCTTTATCTGTAGTGTCATTTGCAAATATATTCTCCCATTCCGTGGGCTGCCTCTTAGTTTCCTTGGCTGTGCAGAAACTTTTAATCTTGATGAAGTCCCATAAATTCATTTTATCTTTTGTTTCTCTTGCCTTTGGGGATGTGTCATGAAAAAGGTTGCTTTGGCCGATGTCGTAGAGGTTGTTGCCTATGTTCTCCTCTAGAATTTTGATGGATTCCTGTCTCACATCGAGGTCTTTCATCCATTTGGAGTTTATTTTTGTGTATGGTGTGAGATAGTGGTCAAGTTTCATTCTTTTGCATGTAGCTGTCCAATTTTCCCAGCACCATTTATTGAAGAGACTGTCTTTTTCCCACCGGATGTTTTTTCCTGCTTTATCAAATATTAGTTGCCCAAAGAGCCGAGGGTCCATTTCTGGGCTCTCTATTCTGTTCCATTGGTCTATGTGTCTGTTTTTGTGCCAGTACCATGCTGTCTTTGTGATCACAGCTTTGTAGTACAGCTCGAAATCCGGCATTGTGATGCCCCCAGCTTTGTTTTTCCTTTTCAACAGTTCCTTGGAGATTCGGGGCCTTTTCTGTTTCCATACAAATTTAAGGACTGTTTGTTCCAGTTCTTTGAAAAATGTCCTCGGTATTTTGATCGGGATAGCATTGAAAGTGTAGATTGCTCTGGGTAGCATGGACATTTTAACTATGTTAATTCTTCCGATCCATGAGCATGGAATATCTTTCCATCTTTTTATGTCTTCCTGATGTCTTTCAATAGTGATTTATAGTTTCTAGAATATAGGTCCTTTACGTCTCTGGTTAAGTTAATTCCAAGGTAACGTATGGTTTTTGGTGCTATTGTAAATGGGATGGATTGCCTAATTTCTCTTTCTTCGGTCTCGTTATTCGTGTATAGAAATGCAACTGATTTCTGAGCATCGATTTTGTATCCCGCCACGTTACTGAATTGCTCTATAACTTCTAATAGTTTGGGAGTGGCTTCTTTTGGGTTTTCCATATAGAGTATCATGTCATCTGCGAAGAGAGACATTTTGACTTCTTCTTTGCCGATTTGAATACCTTTGATCCCTTTTTGTTGTCTGATTGCTGTTGCAAGGACTTCTAGTACTATGTTGAATAATAGTGGCGAGAGTGGGCATCCTAGTCGAGTTCCTGATCTTAAGGGAAAGGCTTCCAGCTTTTCCCCATTGAGAATAATATTTGCAGTAGGCTTTTCATAGATGGCTTTTATGAGATTGAGAAATGTACCTTCTATTCCTACACTCTGAAGGGTTTTAATCAGGAAAGGATGCTGTATTTTGTCAAATGCTTTTTCGGCATCGATTGAGAGGATCATATGGTTCCTGAGTCTTTTCTTGTTGATATGATGTATCACGCTGATTGATTTGCGAATATTGAACCACGCTTGCATCCCAGGTATGAATCCCACTTGATCGTGATGGATAATCCTTTTAATGTACTGTTGGATTCTATTAGCAAGTATCTTGTTGAGGATTTTGGCGTCCATATTCATTAGGGAAATCGGTCTGTAATTCTCCTTTTTGAGGGGGTCTTTGCCTGGTTTGTGGATCAAGGTAATATTGGCCTCATAGAATGAGTTTGGTAGCTTTCCTTCTGTTTCTATTTTTTGAAATAGCTTTAGGAGAATAGGTATTATTTCTTCTTTGAAAGTTTGGTAGAATTCCCCAGGAAAACCGTCCAGGCCTGGAGTTTTGTTATTTGGAAGGTTGTTTATCACTGACTCAATTTCTTCATAATTAATTGGCCTGTTTAAGGAATCAATTTCTTCCGGTTTCAATCTTGGTAGTTTATAGGTTTCCAGGAAGGATTCCATCTCTTCCAGATTGCTTAGTTTATTGGCATATAGCTGTTGATAAAAATTTCTAATAATCCTTCCAATTTCAGTGGTGCTCGTCGTGACCTCTCCTTTTTCATTCATAATTTTAATAATCTGGTCCTTTCTCTTTTCTTTTGGATAAGTGTTGCCAGTGGTCTGTCAATTTTATTGATTCTCTCAAAGAACCAGCTTCTAGTCCTGTTGATCTGCTCTACTGTACTTCTGGTTTCTGCTTGATTGATTTCAGCTCTAATTTTGGTCAACTGCTTCCTCGTGCGTGGATTAGGCCTGTCCCTCTGTTGCTGTTCTAGCTTCTTGAGGTGAGAATATAAAAACTGCATTTTAGATTTTTCTATTCTTTTGAGTGAGGCTTGGATGGCTATGTATTTCCCCCTTAGGACTGCCTTTGCAGTATCCCATAGGTTTTGTGCTGTTGTATTTTCATTCTCATTGGTCTCCATAAATTGTTTAATTTGATTTTTGATTTCCTGGTTTATCGAGTCATTCCTGAGCAGGATGGTTCTTAGTCTCCAAGTGTTTGAGTTTCTTCCAAATTTTTCCTTGTGGTTGAGTTCCAATTTCAGAGCGTTGTGGTCTGAGAATATGCAGGGGATAATTTCAATCTTTTGGTATCGGTTGAGACCTGTTTTGTGTCCCAGAACATGGTCTATTCTTGAGAATGTTCCATGGGCATTAGAATAGAATGAGTATTCTTTGGTTCTGGGGTGTAGTGTTCTATATATATCTATGAGGTCCAACTTGTCGAGTATGGCATTCAAAGCCTTTGATTCTTTGCTTAGTTTTTGTCAGGGTGTTCTGTCTATTTCTGATAGTGGAGTGTTGAGGTCCCCTACTATTAATGTATTTTTATTTATATGTCTCTTTATTCTGGTTAAGAGTTGGCTTGTGTATCTTGCTGCTCCCCTGTTGGGGGCATATATATTTATAATTGTCATATCCACTTGTTGAATACTTCCCTTAAGAATAATATAGTGCCCTTCTGCATCTCTAACTATAGTCTGTAGTTTAAAATCCAATCTATCTGATACGAGAATTGCTACCCCAGCTTTCTTTTGAGGTCCATTTGCGTGAAAGATGGTACTCCATCCCCTTACTCTCAGTCTGAATGCATCTTTGGGTTCGAAATGAGTCTCTTGTAGACAGCAAATGGATGGGTCATTTCTTTTTATCCAATCTGCAACCCTGTGGTGTTTTATGGGATGGTTCAAACCATTTACATTAAGACTGATTACTGAGAGATATGATTTTAATGATGCCATGTTGCCAGTAAAGTCTTTGTTTGTATTGGCTGTGACTTTCTGTTCTGTATCACTCTTGGGGCCTTTTTACTTTTATAGAACCCCCCATAATATCTCCTGTAGGGCTGGTTTCGTGGTTACAAAATTGGTTAGTGACTGGAGATTCTGAAATGTCTTTATTTCTCCATCAATTCTAAATGACAGCCTTGCTGGATAAAGGATCCTTTGCTGCATGTTTTTCTCTGAAAGAGCTTTAAATATGCTCCCCCAACCCTTTCTCTCATTCCAGGTCTGTGTAGACAGGTCTGACGTAATTCTGATGCCTTTGCCTTGGTACGTGAGAAATTTCTTTGCTCTGGTCGCTTTCAATACTGTATCCTTGCATCTAATATTTGCGAATTGCACTATGACGTGACGTGGCATAGGTTTGTCATAGTTGAGCTTGGGAGGGGTCCTCTCTGCCTCTTGGACACGAATGTTTGTTTCCCTCCCTAGATTAGGGAAGTTTTCAGCTACAATTTGTTCAAATATCTCTTCTAGACCTCTGTTTTTCTCCACCCCCTCGGGGATGCCGATGATTCTAACATTGGATTGTTTCATTGAGTCAATAATCTCCCGTAACCTACATTCGTGGGCGTGGATTTTTTTAAGACCATCTTCTATTTTCATTTTTTCCTCTATTAACCCATCCTCCAATTCACTAACCCGTTCCTCTGCTTCTGCGACCCTGGCCATCAGAGCCTCTAGTTTTGCCTGCATTTGGCTCATAGAATTTTTAATTTCTGTCAGATTCACTCTCATTTCTGTCCTTAGGGATTCTATATTCTCAGTAACCTTTTCGTTAATAGTTTTTTCAATTCTACTCATCATTTTGACCATCGTTACTCTGAATTCCATTTCTGATACTTTGGTTACATCCATATCCATTATTTCTGTGGCAGAGGCCACAGACTCACTGTCTTTTCTTTGCTGGGGGGGGGCTTCTCCTTCTTGTCATTCTGATGAGGAGAGGTTGCGGGGTTTCCAGAGCCCAAATTATTGACTGGGTCCCAGGCCGTGCCCCTTGTTTTATAGGGATCTTAGGGATGTAGGCTTCTTCTTTAAAGATTTTATTTATTTATTTATGTGGCAGCCAACCAGCGAGAGAGGGAACAGAAGCAGGGGAGTGGGAGAGGAAGAAGCAGGCTCCCAGCGGAGGACCCCGATGAGGGACTCCTTTCCGGAACGCTGGGATCACGCCCTAAGCCGGAGACAGGCGCTCAATGACTGCGCCATCCAGGCGCCCAGGGTTGTGGGCTTCTTGATTTTTCAGCCTGCCTTCTGTGTTCTGGGGGAGGGGCCTGCCGCGCCGATACTGAGGCAACCCTGTTTGGGTAGAGTCTCCGTGTCCCCTGCGAGGGGGGATGGGGAGGGGCACTCTCTGAGCTGGTATTTCCAGGCTTTTGTTCTCTGGCGGCTTTCCCTGGCGGTTTGCTGTGGCTCTTCTGAGAGTCAGAGCAGCAGCGGCCGAATTTCAGCCTCCGTCACAGAACAGAGGGATTGCGGCCTGTTCTCTACTAATGTTCTGGCCACTTTAACTCTGTTACTGTTGGTGCTGCTCAACCCTGCAGCGTCCAGGGATGTGCGCCCCACACCCGGCGTCCCAGCCCTCACTTCCAGGGCCGGCACGTCTCTGTCCTTTGTGTTTCTAACGCCGCCAGCCGCCAACGGCCCGCGCGCTCCCGGATCTCCCGGTCTCAGTCTATTTCCAGTGAGCGCACCAGGGTTCTGGTGTTCCGCGAGATGCCTGGTGGCGCGCGCACCCCGCTCATGGTCTCAGTCTGCTGTTTTGCGGGTGCCGACCTCGAGCCCGCCCGCTCCCCCGTGCAAGTGGCTGCCGCTTCCTGGCGCCCGAACGCGGCGGCTCCCTCCCCCTTCCGTTTATCTTCCGATATCTGTGCACGGTTTCATGGCTCCCCGCTTCGTACCTCAATACTCAGCGCTGGAGATGTTCATTTGTAGAGATCCAGATGCATCTTCCTGCGTCTCAGGCTGGTTCCGTGGTTGTTTAGGCTGGTCTGGTACCTATCCAGCTCGACTCGGGGGAACGGCTGAAAACGGTGTCTCCTACTCCTCCGCCATCTTAACTCCTCTATTTTATTTTCATTATACAGTTTATAAGAAACACTTTATTATACAGGATTGATACAAGATAGTGCACCTCCAATTTAGTTTAAGGGATGTTTTACCATACCTCATTTTTTGCCTTACATTCTCCCTAAAAATTTATTCCTCGTATAAAAAAAAATTTTTTTTTCTTAATTTTATTTGACAACGCTGCTGCTTAAGCTAGCATGTATTGGAATCACTTGGAGCACTTGTTAAAACAGATTCCTGAGCCCCACCCCAGAGTTCCTGACTCCTGGGTGAGACCCATGACGTTGGGTCTTGGATGCTCCCAGGTGGTGCTGCGGGACAGCACTTGCAGCGGCCATGTTCTAACAAACACCAATCCTATGCTTACTGTCATTAGAACACCATGCAAATATCAACCCACCATGCCCATGACAGCCTTAAGTGGCAGGGACTCTTATCGTCTTCATTTTACAGAGTAGGAAATCGAGGTATGGGAAGGTTGAGTAACTTGCCCAGGTCACTTACCTAGTTGAGTACCAGAGCCAGGATTTGTCCGTATTTGTGATCTGTTAAGTATCCCAAAGGAGTCCTGGATATTGCATCCCTGGATGATTGCCCAGTGACTGTGTGGGGGGGGAGGCAAACGAGCGATGAGCATCCGCTGCTCCAGCCCCAGAGCTGGCGTGAGGACCAACATCGCTTCCCAAGACCCAGTAATGGCTCAGCCTCTCTGGATTTCCCGGCCAGTGGTGGGGCACCAGGGGGGGGCAGTAACGGGAGCCGCCAAGAGAGAGTCCCTGCGCCAGGGATTGCAAATTCAGATGCCTACAAGGGCCAGACTCTAAATGAGAGACTCTAGCTCGATAGAAGAAAATATTTTCCTTAAAATCACTCATTCTCTCAGCCTGTTGTTCTTTCCACCTTTAGTAGATAGATAGTTACAGGACACATTTCACATTTCTTTCACCTCTACTGTAAGAAAAACAAAACATAAAAGCCTATCATATGGTGCAGTGAACATTTGGTCTCCTTTTGGAATAGACTGTAACTGGGGAGTGGTAGGACTAGATAATCCGGCTCATCCCTAGCCAGTAGTTGTGCTCATTTCCAATCAATTGCGTCCAAAGACCAACCTCAAGAGAAGTCGAAATCCAGATGTGTCTGTGACGTCCCTTGGTTTTTAAATTTTGGTAACTACAAATATACACAGAGATATACACATAAACATATCTACACTCAATCGTTTTTTGCAGATATCTTATTTACAAACTCTCCCATTTGCTAATATGTGTTTGTAATCTTCAAATCAATACCTGTGGGACTTTTCCTTGTCAATGTGTGGATATGCACACAGTGGCAAAAAAAAAAAAAAATTCTGTGTCATCCAACACAAGCAAACATAATGCAATGCTCTGCATTCTTGTTTCAGCCCTTTGACAGTGCGGTCCAATTAGAAGGGGGTTTGAATCCCAACTTCGGCAACATCTGTTAGTGGGGCCATGTGGTTTAATAAAAAATATATATATGTATTTGGTCTTTGTTCACAGATTCCTGGCACAGAGCTCCCAAAACTCTTGGTATTTCCTGAGTCATACCGTGTCTTTTGTTATTGGTAACAGGCCCCTTTGACCGCACCTAAGTTTATGCTAGTGAGGTGACTTTTGGCAGTCCCCTAGATAGCTTCAAGATGGCGGCTGGTCACCAGAGGAACCAACCCTGAGAATACAGCTGGAACTTTCAACCCTAACCCCTGACCTTGGGGAAGGGAGAAGGGCTGGAGATTGAGTCCTGTCACCCAACAGCAATGATTTTATCAGTCACTCCCACTTGATAAAACTTCAGTAAAAAGAACCTTGAACAATAGTTTCTGGGTTGATGAACACATTGATGTGCTGGGAGGGTGGTTCTCCCAGAGAGGGTATGGAAGCTCTGCAGCCTCCCCCCTTCTGACCCCTGCCCCCTGCCCCACTGCCCCATACCTTGTCCTATGCATCTCTTCCTTATGGCTATTCCTGAGTTGTATTCTTTATAATAAAGCTACAGTTTTAAGTCTAATGCTTTCCTGAGCTCTGTGAGTTGTTCTAGCAAATTATCAAACTTGAGTGGGGTAGTCATGGGAACCCCTGAATTTGTAGTTAGCCAGGCAGAAATGCAGATCTCCTGGGGTCCCCATTTGCAGCTGCCATCTGAAGTGGGGTTGATTCTTATGCTCTTAATTAATCCTTAATTTGTGGTGTCTGAGTTAATTCAGGGAAGTTAGTGTCAAAATTGAATTGACCATTAGACACTCATTGGTATTCGGGAATTAGCGAATTGGTTGGTGTTGGACTGACATATTTGGTGTCAGAAAAAAACCAAATTGGTAGCTTCAGGCATGTCACTTAATGCCTCTGAACCTTGCCTTCTCTTTTGTAAAATAAAGAAAATAGCATATACCAGGGTGAATTGTTTTAGGATTTAAGATTATAATCTATGTGAGATATACGTATGTATATATATTTATGTATGTGTGTATTCATATCTCACATAAACTATAATTCACATATACATTTCTTCTTGGAGCAATGATTCAGTATTCAAAATATGATGTTCACAGTGGCTTTCTAGAACATAACTACTGCAAATAACTAAATTGACTATAATAATCTTTAAGTCTATTGAGCTCATAAATAAGCAATTAACTATCTCTGAGTTCATTACATAGTTATCACTCCCCTGGTCCCAACACTGCAGCAGACAGGAAGAACCAAGTGTTGGGCCCAATTTTCTCTAGACCTTCTTATTAAAATAAAAAAAGAGGGATGGAGAGACTCTTCTAATTTTAAAAAATTAATAAGTTTTACATTTTATTGCAGTTTCAGGTTTGCTCCCAAATTAAGTGGAAAGTACAGAGGCTTCCCACCTACTACCCCCTCCAACCCTTCCACCATCAACATCCCCCACTAGAATGGTACACTGGTTACAATAAGTAAACCTATACTGATACATCATTATTATCCAAAGTCCGGAGTTTTTGAGTTTTGACAAATGTGTAATGTCATGTATCCACAATTACAGTATCACACAGAATAGTTCCATTGCCTTAAAATTCCCCTGTGCTCCACCTATTCATCTCCCTGCCCCCAAATACCTGGTGATCATTGATTTTTTTTTCTTTTTACTGTCTCTATAGTTTTGCCTCTTACAGAATTGTATATTTGGAATCACACAGTATATAACTTTTTCAGATTACTTCTTTTCCTTACTAATATGCATTTAAGTTCCCTCCATGTCTCTTCATGGCTTGATAGCTAATATTTTTTAGCACTGAATAAAATTTCACTGTATAGATCCACGACAGTTTATCCATTCACTTATTGATGGACATTTTTTCTGTATTTTTTTACATTTTTAAAGATTGAAGTATAGTTGACACAATGCTACATTAGTTTCAGGCGTAAAACATAGTGATTCAACAGCTCTGTGTTATGCCATGCTCATCACAAGTGTAGCTACCATTCGTCCCCATACAACACTATTACATTATCATTGGCTGTATTCCCTATGCTGCATCTTTTATCCCCAAGACTTATTCATTCTATAACTGGAAGCCTGTACTTCCCACTCTCCTTCACTCATTTTGCCCATCCCCTGGCCCTCTCCCATCTGACAACCACCAGTTTGTTTTCTGTATTTATGAATCTGTTTCTGCCTTTTGTTTGTTTGTTTTGTTTTTTCGATTGCACATAAAAGGGAAATCATATGGTATGTGTCTTTCTCTGAGTTATTTCACTTAGGATAATACCCTCTAGGTATACCCATATTGCTGCAAATGATAAGCTCTCATCCCTTTTTATAGCTGAGTAGTATTCACACACACACACACACACACACACACACACACACACACACTTCTTCCTCTATTCATCTATTGGTGGACGCTTGGGTTGTTTCCATATCTTGGCTATTGTAAAAGATGTTGCAATAAACATAGGGATGCATAAATCTTTTTGAATTAGTGTTTTTGTTTTCTTTGGGTAAATACCTCATAGTGGAATTACTGGGTCGTATGGCATTTCTAGTTTTAATATTTTGAGGACTCTCCATACTGTTTTCCACAGTGGCTACATCAATTTACATTCTTACCAATAGTGCACAAGGGTTCCTTTTTCTGCACATCCCTGCCAACACTTGTTATTTCTTGTCATTTTTATTTTAGCCATTCTAACTGGTATAAGGTGAAATCTCATTGTGGGTTTTTTTTTTTAAGATTTTATTTATTTATTTATTTGAGAGAGAGAGAGTAAAAGAGAGAGAGAATAAGCAGGGAGGAGGGGCAGAGGGCAAGGGAGAAGCAGACACCCCCGCTGAGTAGACAGCCTGATGTGGGGCTCCATCCCAAGACCATGGGATCATGACCTGAGCCAAAGGCAGACGCTTAACCAACTGAGTCACCCAGGCGCCCTCATTGTGGTTTTGATTTGCATTTCACTGATGATTAGTGATGTTGAGCATCTTTTCAAGTGTCTGTTATCCATCTTTATGTCTCTGGAAAAACCTCTATTTAAGTCCTCTGTCCAATTTTTAATCAGATTGTTCTTTTAGTGTTGAGCGTGTAAGTTCTTTATGTATTTTGGATGTATTAACCTCCTCTTGGATATATCACTCATGAATATCTTCTCCCATTCAGTAGGTTACCTTTCCATTTTGTTGCTGGTTTCCTTCACTGTGCAAGAGCTTTTTATTCTGGTGTACTCCCAATAGTTTATTTTTGCTTTTGTTTCCCTCACCCGAGGAGATATATCTAGGAAAATGTTGCGTGAGTGATGTCAAAGAAGTTACTACCTATGTTTTCTTCTTGGAGTTTTACAGTTTCATGTCTCATATTTCTTTAATCCACCTCGAATTTATTTTTGTGTGTGATGTAAGAAAGTTGTCTGGTTTCATTCTTTTGCATGAAGGACATTTTGATTGCTTCAGTGCCTTGTATATCTTGTGTAACAGCCCTTTATTAAATATGTGGTTTGTAAAGATTTTTTTCTCTGTGGATTGTCTTTTCATTTTTTTTAAAGATTTTATTTATTTATTTGACAGAGATAGAGACAGCCAGCGAGAGAGGGAACACAAGCAGGGGGAGTGGGAGAGGAAGAAGCAGGCTCATAGCGGAGGAGCCTGATGTGGGGCTCGATCCCAGAATGCCGGGATCACGCCCTGAGCCAAAGGCAGACGCTCAACTGCTGTGCCACCCAGGTGCCCCTGTCTTTTCATTTTCTTAACAGTGTTCTTTACAGAGAAATTCTAATGAAATACAATTTATCAAATTTTTCTTTCATGGATTATGCTTTTGGTGTTGTGTCTAAAGAGTCATCACAACGTCACCTAGATTTTATCCTATGTTATCTTTTAGGAGTTATATTTGTGCTTTACAGTTAGGTCTATGATCCCTTTCAAAATGATTTTTGTGCATGTGGCTGTCCAGTTGATTCAGCATCACTTGCTGAAAAGACTATCCTCCCTGCATTGAACTGTCTTTGCTTCTCTGCCAAATGTCAGTTAACTATGTTGTATGGGTCTGTATCTCGGGTCTCTATTCTGTTCTACTAATCTATCTGTCTGTGCTTTCACCAGTACCACACTGTCTTTGATTTCTGCCACTTTATAGTAAATCTTGACGTTGATAGTGTCAGTTGTCCAACTTTGCTCTTCAATATTGTGTTGGCTCTTCTGAGTCTTTTGACTTTGCATATAAATTTTTAATCAGTTTGTCAAAATCTCACAAAATATTGTGTTGAGAATTTGATTGGTATTGCATTGAATATATAGATGATGTTGGGAAGAACTGACATCTTAACACTATCAAGTCCTCCTCTCCATAAACATGGAATATCTCTGCATTTATTTAGATCTTTGATTTTTTTCATCAGAATTTTGTGGTTTTCCTCATATAGATCTATTCATATATTATGAATTTTTTTCTTTCCCCTTCCTTCCTTCCTTCCTTCCTTCCTTCCTTCCTTCCTTCCTTCCTTCCTTCCTCCCTCCCTCCCTCCCTCCCTCCCTCCCTCCCTCCCTCCCTCCCTTCCTTCCTTTCTCTTTCTTTTGGCAATAATGTCAATAGTATTGTGTTTTTAATTTCAACTTCCAGTTGTGTATTGCTGGTATATAGGAAGACAGTTGACTTTTGTACATTTTGTACTTTTTTTTACATTTTGTATCTTTCAACCTTGCTATAAGACTAACTTACAACTGATGCTTTTTGTTGTTGACTTTGGGATTTTCTACATAGATATCACGTCCTCTGCAAATAAGGACAGTTTTATTTCTTCCTTCTCAGTCTGTATACCTTTTTTCTCGTCTTGTTTTATTGCCTTAACTAGGACTTCCAGTACAGTGTTGAATAGGAGTGACGAAAGTGGAAATCCTTACCCTGTTTCTGATCTTAAAGAGAAAGCACCTAGTTTTTCACCATTAAGTAGTATGTAGGGTTTTTGTTCTTAAGAAGTTGAGGAAGTTCTCCTCTATTCCAGAGAAAGGAAAGCAAGACGATATATATTATATAAAATCATGGGGATATACCTGACATTGCACTCATTTTTTAAAAAAATATTTTATTTTTAAGTAATTCTACACCCAAGGTAGGGCTCGAACTCACAACCCTGAGATCAAGAGTCATATGCTTTTCTTTCTTTTTTTTTTTTAAAGATTTTATTTATTTATTTGACAGAGATAGAGACAGCCAGCGAGAGAGGGAACACAAGCAGGGGGAGTGGGAGAGGAAGAAGCAGGCTCATAGTGGAGGAGCCTGACGTGGGGCTCGATCCAGTAACGCCAGGATCACGCCCTGAGCCGAAGGCAGACGCTTAACCGCTGTGCCACTCAGGCGCCCCAAGAGTCATATGCTTTTCTGACTGAGGGATCCACGTGCCCCCCTGACATTCCATTTAGACAACTGTTTCTAGGAGGCCATGTATCTTATCGGGACTTATTACAGAATGTTCAGAACCTCTATTCATGTCTATAGCATTGTTCTCAACATGCTGAGCAAATACTATAGTTAGAAACTTCATTTTTATATATTTCTTTAAACATTTCTCTATATGCATTACAGAAATAAAAATATACATAAATATTATATATTTGCCCTAATCTCATTATCCATTCATTCTGCCCCACCAATGAGTCACATATTATACCTTTTATGTTGTCTCTCAGGTAATTGGGGCTCTATTCATTTTATAAACCTCTTTTCTCTCTGTTCTTCAGATTGGATACTTCCTTTAGGCCCACTGATTCTTTCCTTGGCTGTGTCCAGTCTACCAGTGAGTCTATCAGAGGCATTCTTCATTTGTTTTTTACTTTCTCTTAGACTTTCCATCTTTGCCTACATCACCCATTTGTTCTTGCATGTTGTCTACTTTTTTCATTTAAAGTCTTAGCATATTAATTACCATCATTTTAAATTCCCAGCTGATGACTCCAACATCCTTTTCATATCTGAGTCTGGTTCGGATGCTTGCTCTGTCTCTTCAAACTGTATTGTCTACTGAAAGCTGGATGTGAGGTACTGGGGAAGGGGAATGAAGTAAATAGGCTTTTAGTGCATTGGTGGTAGGGTGTAGGGGGAGGGGAAGTTTCCTGCAGTCTCTAGTGAGCCTGTGTCCTTGGGCTGTGATCTTTACAAGTGTTTCTCAGTCTTATTCACTACCCCACCACCACCTCCACACCTCCTGATTTCTTAGGTGAAATTGGAATGCTAGAGGGGACTGCAATTGGTATTTCCCTTCTCCTAGGTCCATTAGGCTCCGGTAAAATCCCCTGTCATTATGCTCTAGTGAAATAATCTATTTTGAGGACAGGCCTTGTTAAGAACAAAGTCCTCTGGGGGCACCTGGGTGGTTCAGTCTGTTCAGCATCCGACTCCTGATTTCAGCTCCGGTCATGGTCTCAGGGTAGTGAGATCAAGCCCTGCATCAGGCTCTGCGCTGGGCATGGAGCCTGCTTGAGATTCTCCCTTTGCCTCTCCCTAACTCTAAAAAAGGGAAAAAAAGAACAGAGTCTTCTGGTAGTGTTTTAAATGGCTATCTTGCCCTCCCACTGCTAGAAGCACAAGGGGGATTTTTTTCTCTGATTTTCCCTGTGAGAACCTGGTAGGGCTCCTGGAGGTAAAACTCATAAAAGTGTGTGCACCACCTCCTCCCCTCCCTCACCAAGGCTGGGTCTTTCCATAGTTTTTAATTTTCAAACATGTTCACCACACTGAGCCTCCAGCAATTTGTCAATTACAGTTCAGGTTTTTCTACCGTGGATGGGTTCCCATGGAGGTTTCTGCCTATGGGTTTCTGCTCCGGTAAGTTATGATTCTCTAGCCATCTTGTCTCTCTAATTTTGGGGGCAGTGGTTTGCTCTGTGGCCTCAGTTCTCTTTTGAATCTAAGAAAAGTTGTTGATTTTCCATTCGTTCATCTTTTTTTTTCCTTGCTGTGTGAACAGGAGTGATGACTTCCAAGCTCCTTATGTTTTGAACCAAACACTGAAAGTGTTTGGTCCAGCATCCTTCTTTTCTTTTTGTTTTTCTTTTCTTTTCTTTTCTTTTCTTCTTTTTTTTCCTTTCCTTTTCTTTTCTTTCTTTCTCTTTCTTCTCTTTCTTTCTCTTTCTTTCTTTTCTTTCTTTCTTTCTTTCTTTCTTTCTTTCTCCACTTCTTTTTTTAAGCAACAAACATTTATTTTTTCTCACTCTTGTGGGTTGCTGGGGTGTTCTTCTGGTCTGGACAGCTTTGACAGGGCTAGAAGATTTCAATGGCCTCCCTCCCATGTTGAAGTTAGGCTGGTCTAGGAGGTCTCAGCAGAGATGACTCATGTTGCTCCATCACCCAGCAGGCTAGTTGGGACTCTTTCACATGGCAGTCTCAGGCAGCCAAAAAGCAGGAAGTAAGGGAGCTCCAAAATCAAGCACTTTCTGCACCTCTGTTTATGCCATATTTCCCATGATGCCACAGGCTAAAACAGGACCTACGGCCAAGTCCAGAGTCCCAAGTCCCTCCTGGGTCGAGTGTGGCACAAATGGGAGAAAACTCCCCGTTCCAGGCCTTTTCTTGTAGCTATCCCCCCAGGGCTCAGGACAGAGGAAGGTGATGAAATTGCCCATCTCTCTGCTCTCCCACTTCCTCCCTCCTTCTTCATAAAACAGGCCCATCTACACACTCCAGAAGCTGCTGCCTGAGATCCAGGTCTCCAACCCAGCAGGCACCAGGGATAGGCAAGGACTCCCTTCCCCCTGACCCTGGAAGCTAGAGGACACTTCACCTGCCATCTCCCCTCAACCTGTGCCAAGCCACCCGCATCTCCTCAGAAGGAGCTTTCTGATATTCTGTTTTCAAGTTCTCCTGTGGATGTTATCCAAGGTCCCAAGAGAGAAGGAAAAGGCTGTGGGAGGAGGACAAAACAGCCCTGGGGAAGTTTGCTGGGAGAGTGTCTGGATGATTGGAGGACTGACCACTCCGAGAGGGAGGGCCTTGCGAAGGACCCTATCGTCAAGGGTCCCATGTCACAGCTGGGCTCTCCCAGTCCTCTGCCAGCCTCCCTTCTGGAGCCCCCAACCTCTGCCAAGATGTCAACACTCAAGCTGCTTTCCCCTCTGCTTGTTGCTTAAATAATAATCCCTGGGAAAGACACAAGGCATTGGCTGTGTGAAACCTGGTGAGTTTACACCCGCTCACAGACAGCCCCAGAGGGGATCGGCGTGGTGAGCCGGTGAAGGTTTCTTTCCTCTGAAGGCAGGTCATCTGGAGAGTCCGTCTGCCCTCACCTGTGTGCAGGAGAATGCCTACAGCTGGGAGTGGAGAAGGCCCCTGGTGTGGGGGCTGCAGCTGGCGTGAACCCTTCCACCCCGTGCAGGAGCTGGGTGCCGGCTGGAATTTCCCCACTGGGGCAGCTCTGAGCCTGGAGGCTTTGCCCCCGCCATGGAGTGGAGAAGGGGTAGCAGTGACTCTGTGAGTAAGGGGGCTCCCTCAAAGTTCCTGTCTCCTCAGGTTTCAGAGCTAGTGGGTTCTGCACTTTTGGGCAGCGGAGGGCACCGGGCATGGGTCCACACGGGGCTCGCTGACAGTGGGCAGGTGCATGGGCGAGGGAGGTGTGAGCCCAGCTCTGCTTAGTGAACAAAAAAGATGGAGAAATAAACCCGTGCACACTCCCCCCCCCCCCCCCCCCCCGTGCAAACCACTCTTGCTCAGGAGCAGCACATCCCTGGGACTGACACTGGGAAGGACGCAGGGACAGACCTCATTCCAAGCCCCAAACCTCTTGCTCCGAACTTGCTCCGGCTTCCAGTGTGGCCAAAGGCAGGGACAGCAGCAGCGGAAACGTCTCCCACCCGTCCCTGCCTGCAGGTCTCGAGGGTGAGCCCTCAGCGACTGTCGCCCGCGGTGTGGCACTAGGCACTACCTGGAGCACGGGGCGCGGGTGACACCCGGGCGGGCCGCTGAAGGCCCCGCCCCCCCCCCCAAGTCTCAGAGACCTGCCTGAGCGGCGAGGTGGCCCCTTCCCTCTCCCCAGGCTGGGGCAGGGGCGCTTCGGCTCTTCCTTCGTCCCGGGCCTCCTGGACTATGGAGATCCGCCCAGAGGTCAGGTTAGACTCGCCCACCGCGCCCCTGCTCCCTGCCCGCACTCCCCGGACCCCCGGAAAAAGGTCTGCAAGTGGAGCCTGCCTGCTTCATCTCAAAGGCCCATTCCTGCAGGGAGCCTTCTGGGCATCTCACCTGCGACCCCCAGCATCCATGGACAGGGCTCACTGGATGATGGGGGCAGGAGGGGGGCCACTGAACATTCTGTGGCATGGGAGTGTTTGGACACTCCTTTGGGCCAGGAATTGGAAGAAGACTGAATCTTGGTCATTAAGTAATTCTTAAAGCTTCCCCCCCAATCCTGAGTCTGACTTCCGGGCAGGCTGTGGGCAAGCAGGTGTCCCCAAGCCTAGTGCTTTACTGGGCACTAGGGGTATGGCAGTGGGACAGACGCTGTGTTCCCCCTTGGAGATGAGAGATGAAGGCCTGGCATAGCTATTGCACCAAGGTGGGATCAGGTGGGGTGTGTGCGTGTGTGTGTGTGTGTGTGCGTGCATGCGTGCACATGTGTGTATCCTGGGCGCACAGGCCTGAGCAGAGTTGCTGGGGGGTAGAAGCAGACATGGTGAGTGGCCAGGCCAGCTCAGGGGAAAGCCCCTCTGCTAGGCAGACTCTCCTCTGGTCACCCTCTGTCACCCCCCAAGCGGGGCACTGCAGCCTGCCAGCCCTCTTTGCCATAGGGAGGCAAAGTGCACTCACCCCCCGCCATCTGCCTCAGGGCCTTCACAGGTTAGTCACCAGCTCTGTGGACAGGAGGCCGGATCTCTTACTTCCCACCTGAAAGTGCTTTTAGAGAAAGAGGCCCTTTCTATTTCCTCTTTTTTCCCTTTGGCCTATTTAAGGCCTCTTAATCGTGGATCCCCTCTCTAACGGTCAGACTCCAGCTCTAGCCAACAGAACGTCTGCAGTGATGGAAATGTTCTGTACCCGCACTGGCTAGGGCAGTGGCCATTAGCCGCTCGTGACCACTGAGCACTTGAAATGTGACTAGTGCAACGTTTTATTTAATTAAAACGTAAATGTAAGTAAATAGCCATGTGTGCCTACTGGCTGCTGTATATGGCTGTGTAGGGGATGATTGCGGGGGGGCTGCCCACTTAAGGTCATGGGGCCCCAGCATGTCGGAGCTATAAAGGATTTCGACCCTGACCCTTCCTTTTGTGGTGAGGAAATAAAACCAGGCAGGGCACAGGAACTCAGAGACTCTCTGGGGAAACAAGGCAGGGGGCCAGCGTCGCCATGCAGGCTCATGCTCTTGGCTATGCACGGGGACGCTGCAGACACCTCCTGCCTGCAGGAGTGCTGCCCTAGAGGGTTCCACCGAATCCCAAAAGGCTGCGATTTTAGAGGCACAAGGTTTGCCTGGGTCTAGTTCAACATGGTTCAATGATTCAGCCTTTTTTATGAAAGAGCCCGGGAAGAGGGACAGCTTCAGCGTCTTCAGGAGGACGCTGCCTTCTCAAGCTACACGTCCCCTGCAGACAGCCCGAGGGGTCAGAGGGGAGAAGAGCGTTCCTGTCGAGTTCCCCATCTGCGAGGTGGACTAGGTGGCAGTGTGTGCGTCGCTGTGTGCATGTGGACCCACAGCAGGGCGTGTGAAGCTCTGTCCCTGGATGGTACGCCTGTACGTGGTAACGTGGAAAGCTTCCAGGACCTGAATCAGATAGGCTCGGTTCTAGTCTTAATTCTTCAATACTTCCCCAAGCAATCTTGAACAAATGGCATCTCCGTTCTCTGGGCCTCAGTTTCCCCATGTAAAGTAGAAATAGCACCGAGATTTCTGATGTTCTGTGTTTTGAGGTGGTGTTGCCTTAGACTGTGCGTGTGTCCCCCTGAGGCTGCTCATGGACACTGGGGGCCCAGCCCAGATGAAGAGAAGCCACACAGGTGGGGGGCAGGGGGTGGGCCATCACCTGATCCAAGCCCTGCCATCACTCCAGGCAGCATGAGGTCCCAAACAAGGCTTTCTCGGGCTTTCCCTCCTCCCCCACCTCTCACATACTTGGTCCTCCAGAGAGGGAGGACACTGTGCCCAGCCCTTTCCAGGACGGACCGGACACTGGGCTCTGTGTCTGTCCCAGGGACCTCTGCACTCAAACGTCCAATGGGCTCCCTTTGCCGCCTTCGCCAGGATGCTGAGGCCTGTGAGCAAGTGTGACATCCCCTTCCCCCTGGGAGGCAGAGCCAACATGCTCACCCGTGCAGACGAGGCTGGAATCGGTCCCTCAGCAGTGGGGAGGAAAGGGTGAGGGGCCTCAAGGCGCGGGCAGGTCATTATGCCTGGATGATATTCTAGACCAGTGGTTCTCAAACTGGGCCGCGTGTCAGACTCACCTAGGGAGCTTTAAAATCCCAAGACCCAGGTGGCATCTCCTGCCTATTTAATCAGAAGCTCCAGGTGTAGCAGTGGGACATCCGTGCCATAGACAACTCCCCCAGGTGACTTCAACTGCAGCCAAGGTTGCAAAGCACTGTTTGTCCCTTCACCTCCGTTTTCTCATCCAGTGCTCCTGTGATCTTCTACCGGAAATATTTTTATTCCTTTTTTTACCCAGTGGGTTTAGATACGTTCAATGCCTTGGCCAGGATGTGATGGAGGCCTGGTGTGGAGAGGAGAGGAGCGGGGCTGTTGCTGAAGATGGCTGTTAGAGTCAGGGACCCTGGAGTGACAATGACCTGGGCACACTGGCCCTCCGCCACCTGGAGGGGGACACTGACCGCTGTCCACAAATAACAGCATGCGTGGGATGATCCGTCTGTCTGCTCGAGGGGGGGGGGGGCTCATAAGTGTGGAGGTCTTTATACAACTAGAGGTGGAAAGTTTGCAGAAAGCCAGCCCCCTGTCCTCTCCAGCCCCTCAAGGACCAAGGCTATGGCGCTAGGCCGTGGGTCAGAAACTCGCTCCCAGTTCATGCGAGCCAGCCCTGAGCTCAGGCTCTGCATCCCTGAGCTAGCCAGCCCCGCTTCTGGTGCACCTGGCATATCCCCCTCCTGCCCTGGTCCCACCACCCCACTACCGCGCAGCCCTCCTCACAGAGCCAGGTGACAGAGCTCACAGACGTCCCCGGGGTCAGACAGTCAGAGGCAGATGAAGCACTACTATACTGCAGAGTCTTCTGAGCGAGCGCAGGTGGAGGAAAGCGGGGAGCAGTAACAGGTAAGCCAGTGAGTGGGACAGGGAAGGTGCTGTCCCCTCCGTCAGCTTAGTGAGTCCCAACCGCCTGTCACTAGCCACCCCGCCCCAAACCCCCGCTCCTCGCATCTCCGCCTGCCTATGGCTGGCGGGGCAGGCCGAGAGCAAATGTTGGCTGTGCCTTGAGAATTGGCTGCACTGGGGGACAGGGCAGGACAGCAGCAGTGTTTTTGGAGAGCAGGGAGGGTTGAGGATTCCTGACCCTTTGCTCTGATCGGCCAGGGGCCAATCTTGTGAGAGTGGAGGAAAGTCCCTCGGTGATAGTTGGGGGGGGGGGGGTCACTGCCTCCCAGCACAATCTTCCTCCAACACATAGCTCAGGAAGGAAAGCTCAGAGGCTCTCAGAGACCCATAACCTTAAGACCCAGTGACCCCAGTAATGAGGGCAAGTCGGGCCTGGGCTCAGGAGGGCAGAGGCAGGCAGGACGGATGGCAAGGCTAGGAAGCTGCTATCGTGAAGCCAGCAGAACATACTGCTTCTCCACCTTTCTTGCTCTTCCCCAAGCCCAGCCAGAGGTGCCTCCCCGATAGTCCAGCTGAGTCCAATAAAGCATCCCCAGCGACCTCACAGAAAAGGGACAGGCACTAGGACAGTGAATAGGATAAGGCAAAGCAGGTGCACCCGCCCTCCCATGGCTTGGGTTGCTGCACGTTGGGCAGGTGCGAGGCAGGTGACTGGGGAGCTGTTGGGTGGGGGTGCACAGGGACGGAAGGCCAGCAGGAAGGAGGGGCTAAACCTGGGCCTGCTCAGGTTTTGGGGCAGGTGGTGGGGAGTCCTGGTGGGTCAGGGCCACGTGGGGCTCCGCTCCTTCCTTGCAGAGGAGACCCAGCCGAAAGGAGGGTTTTGTTCCTGGTGAGCCTCGGCAGCCTGTTGTGGGGCAGGATGGGTATGATTCACTCTCATTTGCCCTCTAGGCAACGGAGTCACCAAGAGGTGAAGTCACTTCCTGACATCAAGCAGGCCCTAGCGGGGCAACTGGGGATTGGAGCCAGGGCTCCCTGTGCCCAGTCCCACGCTGGTCCCCTTGCCTTCCTTCTCTCCACACCTTAGAATGCCTCCCGTGGCTCAGGGGCCACCTCAGTCCTGATTTCCAGAGTGTGTGCACGCACGCATGTGACGCGGCTTTGCCACATTCACAGCAGGAGGCCTGTATGCCTGCACACGTGTGTGTGTGTGTGTGTGTGCAGCGTGAAAGTGTGCCCGTTACTTCGTGCGCATGTAATTGCACACTTGCAAATTCAGCACACACGTGCACAAGTCAGCACAAGTCTCTCCTGCCTGCCCCTCCCCTGGAAACCTCTGGACCCACCGGATGTTCCCTCCTCTTCCCTGGGGTAAAGGAAGAGGCACTCTCTCCCCTCCACAAGGCCCAGCTTCTCCTTACTTGCTGAATCCTCATCCCTCCCAGGACCTCCAGGCTAGCAACTATCTTCTCTTCTCTCTGTGTTTTCTATCTCTCTCTTTCCGTGGGCTTCTTCCTCCACCTGCGGGCATTCTCAGGCATCCCCTAGCATTTGAAAACACCCACCCTTCCATGCCTTGGATCTCTCCTTCTCACCGGATGTCTCCCCACCCCCCACCATTCCCCTACCTGTTTGGGTTTCTCAGGAAGGCCTCCATTTGCAACCTCCACTTCCCAACACCAGCATCTGCCCTTTAGCCACGTGTCACCTGCCCTCCCCTAACATCTCCTTTGAAAGGGCCCTTCTTCCCAACACTGCCCCTGACTGTAGAGCTGCCAACTGGTGTGGCCTTTTCTCTATGCCTCCCTTTCTCTCACCAGAACAGAAGCTCCTCTCCACTGTACTTCTGAGATTTCCTGGATTCTGCCCTTCATCTCCATCCTCCGTACCACCGGTATCCTGAGGACCTCTTGTCTCCAGCTCATATCATCTCTCTAAACCCAGCAGTTTGGGGCCGATCACATCCACTCAAGAGCTGATGGCAGTTTCCCCAGGGCTGGTTGAACTGCCCGGAAGCTCAGCCTAGACCTGAAAAGCTTCTGCTTTTCAGCCTGGTACTCCCTGTGTGCCTGTGACACTCAGCACGGCATAATGATTTTGCCTTCCCTGTTGGACGGTAAGCTTGGTGAGGGCAGGGACTCTGTCTTGTCCCCAGAGCCTAGCACAGTGCTTGGCACATAAGCACCCAATATCTATTGAATCAATGAGTGAGAACATGAATGAATGAATGAATGAATGAATGAATGAATGAAGCTGGCTGTCTGTGTGTGAGAGGAGCCATGGGCCTCAGACGGAGGGTCCCAAGGTTACTTGCCCTGCATCCCAGCAAACCGCAAGGTTCTGTATCATCACTGGGTGGGAGGTAGCTACTCAGCTCTGCTCTACCACAGGCTTGGCTTCCTTGCTGCGGGAGCTAGTAGTCACACTGCATGCTGTTCCTCCACTCCCCAGGCTTCAGAGTGGGCTGCAGCACACCTCCCCCGGGATGATCCCTGCAGGGACCCACTGACAGTCCCCATGTCCTGGTTCAGGAAGCCTTTGCCCTGCTCTGAACTCTAGCGGATGGTGAATTCTGTCCCATTTTCCATGTAGCTGGAGGATCGCAGAGGCTGTCCTCTGGCAGGGGGACAGAGGCTCAGGTGTGTGTGAGAGAGACGAGGCAGGGGGCTCGGAGGCACGCTGTGTTGTGGCTATGGCTGGTGAGGTTGAGTACCGGGGTGCAGGAAATGGGTGGTCTTGGGGTCAGGCGCTTAGAAAATGGCTTTCATCAATTAGGGGACTGTGTTTCTTGAGCCCCTATTGCGCCCTTACCTCTGGGAATTTTGTCTCAAATGGTTCATTTTAATGGCTGGCACGAGGAGGGGGAGAAGATTCTGGCACAGAGTATTCAGTGTGAAGTTCTGACTGAGGAAAGGGATGGGGTGAGAGACCTTGGGTGGGTCTGAGAATTCAGTTCTGTGTTAGTCTCAGGATGACTGGGACATGGCATTCTGGGTGGGCCAAGGGCTTCTGGAACTTGCTTTTTTTTTTTTTTTTTTTTTAATCTTGGTGGCCATATCAAGAGAATGGGAGATAGCTTCCTTTTTCCTCTCAGGGCCAGGGGGAGCAGAGGCTGAGAGGAAGCCGTTCAAATGGCAGCAGGATGGGTTTAGCTAGGTGAGAGGCAGGACTACCTAAGAGAGGTAGGTCAGGAGGCCAGCTGGAGGTCCAGAGGTCCTGGGTCTCACCACAAGCAGTGTAGACAGAGCTGCATTTGCTGGGGTACCCAGAGGTCGGCTGAGCCTGTTTCAAAGATGACTTGAAGGTCTGGGGTAGGGAGCTGTCTAGGTCCATCTGGGCTGCTATGGTAAAGTGCCATAAGCCAGGCGGCTTATCAACCACAGAAATGTATTTCTCATAGTTCTAGAGGCCAGAAATCCAAGATCAGGATGCCAGCCTGGTCGGTTCTGGTGAGACCCCTCTCCCGGGTTGCAGACTGCCCACTCCCCCCTGGTATCCTCACATGGCAGGAAGAGGGCAAGGGAGCTCTCTGGGGCCTCTTTTATAAGGGCATGGGTCCCACTGATGAGGTGTTCACCCTCATGACCTAGTGACCTCTCAAAGGCCCCACCTCCTAGTACCATCACAGTGGGATTAGGATTTACCATATGGATTTGGGGGGACACAAACATTCAGTCTGTAACAGGTGTTGATGCCGATCTTGCTGTAGTACTGGGTTTGTGGGGATGAAGGGAAGGAGGCTGCTCGAGGGTTTGGGGAGCCTTGGGTGCTGGGGTCCTGCTTGACCCCCCCACCGATCTTTAGGGTGAGGTTAGGCAGGTCGTACAGGCTCTCTGGGTTTCTGTTTTACAACAGGGACTGGACAGGGGGTTTGGCCCTGTCTTATGATTTCCCAGGAAGTGGGAGACTCAGTGGGATAAAAATGCAAAATAGAAACATTGAAAATAAAACAGGAAAGTGTCCAAACTCTTGAGAAACCATTGGTGTATCAGAGGTCAAGCTGTGCTGGGCTGGTCACAGAAACCCCTGTCCCACCTACCAGTGACACCTGAACTTGAGGCTACGAGCCTGGATTCCTGGGTTCTCAGCCTGACCCTGCCTCTGGTCCCTGTGCTCTTGCCCTCCCTCTGTGCCTCAGGCTTTCCCGCTGTAAAATGGGAATTTTCTACAGTCTTCGCGTGTTCCTCAGTTCATCAAAGACAGTGAGGAAGAGTGGGCCTTCCAGGAAGAGACAGCCTTGGGTCCAAGAGAGAGGAAGGGAACAGGGAGCAGCGAGGGGCGGAGCCAGGCACTCACGTCCAGGCGGTGGGTGAGGACCACAGAGCAGGTGCTTTGGCCAGTCTCTTGGCAAATGGGCTCCCCTCTGCACAGAGACTGTCGGCATTCATGCCTCTCACCCTCAGCCTTTCCTGGACTGAGCGTGTGTTCTTGAGGGAGATCCTGCCCCAGGGTGAGGAGGAAGAAACAGAAAGAGGCCAGGTCTCTCCCATAATGCCAGAGTCCAGGAAGCCCCTGTTTTTCTCACAGCCACCCCTAAGCTCAGGCACGTAAGAATCACTCTGTCCCTGGAGGCCCTCTGAAGGAGCATTTACAAGCCTGCTGGAGTCAACTGCACTGGTATTAAATAACCCTCAGTGAAGTCCCTCTTCTTGTCACTGACCTGCCATCACTGCAAAGCCATTTGTCCCTTCCTTCCTTCTTTTCTCCCTCCCGCCCTTCTTTCCTCCCTCCCTCCCTCCCTTCCTCCATCCCATAATTGCCTGTTGACCAGCTCTTCTCTGCTTGCACTGAGCTGGATGCTGGAGACACAGATAGAGAAGATTGTTGCTGCCTTCAGCAAACACCAGCAGGCCTGGAGACAGACCAGGAACCACGCAGTGACCTCTCTGGGCAGGTGAATGCTGGGAGTGTGCCCCCCCCCCCCCGGGAGCTGGACAGAGGAGGCAATGCCACGTGGGGCCTATAGGTGGCAGCAGATGCCCACCATGGCTGGCAGGACCTCCAGGATACCTGGGGGCAGGTACCCAGCCAGGAGCCAGGGCCTGAAGTGGACCTAGGCGACTGGGTTGGCCATGGGGGGAGACCGGCATCTTGAGTCTCTGTTCACCTCCTCCTTAGAAAGACGTATTTGGGCCCCAGTCCTGGTCCTCTGCTTCTTGTCCTGATGCCTTCCCTTCTCGTTCCGGAGGCAGCATCAAAGGGACCTGGCTGCTCCTGGGCGAGGGCCGAAGATTCTACACGCACCCAGGTAACCCTCATAACAACCCTGCCAACCAGCCGTCCTCAGCCCCATCTTATGGATGCAGAAACCAAGGCTCTCAGGGACGAAGGTGACTCCCAAGGGAGGGAGCAGCGATTCAAAGCAGCTGTGTCTCACTCTGTTTCCATGAAGCCCATGAGGCTCGGCCTACACACCTGTTGTTAGCAGCTGGGGGAAGGGGTGGAACCCCAGCTCAACTGAACTTTGCAGCAGGCTTTCCCGACCCATGTGGGGATTCCCTCTTTCTGCTCAGCCGCTAGCCGTCTTTACTTCTGCTCTCCTTGCTTCCCACACCCCCGGCCTTCTGCTTGCTCTCCCATGTTGTGTCCAAAAGCATGAACACCATCTTCGTGCCTGTCTGTGCAATATTAGAATAGAAATGACTTGTCACACTCATTCGTGGTTAACTGATTACAAAGTGTTTTCCCAATTATGATCATATCCGATTCTGAGCTTTCCCATGAGGTTGGTAATTTTATTGTTTCCATTTCTCAGATAGGGAATGGAGGGTCCGTGGTTTTATGTCAAGAAGGTGCACTTCCCACTCTTTATTTCAAATAGCCGTCTGCTCTGGGACTTTACTTTTGCCGACACCCTTTTAGAAAATATCTTGCTTCTCCCTTTCTTTTTTCCCCAGGTCTCTGATCCTTCAAAGCCCAGCATGGGCCCCTCCTCCAGGCAGCTTATCCAGAGGCAAGACCTGCACACAGGTCTTGACTTTCCTTGGGCTCTGCTCCTTTCCCCGCTGGGCGCTCGCAGCCAGCAAGGCACGGCCTGATGTTAGGGACACAGAGCAGGGTGGTGGGAGGCCAGAGCTCTTGTGTGATGTGCCCGACGGCAGGTGCCTCCCCTTACTACCTGTGTGACTCTGAGCAACCTACCTAACTTCTCTGAGCCTCTTTTGAGCCCCTCCGTAAGATGAGCTTAATCCTGCTGCCTCCCTCGGAGGGTCTCTGTGCCGGTACAAGGAGCTGCCCGCTGCTCACTAAATGTACAGCGAAAGCACCTTGAGAATGGGGGTCACGCACCCGGAGCTCCCGAAGTGACTTGTCTGAGGCTCTGCCTTGTCTGAGGCTCTGCACATAGCAGTTGGTAAATCTGCACAACTGTGATTCCAAAGCCTGACCCCCTCTCCACCATGGCCCAATTCCCAGACCTGACTCTTCTCTCTCTCTCTCTCTCTCTGAGAACGAGGGAGGATGGTTTTACCCTCCCCTCCCTGGCCCCGGGGGGTGAGGCTGCCATCACCCTACCCCCAACCTCCCAACAGGCAGTTTCTCTCTGGGAACCTTGGAGCAGGGGAAATAGGCTTTGGAGACAACAGGAGAGGCATGTGTCCAGCTCCACCCACTGCTCATGGAGCCTCAATATCCTCATCTGTACAATGGGCCTGCTGGGTCGTTGGGGCACGGTTTGCCATGAGACATGAGAAGAGAGTCTGTGAAATCCTTGACTTTTCCCGGGCTTAGCCACTGTTACTCTTACTCGGCCTGCCTCTTCTTGAGCCTTCTGGTCTCCTGTGCCCTCCCCAAACTGAAACCCCCTTCCTCCCAGAGGCCCCTCCCAACCCTGTGTCTTCCCTAATGAATGACTTATTTCCACAGGGCTTGGCACAGAATGGATGCTAAGCCTTTCTCCTCCCTCCCTGGGGCTGCCTTAAGCCTTTCTTTTGCCTTTTTGCTGCCTTTTAGATCTTAAATCTTCCCAATGATCCGCCCTGTGGTAGGAACAACAGCTGAGTTCTTACCGTGTCTCCTGCACGGTACTCAGGGCTTTACGAGCATTGTCTGAGTAAATCCTCAGAACAGTAGGCACTGGCATTATCTCTGTTTTAAAAATGAGTAAACTGAGACTTCAGAGGTTTCTGGACGAGAGGTAACTTGTCCGTGGTTCTGGAGCCGGTTAGCTCTGCTCGTGGAGTAGCACGTAAACCAAGAAAATCCAACGCGGGTAGCCTGTGCTCTTCCCTGGTGGGTCTTACTGTGCCCATACCCTTCGGGACACTTCGGCTGTGAGCCTGAGGGCCAGGGGCATGACTTCGTCATCTCTGAGTCCCCCACGGTACCTCATGTGGGGCACCTAGTGGGAGCTCTGGGCAGGAATCAAAGGGTACAGCTTCTGGGTCTTACTATGTACTACTTATCTGTTGTCTGTGTGCCTTGGGGCAAGTCACCAGGACCTCTCTGAATGGGACCATCCCTGCCCAGCTGGTCAGAAGGACTGGACGACAGTACATATCTGGAAGCTTGGGGCCTCTGCCCAAGTCACTGAGGCATGGGGGTCTACCTGGAGACCCCTGGTGCAGGAGCCCCGGAGCACCAGTAGGAGTCCCCAGAGAGGCATCCTGCTCCCCCAGAACCCATGCTTCCCCTCAGAATGAGGCTCTCGCTCTGCCTGGGATCCACCGAAGCCTGTGGCCCCAGAGCCCTTCTCCTTTTGTCCAGTTTGTATGGGGGAGGTTATGATTTTCCTATGTACTGATTTATTATCCTGGGGCAGATGGCAGGGCAGTCAGTAATAAGTTTACCCATGGAACCTAGCTAGGTGGGTGCAGGGTAAGCACAGGGGCACCGTAAGAGAGGATGCTGTGCCCAGTGATGCCAGCTGCCCCCTGTCTCAGCCTGACCCTGGTCCCCCCTGGGGCAGAGGGTGATAAGGAACAGCACTGCACAGAGACAAGGTCAGGGCTGAGACAGGCAGAGAACCTGGATTTCTAAACTCCTAGCCCAGACGCCCCCCTCACTCTTGCCCGTGAAGCTGCATTCTCTGTAATAACTTTGACCGTGCCCCTGACTGGCTTCTCTGAGGCTATGTCTCAGTTTTCCCATCTGGAAGGTGGGTGAATCCTCCTGACTTGTCCCCTGATGGGGGAGACTCAGGGGCCTCAGTGCAGCCTCCCTTCAAGTGTCTGTCACTGTTTATGGGCAAGAGCCCCACAGCCTGGCAGGAGAGAAAGCACCTAGTGTGGCCCTCTGGAAGCAAGGGCATGGAGAGGGACTGTCCATCCTCAGCTGAGCTAGTAACAGGGGACAGAAGGCAGCCCTTGGGGTTTGGGGAGCTTTGGCAGATGTTCTAGGGGGTCACAGGTCTTCCAACTCTTCCTTATCTTTCTGCTTGGCCCCCACTCCTCTGAGCCCCATCTCTCTGCCTTCTTCCCTTTCCCTGTAGCTTTTTGACCAGTCTGGGGCAGCTTCCAGATACAGATCTGCCCCCTGTATCTCAGGATGGGTGCTAACTATTCAGCCTACTATGCCCCTACCCGGATTCACCCTGCTTACTCTTCAGGATCCACTTTAAATATCAGCACCTCCTCCAGAAGCAGGCCCTGACTCAGCCTGGAATTGACTGCTTTCTCCCATGGGCTACACAATGCAGCAATGAGCCTTCTATGAGACCACTGACCTCAGTTCTTTATCAGTTATTTATGTGTGTGTGCATTGGCCTCTTGCCCAGCACAAAGTATGGAGTGATCCTTAAATGAGTAAACTAGTGAATTGTGACAGGCAGTGCAAAGAACTCTAGACCAGGCTCTACCATGAACTTGCTGTGTGATGTTAGACTGGCCCCTTGCCCTCTCTGGGCCTCAGTTTCTAAATAAGTACAATAAGGCAGATGACTGGAAGTCCCCTAAGGTGTCTTCCAGCTCAGACACTCTAGCATTCTACATTCTGTGCCTCCAGGATGGTGCTTTGTGCCAGGGGAGGAAGGGAGCCCCGTGGGAAGCAGCATGTGCAAATAGCCTGTGGTGAGAGGTGGGATGCGGGTGGAAGAGAGTCTGCGTGCCTAAAGCAGACCAATGAGAGCACATGGGGTGAGAGATGGAGGCCAAGGAGGCCGGGGATGATGACAGCAGATGCTAACTGAATGCTCACTGTGTGCCAGGCACCATTCCAGTGCCTAACACATCAATTCTCATAGCAGTCCTGTGAGGGAGGTACCCTAATGACCCCCTTTTACACATGAAGGGACTGGGATATGGGGGATTCAGAAGGTAACTTGCTCAGGGTCAGACTGATAGGAAGTGGTGGGTCAGGCTGCACATTTAGGCAGTAAGATCAGAACTCCTTGCATCGCTGACTTGAGTGTTGAACCATAAAAGTTCCAGAACTTTCTGCTAGGAAGTTCTATGTCTACCCTACAAGCGATGGAAGCTGTGATGGGTTATGCATTATATCCTCATATAATTCGATGTGTTTCACAAAGGTCACTCTGGCTGCAATGGGGACTCGCAAGGAACTAGAATGGGTCTAGGATAGTGTAGCATATATGTGTTAGGAAGCATGGTAGTTGAACTGGAGAGTTACAATGGAAGCTTGGAGTAGGGTGGGTGGGCATGGTGGGGATGGAGAAGACTGGATCAAACTGAGAGAAATTTAGGAAATAAAATTCACATGACTTGGTGATGAATTAAATATAGGGAGTGAGGAAGAGGGAGGGTGCTGTGGAAGAGAAGCCAGACTCCAGAAGGGAATGAGGCTTGGGGAGATCATGAATTTGAAGACCTGTTGAATGTGGCCCTACCAGTGAGAGATCCCAGGGTAGATAGCCAAATGCAGGTGGCTATATGGATCTAGTGAAAGCCTTATGCACTTTTTGCCATAGGTAATTAATGCCACGGTCTGAATTAAATTAGCCATGGAGAATGTACAGAGTAAGATCCAGGGCTCCAAGTTTTAATGGACCAGTATTGGAAAAAGTCTACACAGGTGACCCAAAAGGAGTGGTCAGAGAAAACCACTAGGTGTCCCTGAAGCCACAGGAGGACAATGATGAGCAAAATCAGGTAAGACTCTGGTTAAAAAGTGGACTGTGGACATGCAGCCATGGGTGCTGCTTGCAGGAGATTTTCTCGGGGAGCAGAGGGGCAGGAATCCATGGATAGTGGAGCAACAATGGGAGGAGGTCAGGAGAGGAAGACAGCATAGTATAGGCAGGTATTTGGAGAAGTTGGGCTGTAAAGAAGAAAGATGGTGATAGCTGGAGGGGGATGAGGAGTAAGTGAGAGGCTTTCTCTCCCTCTCTCCCTCTCTCCCTCCCTCCCTCCATTCCTTCCTTCCTTCCTTCCTTCCTTCCTTCCTTCCTTCCTTCCTTCCTTCCTTCCTTCTGTCCTTCCTTCTTTCCTTCCTTCCTTCCTTCCTTCCTTCCTTCCTTCCTTCCTTCCTCGAAATGGGAGGGAATTGAATATACTTAAAGGCATAGAAAGGACTCATCTGAGGGGAAGAGATAGTCAATTCAGCAGGACTCCTGAGATAAGTTTAGGCAGCAGCCCCTGCACTGGAACAAAGAAAGGGAGGCAGGATGTGTGCTATGTTGGTAATTTATTTGCTTGGTATGGAAGCTGAGGGACTCCCCGTCTGGTGGCTGTTTTCTTCTCTGACAAACAGGAAGCAGGGACTTCTACAGAGACTTGGGGATGGGAAGGGGTCTGGAGGCATGAGGAAAATAGAGAAGATGTGAAATTATTATGGTAAGAGGAAAGGAGTTGACCAGGGAAGCCAAGAGGATTTCTGGGAGAAATTAAGAAGACACTTCAAGGCTGGAGATCATGGCTTTATAAGAGGCCAGGCTGCCCTATCCTCTGATTCCCCTACCACCACCAGAGTGCTTGACTGACTGGGTACAAATGAGAGAAAGTGCATGGTTGGGTTCATCCAGGGCTGGATCTTTGCCAAATGTGCTAATTAAGGATGGGGGACAAAGGAACGTAGGGTCTTGGCAAAAACACATTACTGGATGACAGACTGTGGGATATAATAAGCAGGATATAAGAGAGAAGTCCAGACAGGACAGGTTGGATGAACTGGGAGAAAGCAGAGGACTGTAGACAGGTGAGAAGAAAGAGCAGTTTGGTGGGAATAGTTGAGCCATAAAGCTGGAAGGTGAGGAGCTGGTGGAGAGGGGGGTGCTTGATGTGGTCTTCTTGGAAGTGAAACAGTCACAAATAATGACAAAGTCCAGGGTAGGATATGGGAGTGGATGGCTGAGGTGGAGTGAGGGGAAAGATCAGTGACAGGAGGGCACTCAAGGAACTGAGGGGCTGGGGTGCTGGCCAGTCACTGTCTGTGTGGCTGGTGAGCCATCCAGGATGATCACGGGCAGCTCGAGGTAGAGGAAGTCTGTAATCAGGAGCCAGAGTCTTTGATTAGTGACATGGCTGGGTGGGGGGTGTTTGGAAGACAAATAATGACAGTAGTGAGTGGGTAGAGAGGGTCAGAGGTAAAAAATAATGAGTTTGAAAGGAGAAGGGTCTTCTTCCAATATCATGTCAACCCTGGATGTGAGGGGAGTGGCCCAATGTCCCTATAACATAAGAGGAAACCAAGACCTAAGAGGTTAAGTAATATGTCTTAATTAGCAGCTGGTAAGTGGCAGAGTGGGGACTTGAATCTCCCCTCCACCATCTCCTGTGTTACCCTCTGCCAACCCACATGGGTCACCAGGGAGAGGACTGGTCTAGGGGACAGGAGAATGGCTCACTTTATAGAATGAGTGGGTGTTGAGTTTGTGATTCTTTACCCTCCAGCCTGCTTGGGGATGAAATGTTCTCTGTCTAAAATCAATAGCTTTACCCCTGTCCTCACATGCTATGACATGACCTCACAGCACTATTGATCATTTGTGAGCCCCTTGAGGATGGTCTCAAGAGCAGAGATAAGGTGGGGGCAGGTTGTCACATTCCTGTGGCAGCCAATGTCATTGGCATAGCAACACAACTCTGCCTTTATCCCATAGAGTCCTGGTTTCTGGGGAGAATGCTGTGGCACTTTAAGAGCCCCACTGTCCCTCTGGGAAAGAACATTTCTATCCTAGATCAAGCAGGATGGGTATAGCATGAGGCTGTCAAGTAGGGTTGTATTTTCTTGTTTGAGGGAATCCAGATTTCCTGGGTTTTCCCTATTGACAAGCTCTACTCCTTCTTATAGCAATTCTAACTCAACAGTTGTGCGGGTCTCCAGAAATGTCCCTACAAAGTCCACTGCCCTTTCTTGATCTCCACCCCAGCCGACTCCAGTGGAAACCCTGCTATTTCAGAGAAGTGTCACACTGCAGTGGGAGAGCCAGCCTCTGGCGTCAGGAACCCTGGGGGCCAGTATCAGGCTTGCCATTCACTGGCTATGTGCTCTAAGTTATTTATCTTTCTGAAGCTCAGGTTTCTCACCTGGAAAAATGGGGACAATACAGTGCCCATCTCCCTGCGAGGATGAAGTGAAGGGACACATATACCCTATCACCCTCATCCTGCGCTTCATTGCAAGAGGATGGACGGCCAGTCTACTGTAGGTTTCTCTTGCATGGGGAGTGGGGCTTCAGTGCCTTGGGACTGAGCCCCCCAGCAGAGGTCTGACTGGAAGCAGAGGTCTGATATGTAAGCTTCAATGGGCAGGGCTGCTTCTGGGGATGGCAGGCACCATCTTCCAAAGTGAGCTTCCAACTGGGTAAGTTCCCTCAGAAAGGGACAGTGTGGGCTGTGACCCCTATCCCTTTGCAAAATGTTTGTTACCCCACGACGGTGAGGCAAGTATAGGCGTTAAAAGGAAGTCTTCAGAAAATGTTTAGAAACTTATCGTTGTTGAAACACCCAAGTGGCATCTCTTTGGGCTTCTCTTGAGTTGTTTTTTTTCCCCTAATTTCAGTTTTCTAGTGATTCATTTTTGTTGTATTAAAAAAAACCAAAAACACTGATCTGGAACAGACCAGACCCTGCAGAAAAAACACTGTTCCTTCACCACGTATAGTTTGAGAAGCACTGACCTTGATCACACAAAAGCCATCTTAAATCCAACTAAATCCAATGAAGAGCTGGTTACAAAGGTTCACCACAGTCACGTTGGTAAGATGGCAGCTGTGTCTTTATTGCCTCACGGCAGGAAGTCCAATTCCCCTTCGCACTTACCCAGGCCCCAGTCCACATGCTCTGTGAGCCCTGGTGCCTGGTTTGAAGTTCATTGCCTGGAATCTCTGCCCTCAGCCCATCCCAGCGCCTCCATCTTGGTTTCCAGCAGCATGGCCAGAGTCTAGATGTAGGTCCTTCTCTTGCTGTACCAGCACCAGCCTGAGTTTGGAGACCAGGAGGTTGGAGTGAAGGAGCCCACAGACCTGGCCTTTCGGGCCCCACCGAGTTTTGAGGGATGAGGGACAGGCACAGCGAGGCCCCTTGAGGGACCAGGTGGAATTCCTTTCTATTTACCATGGGTTCTGCTCCTTGAGGGCCAGGGATCCGGGAGTCCCAGCTGCTGGCCCAGGACAGAGAGCCACAGGGAGAGACTTCAGTGAGTCCAGAGCATCCATGAATGCAGGGGGACGGCTGCAGAACACCTGTTCCACCCCCATCTTGTGATCCCCTGCTGCTCCCTGACATGTAGGATGCTCAAGGCTAAAAGCCATACAGAAACCAGCAGGATCGTCTTAGCTGAGGCGATTAGCCCATTTGTCGCCCCTCCTTCAGCATGGCTTTCATTGAAAGTGTTTACCAGAATAGTCTTAAGTGTGTTTTATATAAAATTACTTCCTTTTAGGGAGCAAACAGGGTATAGCTTTGAAATAAAGAAAAGTACAATATTTGTTGGACATTCGGCTTTTTACTCTGCCTGGTTCGTCTGTCGAGGCTCTGTACCAGGCTCCCCCTGACCGCTGGGACAGCGGGGCCATGTTCATCCCTCAGCGTGCCTCAGGGTGCTTGAAGTGGTGCCTTGCATGTACTAGGGCCTCAGTAAGTGCTTGTGAAATAAAAGCTAATGAATAGCTTGTGGAAACCGAAGTCGAGAAAGTGGAGCAAAGACAATTTGTGCCCCCGCCTACGTGGGAGCCAAGTCTAGGCTCTGAGAACAGAACCTGGGGCGCCCTCGTAGGCTGTGTGAAGACCTGACAAAGAGCGGGAGTATCTAGGTCACTGGAAGCCCCCGCTGCTCCCACTCCTGGGAAGCTTCTTCCCTTCACACAGAGGGTGAACAAGGCCAATCTGGAAGGCACCTCACATGCAAGGCTGAGTCAGTTAACTCTGATTTTGCCAGTAGCAGAGTGCAAGTAGCTCTGAGTAGAGCACAACCCCAGCCTCTTGTGGTGAGAGGTTAGCAGAAACGTGGCCCAGCGTGAGCGTGTGTGGGGGGTGGGTGCCGGGGGTGCCCTGCTCCCTAGGGCCCTGGCCCACTTGGGAGAAAAGGAGCATGGCCCAGTCCAGAGTCCATGGGAAGCCACCCGCGGCCATTCCCTCCCACTCCCCACCTAGGGCCCTTGATTATGACCTGAACTTGGACTGCAAGCAGAAGCACCCCCGCTGCGAGCAATGTAGAGCCTTTTAGCTGCCTCTGTGCCACTCCGCTGTCTCTCATCTGATCGTCTATTAAGCTTTGCTTTGTGTTTCTGAGATCACATTCCTGTCTGAACGCTGAGTGGTTACAGGGCTCACTGCTCTTTAAAGAGAGGACTTGGCGGAGGTAGGAGACACTAGATCCTCATGCCAGGCCAGGCATCGGGGCTTGGCACCGCGTCTGTGAATGAACATGAGCAGGGCTGCTCCCTGCCAGGCGTGTGCCACCACCAGCCTTCACCCGGAGCCAAGCGATGCGCGCACGACTCCCGGGGAGGTGGTGGGGGCAGAATTCTGAAGGTTGAGGAGGTTGCCGCTGGGCGGAGCCAGACAGAGGAGCCCCGGAGGTCAGGGCAGGTGCAGCACGTGTGGGGGATTGGGGAGGTCTATGCGCTTTCCCAGGGAACGGTCACCTACTGGGGGTTAGTCCTCAGATAGAGGTTGGCCGTGCTGCCCAGTGTGGTCTGAGGACCAATTATACTAGACTCCCCCGGGAAGCCAGAGAAGGCTGGGTACCTGAGAAGCGCCCGTGGCTGCACAGAGCAGGGCTACTCATTATCACCCCGCCTCATGCTGTACCAATAAAGCTCCAATAGCACATATGTCCAGATGCCAAGCAGTCAGGATGTGGCTCGGAGGCTCCCGCCTTAGCTCATCGGGCTTGGCACAGTGAGCAGCCGAAATCCTCTTAGCCAGAAGGTCACCCAAACAGCCTTGATTATCTGAAAGCCTGTGGTTCACAAGGGAATGACCAGTCATCTCCAGGGTCCTTCCTGGGATTTTTGACACGTTCATGTAGCATATGTCGAGCTGAGCTGTCCAGGACGGCAGCCCCTAGCTTACATGTGACTGTTTCAGTAGAACGCTTGCATCATCACAGAAAGTTCTTCTCCCTACTGCTGAGGAGAAAACAAATTCTGTTCCTACCCGTGTTACTCAGAGATTGGACACTGGGTCTCTTGTGTGTCCTGGGATGAATGTCAGCCTTGAAGGACAGCGCTCAAAGTCTGTGTCACGTACCTGGACCGCCAGTCTATCTGGTTGGTCAGTTTGGTGGGGGAAAAGAAATGTAGCTGGTAGTAAACACCGTCTGCAGCAGTGGTGACATGGCTAACTTAATACAAGATTCCCTTTTCAGCGACTCAGTCATTTTCCAGACATTCGTGGGGTACCTGTTATGTCTCAGCATCATGTCTAGACGCTGGGGGCTCAACAGGGACAGGACTGTTGTGGTTCTTGTCCTTGTGAAAGGTGTCGTCCTGTGTGGTTGGGCCCTAGCATTGCAGATGGAATGTGGAGTCTTACCGGAACGGCTTTCGATTTCTCTCAGCTTCTATTTTAACCAACTGCCTGGGATTTTCAGTGAAAGACACAGTAAAATTCTAAAGATCCCAACTTGTGTTTCAAGTGAGCAATGCACAAGCCTCCCTGTAAGTGCCTCAGGCTCTCTCTGTGGGGCTCTGAAATGCAGCCGGTCAGCCAGGGCCATCTGGACACACTTAGAACAATGGAGGTGAGAGAGGGGTCCTCAAGGCAGCTTGGGAGGCCCCCAAAGGGAGCTCCTGGGGGCAGCAGGAGTAAACACAGGCCGAGTGGCTGCTGAAATGGTTTGGCTGTAGAGGCTAATGCACTGAGGTTCAAAGCTTTGAAGAAAGTCTGCAGGGCAGTAACAACAAACGACTTTGATTTAATTACGGACCACAGACTTTCTAACTGACTTTTGAGGGAGACGGCACTTCTAAGATCCAAGTCTGGCAAGAATTTGCCATAGGTGATTTTTTTCAGGTTATTTTACAGACTGACATTTTTGTGAGACTCAGGAAATAAACAAGCCCTTTGAAATCGTTGTGTGTGCTTGTGTGTGTGTGTGTGTGACAGAGAGAGAGAGAGAGAGAGAGAGAGAAAGACACCACCATTTTCTAATTTTAAAATAGCATAGTTTGTGCTTAATCATGATGTGTGTCTCAAATTATAACTAGAAGTCTTTTTGAGTTCTCAGAAAAGTGTGTACAGAGGTATGTTGCAAAGTGTTTCATGAAAAACTTCCGGGAAGGCTTCTAGAAGGAGGAGGCCTTGGACCTGGGCCTGCATGTTCAACTGTCAGCTGGCTCAGTGCACCAAGGAAAGGACTTCTCCAGACTCTCCTAGCATGTTCAGGCCTCTGGCCTCCATCCTGCATACTGGCAATTGTCCCAAAATTGAACTTTATACATATATATTTTTTTACAACTTTAAGAATTAAGTTGGGGCAGATGGAGATTTACAACAAAACTCTAAAATTTCATTTGTTTTTGTAATGGATTTGTGAAGTCTTTCTTGGAGTGAAATCCTCATCATTAAAGTATATGTCATGTGCCTGAGCTTGGGAAGCAGGATGTAATGATTACACGGGCAGTCGAGTCAGAGAGATCTGGGCTTGAATCCTGGCTCCACTCTAGGGAAATCTTGGGAAAGTTTCTGGACCTCTTTGAGCCTCAGTTTACTCACCTAGGAAATGGTAGTCAAAATGACTATCCTATGAAATCCATCTGTGGTTAGAATTTAATAAGGTACTTTGGTGAATTTCTCAGTGTACTGTTAGGCACATAGTAGGTGTTTGGTTATTGTTGTCTATAATACAAATGACCCCTTGACTTCTCAGCCTATCCCATTTTAACTCACCTATGCTGTGCTCTGGTTACTTACAATTCAGTACCAAAAATGGTGAAGCAAAGTCCTTTGGGTGAGGGACAGTTGGGGCAAAAGGCTTTTCATGGAGTTGTTTTAAGTAAAAGTCTGGAGGGAGCTACTTTGTATGAGGAAGGTTTTGGCCTATCTTGTCCAAAACACCCTCTCTAAGCAGTCTAGCTCAAGGTAATGGGGCAAGGTTCATGTCCTTCCCCTCCTTTCCCCAGTAGGCTGTACTCAACTCACTTTGGCTCTTTTCACATTATGTTGAAATACCTGTATTCAGGTTGGTCTCCCATAGTTGACCATGAGCTCCTTTCAGACTGGGATTCTTCTTAATAATTCAGCCACAAACCCAGTGCCTGGGATGAAGTTGGTCCTCAGTACTTGGTGAACCCATAGCTGAATACGTAGGTTCAAATCTGAGCCAGGGCTATGGTCAGACACCAATATCTGGATTCTCTTTTAGTTCACTTCGGTGACAGACAGGAGGCAATCTAAAAATGTTTATTCAGTATGTTATTTACTATCCTAGAAGAGCTAGCAGCATTTCCTTAAGTGGGCAAACTCAGGACACCCAGAGGATTTTAAGGTTGAATGTTAGCTTCATTCTATCCAGCCTATTGCCCTGACCCATCAAGATTCTATATTTGGGTGATCAAGAGTAATTATGATATTCTCTAAGCCTCTGGGGATTGAGTCATCCCATCTGCCTCTCCTCAACTATTAGACCTGGAACAGGGAGGAGAGGAGGATGTTTGGGAAAGTTAGTTCAGGTTGGGTACTGAACTAGGGATCAGAAGAAGGAGAACATCTAAGGTCTAGGAAAGTCATTAATTGATGAGTCTGCAGTGGAAGAAATGCTTTCATGGCCACATGTTTATGTCAGTCCATATCAACATTTCCTTCTTCCCCTTCAGTGTGAACTCAATGGTGGCCAGTCACTCCCTGAATCACCCTGTGTAGTAACCAGTAACCATTATTCATTCATTAATTCAACAACGTAAGGGAATTTCTGTATGTATTATAGAGTACAAAATAGAGTACCATATTAGGGCACATAGAAGTATATCCTAATAGAAATTTATCCTCAAGGAACTTATGGTTTAATAATACAGATTACTAGGTACACACATGCTAGGTATAGCAAAAGGTAGAAAATGAAACATGAAAAAGAGTCAAAGGGTCATGGGAGGCCAAGCAAGTGGAATATCATTGCCATTGGCAGGCAGTAGTACCAATGAGGTTGAGAGGTTTTAGGAGTAAATAGGTTCAAACCCCAGAATTACCATTTACTAACCGCATGACCTGTGGTAAGGTACTCAACATCTGTAGGCCTGTTTCTTCACTTGTTTGATTTTTGTGAGGGTTAAATGAGAAAATGGGCGTGGAACCTTAGCACACAGCCTGGCATGCAGCTGACCAGGATTTCTGAGCTCACTCTGCAGGCCAGGGGAGATTTAACAATCACAGATGTCCAGGTATGGTGGTCAGGGTCACTGGGTTATAAACATGAAACGTAAGTTCACTAACATTAAGCAAGCAAGGAATGTATTGGGAAGACATAGAGGGCTCACTGAATTGAAGAAAAGCAGAAGAGCAGGCTTTGGAAAGGTTAAGACCAGGTGGTTCTAGGGTCTCTGTGTTGGCATGATGGGCAGTTAACTTCAGGGGGCTTTGCTGGAGGAAGCAGCTCTGGTCAATTATCATTCCTCTTTTTCCAGCCCAGGATTGGGACACTGGGGTAGTCTGGATGGCCTTGCATGATCCCATGCCCATGCTTCAGTTAAAGGCGTGGGGGGCTAACACAGCCTCCAAGAGGTGTGTGGGGATAGGTGTTGTTTCCCAGGGGACAAGCAGTGCTTTCAACCGAACTGATCGTGAGTTTTGGGTACATTGGAAATAACAGTTCACCGCACAGTGCCCACTCTATCTCTACATAGTGGGCATCGAAGTTGAGCATCAAGCATGGGCAAGTTTACTTCTTAAAAGACGCACAAATAATTCAGAGATGCATCAAAAGTTGAGAATCACTGAAAAGTCACTACAAAAGAGAGGAGTCTCTTTAGCTCTTCAGGCAGGGAAGGGAGGTAGGTACAAAGGTGAGTATCTCTTCAGAACTTGCAGTCCATTGTGATGATTGGCATAGTGGGATAATGCTTAGGTGTGAACCAGCCCCCCTGCCTTCTAGTGGAGGAGATAAATGCTCTTCCCATAGCTGCATGGATATGTACAAGGCTTTGAGGGAGACTTGACCTTTCCTCCAGATGACTATTCTGGTCTCCGTGATACCAGTCACACCAAGGTCAGTCCAAGGCCCTTAGCAAGTGAGTGGTCTGAGAAGAAAGTGGGCTAGCACTGATCCAGGAGAGGTGGTCATCCCTGCATTTGGGGTTATTGCCCCCTCAGATTTCAAAGAGAAGACCTGTAAGTCATTCTAGAGAATATTCCACTCCCTGGTTTCAGGACCAACCTCTTCCACAGAGGGATTGGGTATCTGCCAGGTGACCCGTGGGAGTAACCTGCACTTTCTGAACTTTTCTGTAGCACTGGGGAGAGAAGAGGGAGCAGTAGACCTGGAAGTCTGCCAAGAGATATGGAATCATGGGAATGTGCCTGACTAGCTCTGGGAGGTTGCCCAGCCCTGCTGGATGTGAGCTTCAGGCTCTTTGAAGGACCAAACATTGCTCTAGACATTTTGCTCTAGGTCCATTAATCCTGATGACAAGTTCCAAAATTGCAAAGGGATTGCCTTTTGCCAGATCACATGTATCTATAGCCTGACATTAAAAACTGACTTTGGCTTTTCTGTGTATAATTGGCACCCAAATATAGCTAAAGCAAAAAGGGAAAAAAAAAAAAGAAAAGGAGAAAATTTTTGGCTTCCTCACCAGTTTAAAAATTATACCATGACATTTATTGCTTCCATTATCCAAAAATGTCCATTTGGAGCTTGCCTCTCCCACCCCTCCACAAGGTCTTTCCACACTGATCTAATCAACAACGAACACATATGTCTGGAAGTCCCATTGTACCTTCTGTTCCTACCAGGAGAGACCCTGGACAAGATTAGATCCCAGGAGTAGGGTTTCTTTGGGCACTTCCAGCCCCTCTCTGTGTGGCCTATACAATTTCAGAAAATGTAGATTACTATTTCCGGAGATATTTACCTTTTTTTCCTTTATCTTTCATTGTCCAAAGAAAGAGTTGATCCCTTATTGTGTGTCATTAATTTCCCTCTTTGGATCCCATTTCACTGAAGAAAGTAAGTTTTGGTCAAATCTTTGAATGTGATTTGAGAATTGATGATGTTTCTCTTCCTTCCTTAATCCAAAGGAATACATGTCCAGTTGTGGGGTTTGAGGCAGCGTCACTGGTGTGGAGGATTTTTTGAGTTGGGGAGGAATAGTACAGTATTGGTTTGGTTACCATAGCAAAGGCCAAGATGGTAGTGACTTAGTCAAGGGAGATTTATTTTTTCTCTATTAGCTAGGGCTAATATGGTGGTTCACAGCGTCAGGGACTAAAGATCTTTCTGTCTCTTTGCTCCACCAGTCTCAGAATGTGCCTCCACCTTGTGGTCCAGGCAGCCAGTCCCAGCTCCAGCTGTCAGACCCGTGCTACTCCAGCCAGAAGAACTGCGAAGGGAGGGAGGGGCTGGCCCACACTTTACAGTGACCCAGCCTGGAAGTTGTGTGAGTGGCCTCTTCTTATGTTTTATTTTCTAGAACCTTTCCACAGAGCCATATCTAGTTGCAAGACAGTCTGAGAGTCTGAGAACTAGAGTCTTCAGTTGGGTATCCATGTGTCCAGGCAACACTCTGTGACCAGGGAGGACACAAAGGACAGATATGGGGGGGGAACCACTTGCACAGGAAGGCTTCCTGCTGCCTTGTAGTTCACACGCCAGTTTCACATCTTTATGAAGAGTTTGTATTTGACCTTCAAACCTGTCTGTCCCTTGAATGCTTCCACCAATCACTCTGCTGCCTCACTTAGAGCCCTAATGACATTACTGCTGCTTTATTACCCTCATTTCCCACTCCTCGATTGGCCACCCAGTCCTGTTGCTTTGACTGCAGAAGTATCTTCTACATCTGGCCTCTTCACTCTCTCTGCACCACCACTGCCTTAGTTCAAGCTTTCAACATTCCATCTCATTCCCTGTGTTATTAATTTGTTCAATAAGCAGTTACTGAGCACCTACTCCATAGCAAGTAATAACAGGTGTCGGCAAAAAAAAAAAAAAAATTGATCCTTGCCCTTCAGTAGCTCATAGTGTAACAGCAGAGACAAAACCAACCAAAACAAAACACCCATGTAACTAGAGGCAACACACAAATGACTGAAGCCAACTACTTCTTCCCCAGGCCACCATGCACCTAATTCTTATGCATTCTCTTCACTGCTCCAGAGTCATATTCCTTAATGGCTAAACTCAAAATGACACAAAACAACAAGTGTTGGCAAGGATGTGGAGAAAACAGAACCCTCACGCACTGTTGGTAGGAATGAAAACTGGTGAATCCACTGTGGAAAACAGTCTGGAGGTTCCTCAAACTATTAAAAACAGAAATATCACTTGATCCAATAATTTCACTATTGGGTATATACCCAAAGAAAATGAAAGCCGTAATTCAAAAAAATATATGCACCCCTATGTTCATTATTGTGGCATTATTTACAATAGCCAAAATATGGAAGCAACCTAAATGTCCATCAATAGATGCATGAATAAAGAAAATGTGGTGTGTATATATACAATGGAATATTATGCAGCCACGAAAAAGGAAGAGATTGTGCCATTTGACATAATGTGGATGGACCTAAAGGGTATTATGCTAAGTGAAATAAGTCACACTGAGAGAGACAAATACCATACAATTTCACTCATAAGTGGAATCTAAAAAAATGAATAAACAAAAAGTAGAATCAGAACTATAAATACAGAGAAAAAACTGATGGTTGCCAGAGGAAGGGGGCGGGAGGATGGGCAAAATGGGTGAAGGGGAGTGAGAGATACAGACTTCTAGTTATGGAATGAATAGATCAGAGGAATAAAAGGCACAACATAGGAATATGGTCAATGACACTGTAACAGCAATGTAACAGGACAGGGGGTGGCTACACTTTTGGTGAACATAGCATGATCTATAAAGGTGTCAAATCACAAACTAATGTAACATTGTGTATCAACTAAAATAATCTTTTTTTTTAAGATTCCACTTACTTATGAAAGAGAGAGAGGGAGAGAGAGTAGGGGGAGGAGCACAGGGAGAGGGATAAGGAGACTCTGACCAGAGCACAGAGCCTGACTCAGGGCTTGATCCCAGCACCCCAAGATCATGACCTGAGATGAAACCAAGAGTTGGACGCTTAACCAACTGAGTCACCTAGGTGCCCCATACAAAAAAATAATATTAAGAAAAAAAGAAAAAGCCTGATTGTGTCACTATTCTCTCTTTAAAATCAATTTCCTCTCACTCCCTGCTCTCCCTTATAATTCATATAAAGGGGGCAGGGGTGATACTCAAAGTCTTTAAAAAACTACATGGCTTGAGCACTAAGCAACCAACAGACAAGGCTGTGCCAATGTCCATATTACCAACCCTGCAAAGAAGGTTCCTCTTCCTTTGGCTCCGAAACTCACATCCCCTCTCCAAACCCCATGTGCCTGGCTGCCCTGAGCTGCTCTCTGTTCCGACATGCCATGCGCTCCCACCACCCTATAGTTTGCTTCTGCTGTTCCTTCTGGTAAGGGTCCTCTTACTCCCTTGGTGGCAAATTTTCTTCCTCCTCTTCTTCCTCAGATCTATTCCTCCTCTTCCTGATAGCTGATGTTTCTTGACTAATTTCTCTGTTTCAGGCACCATTCCAAACACTTTCCATCATGTGAAAGCTAATTTGACTCTCAGAACTATGCAGTAACACAAGTATTGTTATTTCCATTTTAAAGATGAAGAATCAAGGCCCAGAGAAGTTAAATAAACTCTTCCTAGTCAGCCAAGGCAAGCGTCATTTTCTGTGTGAAGCTTTTCCAGACATACCTAGGCAGAATTAGTTGCTTTTTGCTTTGTGTTCCCATAACACTTTGTGCTTATCTCTGTGATTTCCCTCAGTGTATTATAAGTCATCTGTTTACATAGTTCTCATCAGCAGCAGATAATGCGGGCTCCAGGGCGCAGGGCAGCACTTAGCATTCAATAGGTACTCAATGAAAGTCTCTGCCTATTGAAGGAATGCTTAAGCTCAGTAACCTAGCTTCCAGAAGGAAATGTAGATACAATTAAATGTCCTTATAATCTGCAGCCTCCAGGAAGTTCCCAACTATCTTCATGGTAATGCCTTGCTAGAGGGAAAAACCACCTGAACTTGACAATGGCAAAGCCTCCAGTATCCTGTGAGTCTTCTTTAACATATGAAAGTATTTTTTCAACCTCCCTTTTTCCTTACCTCCCCACAACCCCATAGTATATAATCAGCCACCCCTCACAACCCAGGGCAGCAGCTCTTTCTGCCCACGGGTCCTGTAATAAACCACCATTTTGCACCAAAGACGTCTCAAAAATTCTTTCTTGGTCGTCGCTCTGGACTCTACCCCACTGAACCTCACCTATATTCCACAACCTCATCAATAAGGAACCTTAGCTGAAAGAAGAGGAGGCAGCCACCAACGTGGTATGAATTCAGGAGCTCTGAGAGAACATTTCTTACAAGTAAATGCCTACCTACTGGCTATCTAGAAGGTTACTGGCCAGAATAACAACTCTGATTTCAGGCTTTAACTGCTATTGGGATCTAGATCTACCTTAAATAACTAACACCATGAGCTGTTAGGATGCATGTCCACTTCCTTGTCAGTGATGATTGGTGAGGAACCATTATCACAGGACTGGTGGAGCCAGACAGGAGAGCACTGTCTGCTCAGTCCGAAATGAGAAGGGTCATGGGGATGAATGGGTCAATACTCGCTATGAATGGGTCAACAAAAGAGCCAGGGGATGGGCGGGGGAGGGAAGCGAGTTCACCAGATTGTCTTCCTCTCATTCTTCCAGGGTCTGAGGCTCTGCCCAGCACTGTCATTACTAAGGTCTTCAGAGCGGGAAAACAAGGGCCAACTTTCACAGAACCTAGAATCTCAACATGGCTCTCTTCCTAACCTTGGCAGTCTCTCTCCTTGATTTTAAAAACATTTTAAATGGGTAGCCAGCAAGAATACTGTCTTTTCATATCATAAAGTATGTATAAGAGACAATCTGGAGTCCTCATTAATGATCAGAAGCTCCTTCAAGGTGATGCTGAATGCCATACTTGAGAAGATCTCTGTCCCCTCAAAGTATCTGGTACAGTGCCTGACGCATGGTGGCATAGATCTCCATTTTTTCTGACAAGTCATCCCTGAGGCTAATCAAACAGGAATATGTGAAATGATGTAGAACTGATTCAGTTTTTAAGATGTCGCTATACACTCACACAAACACCCCCCCCAGTACAACTGAAGTCACTATGAAACCATAATTTGTATCCTCCTACTTAACATAAATTACAAACTCTTCATTTTTATAATCTCCATAATGATGATTGTAAATGACTACCTATTCTATTCAGAAAATGAACCATAACTGAGTTAAACATTTGATAGTTGAACATTTAGGCTGCTTTTATTTTTTAAATAATTATCAGGTTTCTAAAAAAAAAATGTAAACAATGACATTTTATTGCTAAATACTTCAATTTGTATCTCTCAACAATAAGGGCTTTAAAAATGTCAGTATCAGCGTCACTCCTAACTAAATGAACATTTATTCTTTATATCTTCTAATATCTGGTCAATATTAAAATTACCAATAGTTCCAACAATGTCTTTTTACTGTTCGCTCAAACCTAAATCCCAACAAGGCCTGCCCACGCATTGCATTTTGTGGTTATGGCTTCTGAGTCCCTTTCAGCCTACACTCCTCCACCTGGTCCCAATCTTCTTCTATTCCATTGACTTGGTGGGGAAATTGGGTCAGTTTTCAATTAGAATTTTCAACCTTCTGGATTGTTTCCTGGAAATATCACCAAACATTCTCCTAATCCTTGCATTTAAGTTAAAAGGTGGATCTTAATCATATTCTTTGGTAAAAATATTTCATAGGGGACCATATTTCACATTACATCAGCAGGTACATAATACAAAAGTGTTCCACCAAAAGTGATGATAAATTTAACTGATCAGCGAGCTTAAGTGGTGACAGCTTGATCTGCCCATTTTAAAGTTGTACATTTTCCCCCCTTTAAACAAGCAAGTAAGTGGGGCGATGTTCCAGTATCCTGCAAATATCCAGTTCTCCTTCAATCTTTACCCTAATGATTTTAGCATCCATTAGTAAATATCACCTAAATCAAGTATTTCACTAGGAATTGCAAAATGTCAGTTTCTAGTTCTACCACTTCCTGTATACTTATTCACTGGAATTCTGTTGAGATTCTATTTCTTTCTAATTTATTAATGGGAATTCTGTAAAGAAGAGCTTCCTCTTATTAACTAGAGCTATTTAGTGAGCCTGTATTCCGGTTAATATCGGTATGTAGCAAACCACCCCAGACACTGGTGTTAAAACAAGAATTTTATTATGTTTGTGGATTCTGTGGGTAAAGGAATTCAGACAGGGCCCAGTGGGGATGGCCTGTCTCTGTTCTGTGATGTCTGGGCCTCAACTGGGGAGACCGGAAGGCTGGGATGACTCAGTGAGTAGATGCATCAATGATTTGGAAGTTCCTTCACTTGTAAGTTTCTTTGGGGCCAGAATGACTTCAACACTGAGCTCAGCTGGGCCCGTTAACCAGAGTTTGTACATTGAGACTATCTCTGTGACTTGGGCTTCCTCACAGCATGGTGGTCAGGGAATCTGACCTGTTTTACTGAGATGGTCAGGGAATGGCAGGCAGTGGGAGAAGCAGGCTCCCCGCTAAGCTGGGAGCCTGACATGGGGCTCCATCCCAGAACCCTGAGATCATGACTTGAGCCAAAGGCAGACGTTTAACCGATTGAGCCACCCAGGCACCCCTCCCTATTTATTTTTAAATTTTGTCCTTGAAAAAGTCACACTACACTTATATAGCAAATGTACAGTAAGTGAATGAATGTCCAAAGTATACACAGATGAATGTTACTTCTTTCCTGCCTCTTCACCACATTCTCTCTCATCCAATAGTAAATAGTTTTATAAGATTTCAATTTATGCTTCCAGTGTTTCTTTTTACAAATATAAATAAATATATGTGCATACATACAAAAACACGTTTATATTTATACCCTCACCTCTCTTTACCCAAACAATAGCATATTATTTGTATTTTTCTGAAGCTTGCTGTTTTCACTTAACAGGATATCCTAATATCACTCCACAAAACTACTAGAACTCTTCCTCATCACTTTCACAGCTGTATGCACTCCATTGGTGGGCTTACGATTGTTTATTTAATCATTCCTTGGATGATGGAGATCCAGTCTGATTCTAATCTTTTAATTTCAAGTCAGGCCACCAGTAATGATTTTGTGCATATGTTATTTTGTATTTGTTTTTGTGTTACTGTATCTTTGGGATAGATTCTGAGAACTAGGACTGCCAAGTACAAGGGTCAGTGCACCTGTCATTGAGCTTGATGTTGCAAACTCCCCTCCATAGGGGCGACGCGATTGCATTTCTAAGAGCAGTGAAGGGGAAATTGGTTCCCCATAGCCTCATCATCAGAACATTTTATCAAACTTTTAGATTTGTGCCAATCTGATAGGGGAGAAATGGTATCCTGCTGTGCTATTATTTTGCATTTCTCTAATTATGAATATGCTTGAGCAACTTTAATGTTTTAAAGGCCATCTTTATTTCCTTTTATGAGTCTTGTCTGTTCATGTCTTTGGCCTCTTTCTCTACTGAGCTGGTGTTCCCTTCCTTCTTCCAATACCTATGAGTATTGTTTTGCCATCAAACAAATTGTTTTTCCTTTTGATGTTCTCAAATTTATCAATATTTCCTTTTATTGATTCTTAATTACTAAGGTTTTTCTCATTCTCAGGCTGTAGGAATTCATGCATTATTTCTCCACTATTTTTATGTAACAAAGAATATGACTAATCCCTTATGAGCTTGGAAAAGTTTCACTATCATAAATAATGTTTATAAACATCTTCATGCATACAGCTTTCCTTTATCCCTCTGTTTCAGATTATCTCCTTAGGGTAGAGGCCTATAGTGGAATTTCTGGGTCAAAGAGCACAAAAGATTTTAAAGATCTTGATATGTAATTCCAAATGAACAATAATCCTTAACACCATAGTAAATGAATTGGCAACAAACTCTGAGCCTTTGTTATGGACAAAATGTTCAATATGCTTGTCAGTTTTCCTAATTCGGAGCATGTGCTACTATTATAGTGCAATTCCCTGGGGTACACCTGCCTAGCCAGAATGTCCCTATACCTCACCAGCCACATGGGTGTAAATGGGTTCTTTTTATCCACTTATACCCTAATTGGCTCACTTGTCTCCTCCATTTTCATAGTACTCAGTTATTATAGCAAAGCCTCCACAATTATTGGAGGGTTGGAAGGTTCACCTAATGTCTTTTGAGGAGCAAGTGTTCTTCCTCTCGATCACCTTGTGTGTGTCCACTGCCCAGAAGCCCCTTGCTAGATGCCTCACCATTGCCACTGGGAAGTGTCTTCTTTGGGAATGCCACATTACATCCCTGGACCGCCTCCACACTGCTCCTCCAGTCACCTGACAGCTCCCTTCCCTTTGCCCTCAGGGCGCTGAAGCTGCACTCTGTTCTTTGCAGACGTGAGGAGAGTATATATCTCTGCTACGCTCTAGGTTCGAGTCTCTTGTGAAGACTATTCCTTCATTCCTACCGGCATTGTTCATCCTTCCATTGCCCCATCTGCCCATATATGTTCTGTGAACCCATCGCAGAGCCTCCCCATCCCAAGCCTCCTGGCTTTCCTGCATGCAAACTCATGCTACAAGCATGGGGAGTTACATCAGTGCAGAGAGCAGGGCTCACTGATGTATCTGATACAACAGACTGAACCCCAATTTTCCTGCTCTACTATTTGGTACGTTGGATATGTATGCTATATAGGGCAGACTATTGTTTATTCAATTAACACAGATTTACTAAGTGCCCAGGCATTACTCTAGGTACTAGGGATTAGACACTAAAGAAAAAAATCATTTCCTCATGGAAATTTCATTCTAATGGTGAGAGACAGATAATTAACAATTGTATAATTTATATCACAGCAGATGATGGAGAGGACATGGCTATTTTAGACAGTGTTAAGGAAAGCCTCCAGAGGAAGTGATGAGACACGGAGAGACCAAGAGATGTAAATCTCTAGGAGAGATATCTCTTTTGTGAGGTGGCAACAACTGAGGGGTACTGAAGGGGCAGCAAGGAGGTCATGGCGTGGGCAGAGCAGGGAAGAGAGAGGGGGCCCAGGGGCCGGTCCCATTGGCTTTGCAGGTAAGCGCTATGGAGGGAGAGGGAGAAGGAGAGAGAGAGGGAGAAACAGACTCTCTGCTGAGCAGGGAGCCCGATGTGGGACTTGATCCTGGGACTCAGGGATCATGACCTGAGCCAAAGGCAGATGCTTAACTGACTGAGCCACCCAGGCGCCCCTGCACTATGAATTTTGTTACAAGTGTGATAAGTCTCTGGAGGGTTTTGGGCAACAGAGTAATTATCCTGATTTACTTTGAAATAAGGTTATTGCAGTTACTGTGTAGTGAACAGTGTGAAGGGGGCAAAGGTGGTAATAGGGAGACCAGGGAGATTACTATAGTTGCCTGGACTACATTTCCTAGTACAACTCCTAGTACAATTCAGATTTAAAATATTCTGTCCTGCTTTCCTCTAGAACTTTAAAAAGTTATTCATTTGTTCAACCAATGTTATTGGGCACCTACCATGAGCCAGGTACCACTCTAGGAGCTGGGAATACATCAATGAATAACACAGATAAAAATAAAAATCTTTGCTTTGGTGAAGGTTTGATCTTGGTGGCTATGGAGGCAAACAATATAAATAAATGGATTCTATGCTATGTTAGATAGGGATAAACTGCAAAGAAGAAAATTAAAGAGGTTAGGGAGTGCGTGTGTGTGTGTCTGTGTGTCTGTGTGTCTGTGCATGCACTTGCACCTTGGATGAGATGGCAGGGATTCGGTATTGGGAGGGATGCAAATTTCAGTTAAGATGACCAGGGAAGACCTCACTAAGAAAATGCTTTGACTGAAAACTTGAAGGAGGCGAGGGACTTGTCAGACCACACAGGTCTAATTCTTATTTTGAAAACATGGTCAATCATGCATTCATTCAACAAGTATTGAGCCCCTGCTATATTGAGTGCTGGGGATATAAATGTGGGTAAAATTATATGTTCTCTGCCTTCATTAAACTTGTACTTCAGGGAGAGGGGAAGAATTATCAAATAATTGTAAATATCAACATAAAATTATAACTATAACATGTGCTAAGCTGAAGTACTTGGCTTTATGACAGCATGTCATTGAGGGATTTTGACTCCATTAAAGTCAGAGAATACTGTTCAACTGAAGTCTAAAGGATTAACTCAACATTAACTCAACAAAAAGGGATGCCAGACCACCCTTTCCAGATGGGATAGGTCGTCAAGGCCATCTGGTGGGAGGGAGCACAGCACACAAGGACTTAAAGGTCTAGATGTCTGGTTGGGGAGGACACGGTAAATTTCTGGGCTGAGGATGCAGAATGAGGAAGTTGTTGATGTGCAAAGCTTGTTTTTTTGTGTTTGTCTTTGGTGTGGAATTTTTAAATTTGTCTCTTTTCTATCCATAAACAGGCTTCCCTGATGAGGAGTCAGACCTGGGAAATTATGAGAAGAGCAAATAAGATTCCATTATCTCTGAGATAAGAATTTATTCTGGTAAAATTTTTGAAGTTAATGCCACCTAAGACACCAGGAGTTAGTTTTCCAGTTGGGGTGTGAGGAGGATGAACAAGGGCCAATAGGAAAGGTAGTTGATTGTAAGTTTATAAGACAGGGAGAGGGTAGCTATTTAGTTCAGGTGTTAGCCTTGTTAAAGATTGATTTTTGTTGGTCTATAAGAATGTGAGTTTAAGGAAGAGTTAGAGAAACTTTACTATTTGACAAACAAGGTCCTAGCCCTGAGCCTAGCATCCTTTTAGCCTCCTAGCAGGTAGGGATAATTGGGCAACCAGCTCTTGTTTGTTTCATATTATTCGAAATAAACATAAAATGTTGTAATGTAAGATGCAATCTCTTGAAATAAAACAAAACCTGTATTTGAAGAATATCAACTCTACCCAACTCCTTATTTTCACATAAATTTCACTGTTTTTAACTTATTTTTTAATCCTTTATTCAAATGATATCTTATGCATTCTTCAAGTATATAAAATGGATGAATGTGGAGCTTCATTAGTAGATGGAATGAGGGGTCCTGATCCCCTTTCTTTAACCATCTCCTTGCCCCAGTCATGACCTCATAGCCCCAACATGGAGACCTAAGGCTCTGCCAAACATAGTTTGGAAACCCCAGATCTAACTGATTCTTTCTACCATCTTACAAAGCTACTGGGTGATTCACTATGCTAAATTCATTCACCTTACCTACAGCTAGTGAAACTTAATTCCCTTCTAAATTGGCTTCTGTGGAGATCTCCCAGCATTTCCTGGGACAGTGATTTATCCATATCATCTAGGAGGCATAGAGACTCCTTTCCAGCTCTCACTTGGTCTAACTTACACGGTGGCTCCTCTTCCCCAGAAAGGCTCTGAATCATGATTTCCTTGCTCCTTATATGCTGGGGCCCCCAACTGACTAGGCATAACAGGAAGAATTGTGAAAGACTGTGAAATGAGTAAAAAGGATGAGAGCTTGTCCTGTCTGAGGCACTTTTCCAGGTTATCCTCACCTTTCCTTGTCTTTGAGTTACTTTAAAAACTCTATAAGTTGTAGAATACTGATAGTAATGCAAATAATTGTTGTCCAGAGAATTTCTAATTATGTCTCCTGGAGATGGAGATGCACTTCACTTGATTATTGCCCTATAGATATGGACCAATTCTGAATTTATTTATAAATTCATTTCACAGTCTTCATGGTCAGTATATGTGCACTTTTTTAAAAAAAGATTTTATTTATTTATTTATTTGAGAGAGAGAGCGCACGCGCCCGCTCAAGAGAGAGAGAGAGAGAGAGGAAGAGAGCGCCCTCTTGAGCCACACACATGAGCACAGGAGAACGGGCAGTGGGGAGGGAGAAGGAAAAGGAGAAAATCTCAAGCAGACCCCTCACTGAGCCCAGAACCTGACCTGGGGCTGAATCACATGACCCTGAGATCAATCTCGACCTGAGCAGAACCAAGAGTCAGTGGCTTAACCAACTGAGCCATCTAGGTGCCCTTATGTGTGGTGCACTTTTTGAATGTTGCTTTAATTCTGTTGCATCTTACTGGTTTTCTCTTTAATGAGTTAAAAAATCATTGACGTGTGTTTACTTCATATTTGTACGAGAATTATTTTTAGCTTCAACAAATATATCCTTTAAGAGGCAGTCACTGATGCTTGCCAAGCCCACTATGAAAGTAGCAAGAGGGTGGTAGACACCAGCTCTGATGCTGCCAGACATGGGGGGAGAGGACAGAACTGAATTCTTTCGTTGTAAGGAATGCTTTTGTTTTTTATCCCCTCTACTCTCAATCTTCCCTTCTCTTCGTGGAAAGTCAGAGCCAGTCCCTGTTGGGTCCTCTAGGGGCCTCTCTATCTCACAGTCTTCTAGATACTCTGTGCTACATCTCTGTCTCTCAATCTTATTATATTTAATTAAATGTGCAATACATGTGAGATGAGGCAAGTCTGGGCATGTTCAGTGATCATTAAGCTGACCATCAGAAGTCCATTTGTAGAGGCTCTAGAAGTCCGTTGGGACAACTCAAACCAAAGGCAGAGACAAAGAGGCATAATGAACACTACTTAGCAAAAAAGCATTGATCTTGGCATTGGGGGACATTTGAGAGAATAATTCAATATCTGTAGCTCAGATTTATCTCCCAGTCCATTCTCCATAAGATTAACATCTGAATTCTAGGAAGAACAGAGGAGCTGTAAATGGAAACCAAACAAGCAGTCTAACTTAAAACTCTGTGGGCCTTGGGGGCAGAAGCAGCACAGGCCACAGAGTGCCACCCAGAAGGAAGAAGGTATCAATCTTCTCCCTACCTCTGACCTTGAGGTTGGTCTTGAAGGCTTCATAGCTTTAGACAGGATGTGCAGTGGAGTAGCAGCCAGGCCCAGAAGGCAGTGTTTGCTGCCATGAAAGTCACTTGGAAATAATCCTGGGGAACTCCAAGATCTGACCTATGTATGTGGATGCAATAGGCCAGTGACCCCTACAGTCTGGTCAGACCTAGAAACATTTTTTCAGCTTTTTATTCAACAAATTTGGCTTTAGTTTGTTTTTAAGCACTTATTGACATGTTAGTCACTGATACAGACTTACACGTATCTGTTTCCGTGTAACTTATGCCTGGTGGTCCTAACTCTGTCCTGCTCACTACAACTCCCTTAAACGTTTCTGGTAAAAATCCTTGTACTCCTTTATTGCAAAGTGACAGAAAACCCGTTCAAACTGGCTTAAGCAAAAGTGGGTATGTATTGGCCCAGGTAACTGGAAGGTGAGGGAGCAGAAGTGGTCGGGGGTGGGGGTGGGGGATGGCATTCCCACCCAGCTGAATCAAATAATGCCATGAGTTCCACCTCTCCCCACCTCTCCCCCAGTTCAGGTTTTCTGCATACTGACTTTATTCTCGGGAATGATTGACCCTCATGACGATCCAGACAGCCCTTGGCAGCTCAAGGCTTTCCAGGGTTGCTAGCACCCTTGATCTCAGGAGAGAGATCTTTCTTCCCAAAAGCCATGCATTTTTATGAATTCTGATTGGTCCCACTTGATCACATACCCCACCCCGATCAGTGAGGGAAGCCCCTACATAAAGCACTCTGATTGGCCACCCACACTTCCACAGAGAAGGTAATGCCACCTGACAGACTGCCCCATTGGAGCTCTGCAAATACTTTTTTTGCTTCTGCACCTTAAATGCAACAGTTGCCCATGCTTTTGTCCTTGTAGCCAAAGTGCTTTGCCTTAAATTTTAACTCCCCCGCTTCTTAGCTGTCCCTCTTGGGCAAATTACTCTGGGCTCAAGTTTTCTCATCTGCAAAACTGGAATAATAGTACCTCCCTCATAGTGTTATTGAGAAGACTAACTGAGGTACCATGTACAAAACCGTGTCTGACACATAGTAAGTGCTGAGTAAGTGTTAATTACCATCATTGTCACCATCATCATCATCATCACCATGCCTCCAGGGCCAGTAAAACGACCGAGAACCTAAACACCATGTATTTGAAAGAGGACTCAGAAGAAGAAAGGCAGCATAGTTCATACTCCTATACAAGCCTTTGAATGTTTCTTTCTCAGAGAAAATATACTGGAGCCACTTTTACCGGGAGATCCACAAGGAATTCAGCACTGCTGCAGAGTTAAGGATCAATAGATAGACTATGCTCTGGTCAGAAAGTTGGGGTTTTAGACTTCAAAGAGGATCCCTTCTCATTAAGTGAAGATGAATGGCATTTTCCGCATTCACAAAAGTATAGATCAGCGTCCTAAAAGAACTTGCATGCACCCAGCCCTCATCCTGATTAGTCACGGCACTTAAAAATCTGAGGGAGACAAGCCTCCTTTGTGGACTTTTACGTTATAGCTCTGCCTGTTAGACTTTGGTACGACTGTATTGGCTTTGAGATATATAAACCCAATTAAAGTGTGTCCGGCTTTGAAAGCAGAGGGGAGAGAAAGCCTCTGAGAGCAGCTTTCTCAGTTTATGCTCTTTACCAAACCCCTTGACTTTTTGCCACCTCATTCCTAGCAGTTAGATCTGGGCTCACGTGGGTGGGTGACCTACAATGAGATTAAAAACCCTAGCAAGAGTGGGAAAGCAAGCTAATTAAGAAACAAAAATCGCACAGACACAGGGCCCATGTCTCCAAAGTTGTGTTTTGGGAGTTAGACGTTCTCGGTAGGGCATTTGAGGTGACCAGCTCAGTGTCCCTGTCCATTCCCATTTCCTGCAATAAAACCATGAGAAGTGCCCTTATTCAAAAACAGAAAATGAATGAGCTATTTTGGTAACATCCCCTACAACCAAATACAACTCAGACCCTCAGATATCTGACCATACCAAAAGTCTTCTCCTTGACTTTCCATCAAGTGTAACAATAGCTTTACAAGGTTTTTTTCTCTAGGAGGATGCATTCCAAAGCAAGCATTTGTCATTTACTGAGCATTTCTCATATTAGCAGCCTACCTGAGATGCTCCATATCTTCTACTGCAATCAGTAAGTACGATCAGTAATGACCACATGAGATAGAGACATGGCAGAGCCCCTGTTGTCCCAGCTCTCAGTTTGGATATTCCTGGCCTGCGATCCAGACACACGGACAAGTGAGTAAGGCTCCAGGTGATTCTGGTTCCCAAACTTGGAGCTACAGCAGCCCATGCTGAGTGGAGCAGAGATGAGCTGTCCCTTCCCGGGGCAGATGGAAGGTTCATGAACAAAGTAAGTTTAGTCGTTATTTTATCCTACTTGCTTGGGGACATAGCAATAGGTAATAAGAGCAATGAGGATAAAGTTATCCGCTTCACTTACAAAGTGGTTGGGAAGCAATGAGAATGTATACGAAATTCATGTCGAAAAAGCCAACGATGTTACTATATGGTGACTAACGTATCATAATACAAAAAAAAAAAAGAAATTCACGTAGATTTTAGAGTATTATACAGAGTTATCGTAGGAAGATTCAGGTAACACACAAACTTATCTATCTGCACGTGTCAGAGTTTCCAGCTGTGTCCCACGTAGGAGTTCAATTTCTAGATCTGCCAATCTTGACTGGGGCCTCTCAGCGGCTCCCAATAGAGCGAAAAATGAAAGCAGGCCCAGGCATTCATAAAAATTATGGAATATCAGAAATATTTTATAATTAACAAATCAATATTTTTATTAAAAATATAATTGAGATATCAGCAGTGTGATCAAAGGATTTATAAACGACTTCTCAGTGCACTACTGATAGGCACAGCTGCAGGACTAACACCTTCTCATTCTGTCAGTATCTCTGTAACTGAATAAACTCATTTAGAAATGGCATCAAAAGTCTACATCTGAGGCCGTTGTGAATGTGTCTCGAACAGTTGGGCCAGGCCTGTGACAAGCCCTGAGCTGGACGCCCTGGGCTGATACATCCATTGCCGACAGTTGGAGCCTCTGCCCCTGGGTGGCTGTGTGGCCCCCTCAGGCTCTGGGCCACAACCCACAGAGCTGTTCTCCTGTGCTGCCCAGTATCTCGAGAGTTAAAAAGCTTTTTTTCCCTTCCTTTGTTCTTGTCTTTCTCCCTTCCCAGCCTTCCTCCTACCAGGCCTCAACGGTGCCTCTAGGAGCCACTGTTTTGTCTCCTCAGCGGCATTTAGTCTCTCATAGTGTAAACAACACAGCAACCAGCACAATTAACACTCAGTTTGCAGAGCATTTTCACAGACATCCTCTTAGCCTCACATCCAAGAAATCATTATTATTCAAATGTAGTTATTATTATAATTTCAAGTTTACATGGGAGGAACAAGGCTGTTAGAGGTGAAGTGACTTGTCTGAGAGGAAATAACCCCTAAGCGGTGAAGCCTGGACGCAGAGGCAGGTATTCGGAGTCTGACTCCATCTTTCTTCCACTCTGTCAAGCCACGTCCCTGCGGGTAGACAGAGCGGCACCCCTTCCTACATGAGTAATTATCGCGATGGTGGTTGTCATTGTTCATCAGCGTGGGTTCACTCAATGTGCCTTTGTTTCCTTTTCCATGAAAATAATTTTATATTTACAGAATAGGATTATGTAATGGAAACATCCTGGGAATTCTTATGTATTTTAAATCTCAATTTACCCACTAGTTCCTGGTTTCTCGATGCATCAAATATAACAACAACAATAATAATATGATAATTACTGTGGTTACAATAATAGTAAACAACCAAAGTTTGTAGTGTTTGGTATTTAACAGTGTACAAGGTACTTTCACATATATGACTGCACTCGATTTCCACCACTTCCCAGGAAAGTAGATAGTACGCCTATTTTATACAACTGAACCTCACAGAAGTGAAATGCCTGGTTCACATCCTCTCCACACATAAAGTTGCCCAGTGGCTTGGACTAAAGGTTTTGGCTTCTTCTATACCTTTTCTGGGACCTCCAGCATGGCAAGACTCAGGGTAGGAAAGAATGTCACTTACTCTTGTCCTAGAGCAGTGCTGCTAAAACTCCATCATGCACCACAACCACTTGGAGAGCTGTTGAAACTCAGATTCCTGGGCTCACCCACCCTGATTCAGTAGGTCTCTGACGGGGCCCTCGTATTTGCATTCCCAAAAAGCTTCTAGCTTATGTTGCTACTTCCTGTCTGTGGACAACACTTTGAATAGGGCTGATAGAGCAAAAGTGACTCATCCCTCAAAATGTAGTCCTGTTGTCTCCAAGGGAGGTTAACAGTAGTACCTACCTCACAGGGTACTAATGAAGTAACATGTGTAAAAGCCCTTTTACACTTGCTTATAATGTATTATGTAAAATATACTTGAACGTTGAAAGATTACATCAGGGCTGCTATCCACATAATATTCTATGCACATGATGCCCAGGGGTTTGTGCAACAAGTAGGTTTGGGCTAAATGAGAACCCACTTCATTCAGCTCGTTGTTAAGAACTTTTAGGTGGGATTCCATTCAAATCCAGTCCACACTCAGAACGCCTACTTCTCCCTTATCACTGGACACAGCTGATTTCCCCTCTGTGGCAGCTCAGCACCCCAGGAGTGCGATCACACTCCCCACATGGAAATAGCTAACAGGGGACGGGCAGAAGGAAGGGAGAGAAAGGAACCAGGAATCCCACGTCCTCACCCACCACCATGTGGGCTTCTCTTTCCACACCAGCCTTGGTCAAGCAGCCAGACTGAAGAGCAGATTTTTATTTCTTTTCATGCTTCCTCTAGTTCAGGAATTACTGGGGACTTGAGAGTGCCAACAAGCGGTCAGCAAGAGGGAGAGGAGCCAGGGCAGAGGGCCCCTCAAACCACATGTTAGCTCATCAACCTCTGAGTGAGAGAAAATCTGCCCCATGAGGATTCATTTAGTCCTTCACTTTGGAGTCAGACAGTGTCATGTCTCTCTCACTGTCACTTATTAGCAGCATGGATTTATGTGGGTTACTGTGCCTCCTTGAGATGTAGTTTCTTTACTGTACAAGAAGATTAATAATGTCCTAATGCCCGGTGCACTCAGGAAATAGCAGCTATCATCATCGTCGTCATCATCGTCATTTCACTCAACCAGGATTTACTGTACATGTTCTATGTGCCAAACAATATGTTAGGCACGAGCAATACAGAAGTAATAAATACAACACCATGCCTGTCCTGGAGACACCCACAGTCCAGTGTGGGAGATAGAGATTAGCAAGACAGATGTGACAGATGCTGTTCTCAATACATACACAAAATTCACTACAAATGAGGGAAATTGGCAGAGAGTGGTAAGAGTGTCTGCAACTAACAGCCTTCGGATTCCTCATCCTTCCCTTCCATCTTCCATCCTTCCCATCCTTCTCTAGCCCTGAGAAGGCAAATGTACATGTCCACAGTTTAAACAACAACCCTGGGTAATTGTCCTAGGTCAATATTCCCTGAGTATCCTTGAACTGCTGCCTGGCTAAGCCCTGGCCAGCCAAAATCGACATCCACTGGGGTGAATTTACGCTATCCACTCAGCGTGCTCTGTCCACACAAGACATTTCATTCAGGTTTGGAAAGTTACAGGCTGACGCAGCTCTGGAGGTTTGTTTGACTTTTTTTTTTTTTTTAATGTTTCATTTCTTTCCTTTTAGGATCTGTGCCCTAGTTGTTCTGGGAAACTTGTGACCTCTCTGTGTTTTTAATTGGAAGATGTCATTTTTCCATGGCAACCTATCTTGATGTCCTAAATAGAGGATCTGTAAAATCAGTTTTTCTATGAAGGGCCATGCAATTGAATGGGAGGCTGCCCAAGGAGCGCTGGTGTCCAGGCCTGGTGGCTCCACCCCTGGGGAAGGTCCCCCCAGCAGAGAAACACCACCAGGGTCTCCTGCTACAACAGACCTGCACCACAGTAGGCCCTACCAGGACCTCTCTTGGTTTGGGCTCACAAAACCCAGTTGTTGACAGCTGAAGGGGGGCGGGATATTGCACTCTTTGATGGCACGGGAACAAAACCATGTCAGCCATGAATTACGGTGTCTCCAGGGCCAAGAACGCATAGGTAATAACATAGAAGCCAGAAAAACATTGATGGGAAAGAGTTGAAACCAACCCAAGCTCCATGGTGGCTGAATCTGAACTCACCCTTTCTCCACAGCCCCTCACCTCCTAAAGGGAATGAGTGTCTTCAGGAAATGATGAAGAATGTAGAGAAATTATGTACTAAACTTTGCAAGTCACTGCTGAGGAAATGGTAGTTAAATCATTTGGCAAATAAGTGATCAGTTTCCAATAAATGTCCTAATTTTTGTAATTCTGTGTTTCCTTTCTTCTATTTTTTTAAAGCATCATTTCCATTCAGTAAGGTAGAAATGTTGATAAACAGAAGTCAGCCTGACTATGGAGACTATACTGGTGCATTTTAAAATGAAATGGTAAAATGATATGTCAAGTCCTGCCTCTGTACTTGATCTAGATAAAAGAGCACCGAAGTGACCAACTCATTCAGTACACGCATTAGTGAAACCTCAGTAGGTGCTAGACACCACCAACAACAGCTAACACCCGTTGACTGCTTATTATTTCCAGGAACTGTGTATGTATTAATGAAGGATTCATAATAAGAATGTCAAGAGCTTTCCCCCATTGACTGCTTATGATGTGACAAGAACTATGAAAACTGTCTTCACATCTAACTAATTCCATATCCACTATTGTTTTCCCTAATCTGAAAATCAGGAAATTGGGATGTAATGAGGTTGGGTGACTTTCCCAAGGTCACAGTCTAGATATGAAACCAGGCCATATTGGCTCCAGCATCTGTCTGTACTTGTAACAGCTATAAATACTACTTCTTCCTACCCCATGTCAGAAAGTTTCTGGAATCAGGCAAGCATAGTTGACATGCTGAGCTCATTTGCATCTCTGGACCTTGCAATGGTTATTCCCTCTGCCTAGAGTGCCTTGGCTACCATGTTCTTTGCTTGACTGCCTCCTTCTCATTATTCAAGGTTTAGCTCAAATGTATTTCTTAAAATGCTTTCCCTGACCCCCATGCCAAAGCATCCCTCTCCACCCCAAGCCCCAGACACTCCATCCCATTTTCTTGTTTTAATTCTTTCAGTGCTTTTCACTGCCAGAAATTGCCCTATGTTTTATGTGTTGATTCTCCCCCATGACCAGGATGTAACTCCAGGATGGTTGAGACCTCTTCTCCATCACTGCTGTGTCTCTTGTTCACGGAAGAGTACCTAGCACAGTTAGGCACTCAGTGGCTATTTGTTGACTACATGAGTGGAGCATACTGGTATTGACTTTTGTCTTGAGCACCAGTTACAATGATGATGCAGCAGCAGCCACGATACTAACAGGTAATAATGATGAAGGGTTATCATGAGTTGTATGCTGTGCCAAATGTTTCTCATTGATTCCTAGGAGATAGATACCATTATTGCCTCCATTTTGCAGAAGAGGACACATCACAGAAGCTTAGGATATGCAATGCCGGTGTCATCATGAGGCTGAGAAACCCTCATGGACACATCCATACACCTAATATGAAAAACATGACGTTCTTGTGCGTGAAGCAAAGGAGGCAGCCAGTCGGCACCCACCATGGCAAGTCCCTAAGGCCGCTGGGGCCTGTACTTCCTTCTCAGTTAAGAGGGAAGGTTGAAGCTTCATAATTAAGAAGTGTCAGGTTCTAGAATGCAGCATGGTACAGTGGACAGAACCCAGGCACTGGCTTTGGGAATAACTGGGTTTGAATTCTGATCTTGTTCCTTAGCTGTGTAAGCCTGGGCAGTCTCTTGATCTCTTCCAGCCTCAGTTTCTCTACCTGTGAAAAGGGGTAACAGCCCCGACCTGCTCACTCTGCGGAGATGCTGTGAGGAACCCACATGGTAGGTCTGTGAAAGCAGCTACCACTATGACTAGTGCACAGTCAACTCTCAATAAATACATCTTTCCCTCCTCTGTTCCTTTGCCATGGCTTACTCAGCATTTACCTCCCCCCACTCCAAAAGACCCTGTGATTTCTGGATGTTTGAATTCCATGTCCTCAGATTAAGCCAAAAACTATAGGTTACCTGTGGCCAGATGGCTCAGTCTTTGACCTCATTAAAGGATGAAGGATGGCTGGAAAGAAAGAGTGAAAAAAAAAAAAAGGGCAGACCAGGAAAAAGATTTCAAGGAAGAAAATAGAAACTTTTCTGACGGGAAAAAAATGTGTGGGAGGAGAGGATATTGCAGGAACCACATAACAAGAAGAGCCCCGCTGAGGGAAAAAATGGTGTCAGTCAAGGATAAGTCATTGAGGACACAGTATTTCCTCTGCTCCATCTGGAGAAGGGTGCACGTGGGGAGTGTGTCACAGTGGCAAACTAACAGCCCTTGGGACCTTCAGAGTGGACGCGGGTCCAGCTGGGCCGCAGGCCAGCTGCACCTGGCAGGTGAGGCCCCACCTGAGGCCCAAGCAGGTCGGGGGTGAGGATCTGACACCGTGCTCAGCTGCTTTTCAGCTTCTGAAAACACCTTGAGGCCCTCTATTTCAGGAGACTTTCTTGGGTCATAAAAAGTGTGAAGCAATGTTAGAGGTTGATGGGCTCATCAATTCTGAGGGGTTATTAACTTCACAGAACGGCTGTGGCAAATTGTTTAAATGGATATTTAGCTTATTTTTAAATTGATTTTTGTTTTCTACAGGGAAGGAGGGTTGAATGAGACTAAGCCTCACCTGTGAGGCAGCGTCCCTCCTCCCCTCACGCACAGGATATTGGGAACTGCTTGGGTTGAACCTAGGGCGGCCGTTGGAGGGTGAGGATTGCCCTCTTGGCACAGTGGGGTGGGCTGTGGGCCCGGTGCCGCAGTGGGGTGAGGATGTGCAGGAGTGACCGAGTCCAGCCATGACCATGTCTGACGCTGACCTACCGCCGTCCGTGGTCCTCGGTCTGCATTTCAGCAAGATCCCACCTCAGGTAATTGGTGTACACATTCCAGTTCCCAAAGCACTGAGCTAATAAAAGCATTCCCACTTCTCTCAAGGAGTCCCTGCAATCCCAGGCAGGGAAATTCTCAGATGGAAACAGCTGAACCACAGAGTGAACCATCTATGTGTTGGCTGACCACCGTTCAATCAAGCTTGGGTTTCTCATTATGGAGAATAAATCTCATCTCAGGCTGAACATCAGTCTTTCTAGAAAACATCTCTCTAGTCCTCTTTTCACATACTAGAGACTCTCTCATGATTTCCTGATCGATTAAGATAAAGGGAGGTCAGGAGATTCGTTCAAAGTGCATGCTTTGGAGTCAGCAAAACTGGGTTTCCATCTTGGTTCTGGTTTTTTCTGGCTGCGTGAACCTAAGCAAACTCTTATGCTCTCAGGCCCTGGTTTTCTTATGCATGGAATGAGGCTAGTAAGAGCCCCTAATTCATGAGGTTATAGTAAAAATTAAATTTAAAAATAGATGTAAAGTGTTGTCACGATTTAAGTGAGCAACAATTGGCTGCTATTACTGCCATTATTAAGCAATAATATTGTATTATAATTATTCCCAGTTGCTGCTGCCTTGCTCATTCATCCCAGGAACACATTTTCACGTTAGTATTCTGCTGGTAATTCACTGTGGGTATCTGGAGATCCTACTTAACAAAAAATTAATCTTCGGAGAGTGTACATTATGAAGACAGACGTTTATTTGCCAGCCCTGGAGAAAAATACCAGGGAAATTCTATGGCAGTCCCAAGTGTAAAAAAGACTTTCAAAAGATTCATTTCAAACCACTTGCGTTGTGCCAATTTTAGGATTTTATTCCATCTATTTGTAACAGTGTTTTCTTTGTGCCAATTACTGGGCGAGGCAGTGTGTGAATAAGATACGGCCCTTGTCCTCTGGCAGGTCACAGGGTAGTTGGAGAGACAGACACATAGACAAGAAACCGGAAGAGCTTAGAACATACGCACGAGCGGAGTGTGGCAAGTTGCAGGGTGCAGTCATGACAGCAAGGAGGGGGCCTAAGGCAGTACGGGGGAGGAGGCAGGGAAAGAATGATTTTAAAGACTGAATTAAGTTTTAGGGTTGGACAGATGAAAAGGTAGAGAAAGTATTCTGGGCAAAGAGAAGAGGCATAAAGGGAATGTGTGTATGTGTGTGACTTACAATAATGTGGTATTGCTGGTTAGTGGACAGACGAGAGGCAGAAGTCACCTCGCAAAGGGCTTTAGATTTCACACACAGGGGTTTATTCTGTAGCAAGGGGGTGGCTGTTGGGTAATTTAAGCAGTGGAGTGTTGAGGTCGGATTTGAGTTCTGTAGGATCCCTCCAGTGACTGTGCAGGAAACAGAGGAAGGGCAGGCTAAAGACAGCTGCAGCAGAGAATAGAGAGTGGGAACAGAGAAAAAGGGCAGCAGTGAGGGGATATTTAGAAGATAAAATTGGATCTGGATGTGAGAGGAAGAAAGGTGTTAAAGATGATTCCTGGTGTGCCAAATAGGTGGAAATGTTCCACAAACAGTTCGGTACACAAGTGTGGCAGACACGGACCTTTGCTTAATTAACAATCATGCCCTACATCCTACCCTCCTCCTGCTAGAGCCCAATTTATTAACTTACAGGCAGAGATCCTTTGATATTAGAATGGTATAAGCCCAACCTCTATGGATGAAGTATGATTGATCTAAACCAGTTGTGCTAATCTCTTTCCCCTTGGCCACTTAGCCAAATCGTGGGCAAGTGACTCATTTATTCTGGCTAATGAAGCATAATGAGGGGCTTCCCTTGATGCATAAAAAGACTCAACAGGGGAAATAACCCTTTGCTCATTTTCCCTTCTTCCTGTCCGGAAGTGAGCATGACCCCCATTGCCCACACATCCCTTTGAAATAGCCATCTTGTGGCCATGAGACAAGAGTTTGAGAACAAAGCCAATACACTGAGGATGGGGGAGCAGAAGATGACCCCTGGTCCCTGATGGCACCTTCGAGCATCTGAATAAATGCTAGCAGCTACTATGTCTGAATTTCTTAAGTAAGATAAAAACATTCTGTTAGTGTAAGACATTTGTTTTATTTAGGGTAGGTTATAGTGAAGTAATGAGTAAACTCCAAAAGTAATGGCTCAGACATGTTAGACATTTACTTCTTGGTTTTGGTTGGTTAAGGCTGGGTGTTGCAGGTTAGTGGTGATGGAAAGCTCAGAGACACAAACTAATGGTGGCTCTTCTATTTTCAGCATGTGGCTTCTAAGGTTACTCTGAGCATAGAATCAGCCAGAAGGGAGAAAAGGGAGATTTTGTAGGTCAGGTCCCTAAATGACATATATCACTTCCACTCATATTCCACTAGAAAGAACTGAGTCATATGGCCACATCTAACTGCAAGGGGAACTGAGAAATATAGAGTAACCAGGAAACCATATTCCAGCTTCTATGCAAGGAAGGATTCTGTGGATAGCTAGTAGACTCTGCCACACCAGTGTAAATTGAATTTTATTGTTGTTGTTACTTGCAACTAAAAGAATTCCTAACTGACCCAATAGGTCTGGAGCAGAGGAGAGAACTTGAAGTGTATCACACAATTTTTCCTTGACTATAGTATCTGTATTTTTCAAGACATTATTATATGTGATCTGTAAAACCAATGGAGTGATGTCATCACCTAGGAAGAATGCAGAAAGTGAGAAGAGACACAGAGATAAAGCCCTTTACATTGTTCATGGGACCTATGCAATCCAGAATTCTCTTTACTGTCTGTGAAAGAATGACTCAAACATCTTAGTGGCCTAGAGAACTTGCCTTCGGTTCAATTGTCTCATGGCTCACATGAAAGAACAATTTTATAGATCAAGGTTGCCCAAGTGTTTCTGTTTTGGGGGGGCTTCTGGATATAAAAATCCAAGTGGGACTGTCTTTGCCTTTGTTTTCTTTCTGTAAGACACTAACTTTGACAGATAGCTGAAAAAAGTCTCGAGCAAAATGTGTCCAACTTCCTTCCTTCTCTGAAGATATTTTATGTGGACACCTAGCAACACAGAGCCTGAAATAACTTAATGTGGGAAATGCTCCCAGTGCAGTTCTGTTCTTTCCCTTCTTCCTTATCCTTACTCCTGAAGCTTCTGGATGGGAGACTAACTTTTCTGGTTTTAACTGTACCAGACCACACTAAAAGCAATAGATATAGGCACTGGAATTTTCCTTCACCAGGAATCTACATTGGCATTTGAATTTTCTTAGAAGGGTGTCCCCATTAGGTGGTGGTCTTTCCTGATAACTTAAATCATTCTAGAGTGGGTACTGATGACTCCTGGAAGCCCGAGTTGACACAGCCTGTGGGGTCTCATGAGTGTGTGGCATATACAGTTACGGTAGCTTGTCAGACATCCTCCTCCAAACACTGTGCCTCAAACTCCCAATCCCAGTAGCTAGGCAAAAAGAGAACATTCAATTGTGGCTTGGTTTGGAAACTTGAGGTTACAGGCACTAATAGCTGGAGTCCTATCTATTTGTCCTTCAGATAAATTCCATTAGGGCAAGAGCCATATCATATGCATTTCATTGCACTCCCATCCCTGCCATGCTCTGTAAAACAAGGATAAGAATAACTAGTGTACATGGCATTCTTTTTTTTTTTTTCTGACAGAGAGAGAGAGCACAAGTCCGCAGAGTGGTAGACAAAGGGAGAGGGAGAAGCAGACTCCCCGCTGAGCAGGGAGCCCAATGCTGGGCTCGATCCCAGGACCCTGGGATCATGACCTGAGCTGAAGGTAGATGCTTAACTGACTGAGCCACCCAGGCGCCCCCATGGCATTCTTGTTTTACGCCAGCCATCATGCTGTTGTGTTTCACCAGAGGGATCTCCTTTAATCCTCAGAGCAACTTGATGAGGTAGGTAGTGTTACTTTTGCCATTCTACATATGAGGAAAAAAGAGGTTAAGTAACCATGTAAGTACCAGAGTTCACAAATGGTCCAGCCAGGATCCAAGCCCAGCAGTCTGAGTTACTTCTACCTTAGAATGCCCCCCATTAATCCTTGTTGTAAGGATTAAAGACTGAGGTGAAGCACCTTGCCGGCACCCAGTAAAATGCCCAATAAATGGACATTATCTTCACATCATCATTCCTTCTTAATAGGTGGACATTCTCTCACATAACTACAAAGCGGGCTTATACTTAGGTGAGCTGTCTTGTTTCTTGTGTGACTATAAGGAGGCTATGCAAAGGTGATGCCTTTGTTAGAAAATGTGGGGATTTTGTGACATGGTGACAACTGAGGTCTTGGTGACAGGCAATATCTGGGGGCCCAGAGAAATAAAAGATCCCAGGAGTCAATCTCCTGGCACTTCAAGTTATAAGCTTTTACTTACTAGCAGTATTTATGAGTCCCTTGGAGAGCAACACTACATTGAATCAATTAGTGGTTATTCTGATCATTTTGCCTTAATAAAGCTTGTTTCCAATATAAAAGTAATATAAAACTTGGAAAATCCAATGAAACAAGAAGGGGGGAAAATCAACATAATTCTACTGCTCAGAGACAGTTCCATTGATATTTTTGTGTTCTAATTGACATTGTATTCATTTTTTAGAGTTTGCTTGCTGTGTTGATAGCATGAGAGACCCTTGAATTCCCATGTACCTGAGTCATCAAACTTTCTAAATCTGGTCCCTTTGGCTTGGGACACAGAGAGGCCCTGCTATTAGTTGGTTCTTGGCCCTAGAGTCTCAAGGGTGTAGTAAGGCAGATCCTGGCAGGGCAGTGGCCAGAGGGGCCCCTCTGGACAGGGTGATAGAGGCCCCAATATCTCAGGGAAAAGCACTCCGCTCTGAGCCAGTATTCTGCACAAGGGTCGCCCCAGTCCAGGAGGAAGTTTTCCTGGGCCCGGTTCCCACCCTCGTGGTCACATCATGGTGACGCAGCAGGAAGCCAGCCTCCCCAGAGCCCAGGTCTCTCACAGGAAAGTGTTGTCAGAGGTTTCTGCATGGGCAGGCGGTCCGTGCACACTGGGTTTGCAGCAGCATTCCCAACCCGCAGGATTTGTTCACAGGCTGGAAGGCCGGCCTCAGGGCTGCTCTGTGGCGTTTCCTCCATTTGGTCCCAATACTTGAGGTAATGCCTGTGGTGATGCCATAAATCAGCTCTGCTCTGCTTTCCCCGAGAGACTTCCAAATGGATTGCCCTCCAGGCAGGCAGCGTGAGATACCTCCTTTCAGATGTCATGCACTAAACAGTGATTGACCAGAGGACGTTTATTTTCCAGTTGAACAAAATAATGCTCCGAAGGCTTGGACATATTCTTCCTTTGGTCTGATATTTTTTTGGTGGCCATTGAGAGGAAGGGAGGGTCTCTGCATTCATCTGCTCTCTGAATGGAATTTGCTTCTTTGTAGAGACATCTATTGATGTCTGATCCCTAGTCCTCGCTTGATCTTCACATCAGTGATGAGCTCACCCTTGGAGGTCTTCTCCCAGTGTTCCCTCAGCTAGAGGAAAGAGCAAAGGAATGGGAGTCCAAAATCCCATGTGGCAGCTGCAGGCCTGCTATACCCACTGCTTGAAATTAAGCAACTAGCTTGCCTCTCGGGGTCCTGAGAGTCCTTGAAAGTTTATTCTCCTAACTGAACGCTTACTTAACTGACATTCCTGGCAGCTGTCAGTCCAAGCACACGTGATACTTGGGCCCTGCAAGATCCTAAGTCACCTTCTGAGTTCCCTATAGTGTCAGGCCTCCACGCATTTTATTCATTCGAATTCCTTGAAGATTGGCAATTTGTATGCATCAATTATGACGACTCTACTAACCAAAACAGTGGACCAGAATCAGACACGGGATGTTACCCCAACCCTTCAAACTTTATTTTGGGGTTGATGTCATGGAATGTGTTACAAGACACCAACAGGGCTGAAGTAACACACATAGGATCACGGGTCTATCATGGACACCCCAAGAAGTCTTACTGTAGGTGTAGGAAAATGGCTTTAGGTTGAAAGCCCACTACTTTAGGAAGTGCCATCTTTTTACTCCACAGACTTAGAAAACATCTGTTGCTCAAAAAGGTATCTTGAGCTTCAGACTGCTCTAGCCAGTTTCTCTCTCTGCTGCTGCCACTTCCCAGCTCTCCTGTGGCATGCTGGGCCCTTTGAGGTCTGGCTTGCTCTGTCTGATGGCATTCAGCTTGTGCTAAATGTGCATCACCACGTGCCACAGATGGTTGTGTTACAACAAGGCCATGCCTTAGCCACTGAGTGGGCTGCAGATCAGCTCAAAACTTAAGGTGTACGTGAAGATGACTATGAGTTGGGGGATAAGCCCGTGTCTCAGAACCACTGCTCCATACACCCAGGGCATGGTTAGACTATGATGTTTCATTCTTCCTCTGATGGAATATTCAGTGAGACTTCTCCTATTTTCACAGAGTTTCTCCTGAGAACCCCCATGTGACAAATAACTCCACTTTCTAAAGAAGCTGCTAGACCAGCTATGTAGGATTTGCTAAGAGGGGGCCCACTGCCCCCTTCCAGCCTATATATAGGAGAAGGCTAGATGTTGATCAAGAATGATGGGAAGTAAAGATTTCTTCAAAGCAGCTTATCTAAGTGTCCTGTGTGCTGCCCCCCCCCCTTTTCCCCCAACCCTGCCTCCTAGTGAGAGTCAAGAGGAAAGCTTTTTCTCATCCTCTTTTCAAGCTGGGTGAGGAGAGCCTGCTGCCCAGTGCTGCTGGGAGAACACAGCAGGGAGGGGTGGAAGAGCTCCAGGGAGGACATGACAACGTCCCTTGGAATCTGCCTGAGTCTCCTGGGGAGAACCCTAAAGGAAAGAGTTCAACCAGAGCTGTTTATTAAAGTCAAAAGAAGACCACATCACAGACAGGCTACCCTTTCAGCAGACGCTGCGGAGGACAGCTGGGCTTGAACCGTCATGACAGAACACTACCCTACACAGACGACCCTGGGCTAGCAGCTGCCAGGGGACGACTCCTGTCACCTTGAGTCCTTATACCCCGACAGAGCAGTGCTGTCCCTGGGCACGCCCTAGAGCAGGGTCTCAGGATAACCCACAACAGAGGGAGAAAGCCACATTTGGGTGCCTGACCGGCTAATTGCAGCAGCTCCAGCCATAACAACACTTTGCCCTGTCCTTTCATTTCCCTTCCCCTGACCCCAGCTGTGGAGGGAAAAGAAGCAACAAAGAACCAGAGAGAGGAAGAGCAAGGCAAAGGAGAAAGCAGAGTTCTTCCCTATGCAGTTTGCCAAGCTAGGGCCAAGCCCAGAGGGGTAGAAAGAAAAAGAACCCCCTGAAGTGGTTGAGAAATTGAAGTTTTGGTTTAGTCTGGATTGCCGTGTTGACCCCTGAAAATGAAGATTGTTCACACTTGAAATTGCAAAGTACAGGGTCCATTCTTGATGCCATCCAGTGTAGGGAGATGGGCAGATTGGATTTGAAGGGTAGTGATGAGGGAAAAGTTCACCTTTTGAATCCAACCTCTTCAATAAACTGGTCACATTAACATTTTGGAGTCAGACTTTCACTTCTAGGAAGATTGAGTAGAGATATGTTCCTTTATTCTTCTTACTAGGTCCAACTAAAAACACTGGATATTTTATATAAATAAGGAGAAGTAAGTAGAGGAGGAAGAGTGTGAAAGGTGGAGAGAAGAGGTAAATTGGCTAGGGACCTCAAGATCTGAAGAGCGACATGGAGATGAATTCATGGGTTTTCTTTTTACCTCACACCTAGACTGCGTGCTGGAGAAACCAGTAACATAGAAATGTGGTGGGTCAGACATAAAAAACCCCAACAAGAGTCTCCTATCTCTAGACAAAGTACCAGGAAAAGAGCAGCCTACCAAGAGCAGCTTTTAGACGAAAACTATTGTACTCCAATCAAACACCAAAGAAAAAAACTGTGGTCCCCAGCTTCACCAACACCAGCCAAGATCAAGTCATAAGCCTGGACTTCTACCCTATCTCTGTGCTGTGGTGCCCTAACCCCACCCCACCTGCTGTTTGAGAGGTGCCAGAGCAGGCCCTGCAGGGAGCTGGGACTTTCTTTCCCCACTGGTTACATTAAAAAAGTAGAAATGCCTCAAATAATCCAGATGCCCACATGAGGAATCTAGAAAAGAGAAGAGCAAAATAAACCCAAAGAAAGTGAAGGAAGGTAGGAATAGAAATCAGTGAAATAGAAAGCAGAAAAACAATAGAGAAAAGAGCTAGTTCTTTAAAAATACCAGTAAAATTGGCAAACCTCTAGCAGGACAGACCAAGAAAAACAGGGAAAACACAAACTTTTATCAAGAATAAAACATGAAATATAACTGTGGATACTGACACACGAAAAGGATAATAAAGGAATATTATAAACAACTCTACAGGTATAAATCTGATAACTTAGGTGAAACAGAAAAATTCCACAAATAGCACAAACTACCAAAACTCACCTAATATGAAATAGTTAACTATTAGAGAAACTAAATTCATAATTTAAAATCTCCCCCACCAAAAGAAAATCTCCAGACCTAGATGGTTTCACTGGAGAATTCTATTAAATGTTTAAAAAAGAATTAACACCAACTCTACAAAATATCTCATAGAAAAATAGAAGAGGAGGGGATACTTCCCAGTTCGTTTTATAAAGCTAGTAGTACCATAATACTAAAACCAAACATTGACAGTACAGAAAAAGAAAACAGAAGACCAGTATAACTCGTAAATTTAGAGGCAAAATGCTAGCCAAAAGAATTCAGCAATACATAGAAAAAATTATACTCCATGACCAAGTGGGTTTGTTCCATTTTTTATTATTAGTTTCAGAGGTAGAATTTAGTGATTCATCATTTGCATATAACACCCAGTGCTCATTCCATCAAGTGCCCTCTTTAATGCCCATCACCCAATTACCCCTTCCTCCCGACATCCCCCTCCCCTCCAGCAGCCCTCAGTTTGTTTCCTAGAGTTCAGTGTCTCTTACGGTTTGCCTCCCTTTCACTTTTCATCTTATTTTATTTTTCCTTCCCTCCCCCTATGTTCATCTGTTTTGTTTCTTAAATTCTACATATGAGTGAAATCATTTGGTGCTTGTCTTGCTCTGACTGACTTATTTTGCTTAGTACAATACCCTCTAGTTTCATCTACATCATTGTAAATAGCAAGATTTCATTATTTTTTATGGTTGACTAATATTCCATTGTATATATACCACATCTTCTTTATCCATTCATCTGTTGATGGACATCAGGCTCTTTCTCTATTTTGGCTATTGTGGACATTGCTGCTATAAACATTGGAGTGCATGTGCCTGCTCGAATCACGATGTTTATGTCCTTTGGATAAATACCTACTAGTGCAATTGCTGGGTTGTAGGGTAGCTCTATTTTTAATTTTCCGAGGAGTTTCCACACTGTTTTCCAGAGTGGCTGCGACAGTTTGCATTCCCACCAATAGTATCAGAGGGTTCTCCTTTCTCCGCATCTCGCCAACATCTATTGCTTCCCGGGTTGTTAATTTTAGCCAAGTGGGATTTGTTCTATAAATGGAAGACAGGTTCATTATTTCAAAATCAATCAACATAATCCACCTTATTAATAGGCTAAAGAAAAAAGTCACATGATTATTTTAATTGCTAAAGAAAACACATTTGACAATATTCAATACCCATCCATGATGAGAGAACTGGGAATAGAGGGGAGCTTCCTCATCTTGAAAATGGGCATTTACAAAAAATTTAGAATTAATATTATATTCAATGGTAAAAGAGGGAATGCTTTCCCCCTAAGATCAGGAACAAGGCAAGGCTGTTTTCTCTGACCACTTTTGTAAAATATATTGCTAGAAGTTCTAGCTAGTACAATGGGCAAGAAAAGGAAATAAAGGGTATGCAGATCAGGGAGGGAGGAAGGAAGGGAAGGAGGAAGGAAGGAAGGAAGAGAAGGAGGAAGGAAGGAAGGGAGGGAGGAAGGAAGGAAGGAACTCTTTTTGAAGATGATATGATTGTCTATGTTTAAAATCCTAAGGAATCAACAACAGCAAACCTCCTACAAGCAATACATGTGTTCAACAAAGTCACAGGCTACAAGACAAATGTATAAAAGCTAACTGTATCTCTATATACCAGCAATGAACACATGGATACTGAAATTTAAAACATCATACCATCTACAACCACTCAAAAAAATGAAATATTAGGTGAAAATCTAACAAACCATGTATAGGACGTGTACACTGAAAACTACAAAATGCTAATGAAAGAATCAAAGAAAATCAAAATAAATGGAGAGACATACCCTGTTCATAAACTGGAAGACTCGACTTAAAAGTGAAGAAGTCAGTTTGCCCTAGACTGACATACAGGTTTAATGCAATTCATATTAAATAGTCTGCCAGACTTTTTGTAGATGTATACACAAGATTATTCGAAAATTCAGATGCAATGCAAAGGAACTGAGATAGCTAAAACAGTTTTTGAAAAGAAGACTAGGGGCACCTGGGTGGCTCAGTCGTTAAGCGTCTGCCTTCAGCTCAGGGTGTGATCCCAGGGTCCTGGGATCGAGCCCCATATCAGGCTGCTCCGCTGGAAGCCTGCTTCTTCCTCTCCCACTTCCCCTGCTTGTGTTCCCTCTCTCACTGGCTGTCTCTCTCTCTGTCAAATAAATAAATAAATAAACAAATAAACAAACAAACAAACAAACAAATAAATAAATAAATAAATAAAATCTTAAAGAAAAAAGAAAAGAAGACTAAAATGTGTGGAATCTACCCAGTTTCACAACTGACTATACAGGTGGAGTAGTGAAGACTGTGTGGTGTTGGAGGGGTGCACACAAAGGTCAATGGAAGAGAACAGGGAATCCAGAAGTGACCCACACAAATATGCCAAGCTGATTTTTGATAAGGTTGCAAACAACGTTGGAGCATGTGGTCATCTGAGGGCAAAATGATCAACCCCGATCTACACACAAAAAATTCAAATTGGATCACAGACTTCAATGTAAAATACAAAGCTATGAAACTTTAAGAGGGAAAAAAAAAGGAGAAAAATCTTTGGGATCTGGGGCTAGGCCAAGTTCTTGGACTTGACACTAAAAGCATGATCCATAAAAGGGAAAATTGATAAGATGGATTTCACTGAAGCTAAAAACACTGGCTCTTCAAAATACTTCATTAAGAGGATAAAGAGACAAGCCAAAGACTGGGAGGAAATATTGGCAAACCACATATCTGACAAGAGGCTAGGATCTAGAATATATTTAAAAAACTCTGAAAACTCAGCAGTAAAAAAACAAACAATCCACTTAGAAAATGGATAAAAGACATGTACAGATATTTTGCTGAAGAAGGTATCCAGAGAGCAAATACACACAAGTGAAGTTGTTCAATGTTATTGGTCATTAGGGAAATGCAAATGAAAACCACCATGAAGGAACTACCACCATACGCCTATCAGAATGACTAATATAAAACACAGTGACAACATCAAATGAGGTTAAGGATGTGGGGAAATTGGATCACTTACTCGTTGCTGGTGAATATGTGAAATGGCAGTCACTCTGGAAAACCGTTTGGCAGTTTCTTAAAAAACTAAACATGAGGCTACCAGCCATTGCACTTGGGGCATTTACTCTGGAGAAATGAAAGCTTATTTTTCACACAAAACCTGTACACACATCTTCACAGAAACTTTATTTGTAATAGGCAAATGCTGGAAACAAGCCAGATATCTTTCGACAGGCCAGTGGTTAAGCAGAATGTGCCACATCTGTTTGGGGACTACTACCAGGCAACAAGAAGGAGTGAGTGGCTGATATCCACAACCTGGATGAATCTCCAGAGAACGATGCTGACCGAAAAAAGCCAAAACCCAAAGGTTACGTCATGTGATTCCATTGGTATGACATTCTTGAAAGGTCAAAATTACAGAAATAGAGAATAGAGTCTAAGTGATTTCAGGGGTGGAGGAGGGGATGGGGGTGGGGTGGGGGTGGGGGAGAAGTGAGGCAACATGAAGGACCCTTGTGGTGAAGGATGTTCTGTATCTTGACTGTATCAGTGTCAGTATCCTGACCGTGATATCATGCTACAGTTTTCCAAGATGTTATCATTGGGGAAAACTGAGTGTTACAGACTGAATTGCATCCCCTAAACTTCATGTTGAAGCCCTGACCCCAATATGACTATATTTGGAGACATGGCCTTGAAAAAAGTTATTAAGGTTAAATGGGTTCAACAGGGTAGGGCACTAAGCCAATCAGCCTGGTGTCCTTATAAGAAGAGGAAGAGACGCCAGTGATGTGCCTGCACGGAGGAAGGGCCCCATTAAGGATACAGAAGACAGCCCTCTGCAAGCCAAGGAGAGGGGCTTCAGGAGAAACCAAACCTGCGGACACCTTGATCTTGGACTTCCAGCCTCCAGAACTGTGAGAAATAAAGGTCTGTTGTTTAAGCTACCCAGTCTGTAGTATTTTGTTATGGCAGCCCTAGCAGACTAAGACACTGGGTAAAGGGTACACCAGCTCTCTCTCTAATATTTCTTACAACTGTGTATAATCTAAAATTATCTCAAAATAAAAAGTTTACTTTAAAAAAATCCTAGCTTCTCAGGACTTAAACAACTTTATCTGGGAAGTACCTCAAACACTCTTAACCTGGTTCTCTTAATTAGATTTTTTTTATACCAGGCCATGTCAGGTGCCTCTTCCTGGTAGAGCCCTACTCTGTGCTTACCTGTCACCACACCGATCTTTACCATGTCTTTCCTAAGTGCAAGGACAATGTCTCAATCATTTTATATTTAGCACATAGCCATTTGTTTGTTGATGTTTGGGACACAGTAGGGATTCAACAAATGTTTGTGGCATGGGCGAGTCAATGGATGCCCCTATGGCAGCATTAGGTAGCAGATTTTTGTCTAAGATTGACTGCCTGGCTGATGTGTACAGAACACCTGAGAACATTTAAAGATGAGGCTGAGTAAAATGGAGATATTAACCAATTTTTATAAGGAAAACATTTTCCATTGTAAACTCTATGAAGATTATTCCCTGTAAGTACTGTTAAGCCATTCCAAAGTTTTCCAACATCCTTTTTATATTAGCTAAAGTATTTTTATTAGAATTAAGCATTTTCTATTAAAATATTTAATAAAGATTGGATTTGCTCATTTTTTGGTGATATAACTTCTGCGATGTTATTTATTTATTTATTTATTTATTTATTTATTTGGTGGCTTTTTCCTTGTGTCAGATTTACAGATGTAAATTTTGTCTGACAGATTTGATTTTTTCTGTCAGTTTTCCCCAGTAACAAATTTTACTCTACAGAGTTTTAGCCAACATCAGTTTTAGCCTCAGACACAGTAAGGCCTTAATAAATATCAGCTGTTATTATGCATTCTTGATAACAGTTATTTCTTTACAAATTTGTTTTGAGGCATAATTATATGCCATAAAATTTTAATGTGCACAATTCAGTATTTGCAAGATTTTACAACCATCACTATTCAATTCTAGAACATTTTATCACCCCCAAAAGAAACTCTATACCTGTTAGCCGTCACTCACCATTTTCCCCTCTCCAGACCCTGGCAACCACTAATCTACTTTCTGTCTCTACGTATTTGCCTATTCCAGACATTTCGTATAAGTGAAATCATGCAATATGTGGACTTTTGTACCTGGCTTTTTTTTTCACTTAGTGTAATGCCTTCAAGGTCCATGCATACTGTAGCACATATCAATACTTCCTTCCTTTTTATGGCCGAATAATCTCGTGCATGGCCATACCACTTTGTATAGCCATTGTATGGATATGCCATTTTGTTCATCATTCATCAACTGACAGACATCTGGGTTGTTTCCACTTTTTGGCTATTAGGAATAACATTGCTATGAACATTTGTTTACAAGTCTTTGTGTTGACATGTTTTCAGTTCCCTTGGCTATTTACCCAGAAGTTGGAATTATTGGAATGGATTCCCACTAGCTTGTATGAGAGTTCTACTTTCTCCACATACCAGTTAATACTTATTATTGTCTGTCTTTCTTCTTGTAGCCATCCTAGTAAATATGAAGTGCTATCTCATTGTGATCTTGATTTGCATTTCCCTAATGACTAATCATGTTGGGCATCTTTTCATGAGCTTCTTCACTATTTGCACATCTGTTTTAGAGAAATTTCTTTTCAAATTCAATTTTTTTTACAGATTTTATTTATTTATGTGACAGAGTGAGAGAGCAAAAACAGAGAGAGAGGGAGAAGCAGGGTTCTGCTGAGCAGAGGACCCAAGGCGGGGCTCAATCCAGGACCCTGGAATCATGACCTGAGCTGAAGGCAGATGCTTAACCGACTGAGCCATCCAGGTGCCCCTCGAATTCAATTGTTTAATTGGAGAGTTTATCTTTTATTGTTTAATTGTAAGGGTCATTTATGGATACTAGATACAAATCCCTTATCAGCTATATGACTTGCAAATATTTTCTCCCATTCTCTGTATAGCCTTTACTTTCTTAATGGTATCCTTTGAAGTATAAAAGGTTTTAATTTTTATGAAATCCAGTATATACATATATATACACATACACACACACACACACATATATATATATATATAGACACACACACACACACACACACACACACACACACACGTATATTGGGCTTGTGCTTTGGATGTCCTAAGAAACTACCATATAATCCAAGTCACAAAAAATTACACCTATGTTTTCTTTTATAGTTTTAGCCTTACATTTTAAGTTAATTTTTGTATATGGTTTAAGGCAGGAGTTCAACTTTATTTATTCCATGTGAAAATCTAGTTGTCTCAGCACCATTTGTTGAAGACCATTCTTTTCACACTGAATTGTTTTAGCACCCTTGTTGAAAATCAATTGACCATAAATGTAAGAGTTTATTTCTGGATCACCAGTCCTATTGCATTGGTCTATATGTCTATCCATATCCCTGTTTCACAGCCTTGATTACTGTAGCTCTCCAGAAATTTTCAGATCGGGAAGCATGAGTTGTTGAACTTTGTTCTTTTTAAAGATTGTTTTGGCTTTTTTAGGTCCCTTGATTTCCATATAAATTTTAGGATCAGCTTGTTAATGTCTTTTATAAAAGGCAGCTAGGCTTTTAATAGGGATTGTACTGAATCTGTTAATCAGTCAGAGGAGTACAGCCATCTTAACAATATTAAACCTTCTGACCTGTGAAGATGGGACTGCTTTCCATTTATTTAGGTCTTTAATTTCTTCCTATGATGTTTTGTAGTTTCCAGTGTACAGGTCTTCTACTTCTTTTGTCTACAAATTGGATAAAAGACTGATAGAATTTATTTTTTAAGTTAACGCATGAGAAAATTTTCTCCTCTTTGTAAGACAGAATGAGTGAGGCCAGAGAAAAGAACAGATGCACAGGGAGACTAAGGGAAAGACTGAGCTTTTGCAATCACTGTTCAGTCCTTGAGTGTCTGGCAATGTCAAAGCAAATAAGAATATTTGGGTACCACAAAGACAAAGTACAAACTTTAGGTTAAAAGTATCCAGCTCTGGCAGTGAGAGATGGAGGGTGGCAAGGGAGGCCTTTGACACACTTCCCATTATACCTCATGGTAGTCCCTTGGCTTCCAAGTGTGAGTCTGGTCCTGTCAGTAATAACGTCCCAGGGGAACTTTAATATATCCATGAACTTTTCTGTTCTGTAATCACCTGAACACAGAGTCAAGAATAATATGGGATGGGAATGTTTCCCCTAGTTCTTTCTGACCTGCCATGCTGCAAAAGACCACTGATGCCCAAAGTCCTCATTCAATCAGCAAATAGCACTTCAGGAATGGCCCGCCTTTCATTCCCTATGGCAAAGGGGAGGAGGACAGGAGCAGCTGGGAAAAAACCAGCAGCGAGGACTCTCTTGAGTCTAAAACTGAGTTGTGGAAAAAAATCCTGAGAAATCCCATTGGAAAGAATGGGAAAGAATCCACATAAAAGATTTTATTGCTTATGACAAACTCCTGCTGCTCCCATAAATTTTTCTACAAGCTACACTAACATTATAAATATGTAACACACACACACACACACACACACACACACACACACACACACACCATCTAACATATTGACTAGGCTGCATTTATAGTGTGCTCCCCAGAAGAAAATATTCACTTCGGTTTAAACATCTTAAATGCAAATGAAAAAACAATTTCAAATATCAAATTTTCAAAGACCTTCCCATTCTGAGGTAGACTCAGTCCCTCCCTATCTCATTCAGGATAATTCTTCTACTATCAAAAACTAAAGGAGATATTTATATTTAATTTAATTTAATTTAATTTAATTTAATTTAATTTACAGAAGTGCCACTCCTCAATTCACTGGAATATTTTTCCTACTGCCTTTTTAAACAGTGGTGCTTCATAAGAAGCTCAAGATATTTTACCCTTATTATATCATTTGTTTTCCCAGCATTCCTGGGAGTACATAAGAAAGAAGGCAGACTAGGGAAGAAGCAGATTAATTCTCCCCATTACACAAATGAGAAAACTGAGACATGGGGAAAGAATGGGATTTCATTCATTCATCAATTATTTATTTAGAGCCATTGTGTATTAGGCCCTACCTTTAGATGCTTGGGTTACAGTAACCGTCTTGGCTCCTCTTTTCATGGCGTTTCTAGTCCTCTGCGAGAGCCAGATTGTAATTTTCAAGATACAAACCTGATCATGTCACATCTTTGCTTAACTTATTTCTGGGGTTTTCTACAGATTTCAGAATAAAGACTCTTATCATGGCTTCCCTGTTCACACGGTCTTACCCCATATCCACTAACATTAGCCTCATCTAATTTCTGCCCCCACATCCACCAAAGTTCCAACTCTCTCACCCACAAGGTTTGTAGGTCTTTGGTTTTTTGAAACGATGTATTTATTTAATTTCTGTTTTCAGTTTTATCAAGTTTTAAGGGCATATAGTTCATAAAGTTGATATTTCTTATGAAGTCCTGTAATAAAGAATCACAGACTTTTTTTTTCCAGACTGAGACTCAATCCCTTTAGGTCTTCAGTTGATTCTTATGATATTTGCCTCCTTATCTCTCGATAACATTCTGGCATTGCCCTGTGCCCGCGTTTTGGTTTAAGCAAACCAAACGCTGTCTATTGGCTTCACAGAGGAGTATGAGTCTTTAGCTGTATTTACCCCGCCATCACCACATTCTGTTCCCACCACTACTGACTGTCATGACTTCTCATTCTAAATCCAGATTTTATAATCAAAAGCAGACTTTATGTGCTACAAATTATAGCATAAATTTATATTTATTGTTGCTGGTTCAGGAACAGCTGAATAAAAGGCTCAGCTCTTGGGAAAAAAAGATAAAAGACATTGACTGGTTTAATTTTTTTCATGAGAAGGACTCTCAAGGGTAACTTCTTCCTCTCTTTTAACTGCAGAGATACTGATGTCTAGGTTTAAGGTCACATGGCAAATGGGTGACAGAAGGGCCCTGGGAGGTAATTCTCCTTATCCCACTTCCAGTTCTTTTTAGCATGTGCCATGCTGTAAACAAGCTCTCAAGAAACATGAATTTAGGACTGATCACTGAGTGTCATGGAGTCGAAGCTGTTTGCCTACAGGTAAGGAAGGGGTGGATCTCAGTACAAGTGCTAGAGCTGGGGTTTCAACACTCCCCAGCTCAACACTTTCCTTCTTTAATTAACATCACACTGCTTCTGTGTTTCTCAGACTGAGATCATCCCCAGTTCTTGGAACCTGAAACTCTCTGGCCTCCCTTCAGCCTCAGAAGCCTGTGTAAGTAAGTAAATAAAGATGCAAACACTGTGCTTTAGAAGAATGCCTGGCGTGTGGTTAAGCACTCAGTAAATGTAATCCTCCCCTCCCCCTCCTGCCCTCTCCTCTTCGTCCTCAACCCCTTTCTCCTCCCCCACCTCCCCTCTCCTCTTCCATTCGGTTGTCCTCTGCCTCTAATCCCTGTACCTTCCTCTTCCCTGACCAACTACCTTTTTTCATAGTCCTGACAAATACCCTTCCTTTCTTTAATTTTCCTTATGAAAGGTTTCTGCTGGCTCCATTTCTTGCCATTGTCTACATGTAGTTCAAACTTTTATCCTCTTGTCTTGTTTTTTTTTTTTTTCATTTTTTTATACCGGCCTTCCATTTGTAATTGGCAACAAATAACCCCAGAATTGTCTCATCTGGGCCCCACTGCCCAAGGGTGTTCCTCATCTTGCCTCTTCACATCAGCCTCTCAGTCACCCAAACCAGTCCATTCTAAGAAGTCCTTCCTGAGCTAGTCAAACCATCTTCACATCCACAAGGAGAAGGAATCCAAATGGTATGGCCCCCAGGAACCCCCATTCTGCAACTGCTTTCTTGGGCTTGAGAGACTTCACTGGTCTTGGCTTCCCTCTCTGTAAAGTAAGGGCACTGAACAACCCAGCCCCCAAATTCTTGGATTTCATAAATGCCTTTGTTTCATTTCAGGTATTAGATCCTGCTCTCAGCCGGGGCTCTGCACACCCTCCAAGAACTGCCAATGACCGCTGAACCTCCTTTTTCTCTTTCCTTTGGTTTTACTCTTCCTTGGAAAAAAAGTAAAATTAGTTAGCTTCAGAAACTGTTGGTGGAAGACCCTGTGTATATTACACTATGTAAGAAATCAGAGCAAATTAAGACCATCTTTCCCTCATCGTTCTGGGAATACTCCCTTTGTGGGGGGCGGGGGGAGAGGTAACTAAACACCTACATATTTTTAAATCCACCCTCTGTAATGAAAGCAGAAAAACAAACCCCTTGGCAAGAAATGGATCTTCAAGGGTGACTTCTCTTCCTTTCTCTCCCCCCTCTCTAGATCAAGTGATAACTCCTCTACATTTGAAATTCTGCTATATCCTGTCTCTTCCAACACCACTGCTCTCAACATTTCCATGCTATTGTTTCAAATACCCCTTGCCCAATAAAGAGCCAAAAAAAAAAAATGAGTAAAGGGCTGAAAGGGAGGACTAAGGGAGAAGAAAAGGAAATGAAATATTAGATTAGCACCCAATATACCTTAGGCCTTTCTCTAATCAGTTAATACATGCTATTCAATTGAATAATAACAATGCCGCTAGGTAATCACGGTTATCAGGCTTTCAGAGTGGAGGAGGTGGAGGCTCAGGGAGGCTAACTTGTCCACTGTCACTGTCTCTTCTTGTACAGTTGCATTAGGCCAGTTAAGCTATAGTCAAGTTCTGCTTGACTCCAAAGCCTGGGCTTTTTTATTTTAATTAATTAATTAATTAATTTATTCATTCAGTCAGTCTGTCAGTCCTTTATTTATTTATTTTGCTTTGCTTTACTGATTTTCCATGGCTGCTAAACAAAGTATGACCCAGATCCAGTTGCTTAAAACAACATTGATTATCTCACAAGTTCTATGAGTTAAGAACCTGGGTGGAGCTTAGCTGGGTGATTCTGACCCGGGGTCTCTCACGGCAATCAAGGCACGGGCAGGGGACTGCCAGCATCTCCAGGCTCACTCCGATGGCAGTAGAGAGGCCAACATGGCAAGAAATTTATAAATTCCTCTCCACTGGGCAATTCACCACGTGGAAACTGGTGTTCCCGGGAGAGTCATTGAGAGACAGGGAGAACACTCAAGATGGGAGCCACAGTCTTTTTATAAACTACTCTTGCAAGTGATACCCTAACACTTCCACTGCATTCTGTTCTGTAGAAATGATTCAGTAGGTCCAACCTACTCAAGAGGAGGGGGTTACCCAAGGACATGAACATGAGGAGGTAGGGCCATTGGGAACCTTGTACAAATCATCTCCCTGAGCTCATCTTTATGTCCTAAAATATTCTTTGCTCTACAAAAACTAGTTATATTTAAACCACCCCTTAGGTAAAACTAGCATTCTACCTGTGTTCAGCATCTCTCATGAACTTTTTTATACCATAAATTTTCAGGAACAAATTCCGGGTATATATATATATTATACATAATATATATGGATACTCTGAAAACAATATTAAAATGCTCTCTTCATTACTGGTTGGCAATGTATAAAAATATAATAATAAAAACAAGTCACAAGTGTGAGCAGTGTCTGGCACGATTCTCATCACATTCATACAAGTCCTATGTGCAAAGATTTCTATAATGTTAAATTTGGATCAAAACCAAAAGAAAAATCTTAGTGGCCACCTGACCCATGCTAATATGCACATCTGTCCCCTCATAAGTAGCATCTTATTAATGTCTGGCATTAGCCAAGAATATCTACTGACTATACACTAAAATCAGAGTCCTTCATTCTGGTGAACACATAGTAAGTCAAGCTTTTTATACCTCCAAAGCTTTAGAATTCGATGGGCAAAGCTGAAAAATCTGAACCTCATAGGGCGTCACAGGGAAAAGCATTACGGATCAAGAGCAGGCTACTGAAATAAGGCCTTGGGATCCCAGAGACCTGGCCTTTGAAAGACCTGGCTTTTGTTCTTCTGACCGCGGGGTCCTTGGTCAAGTGCTCTTGTCTAAAAACAGATTTAACAACACCAGGTGGCCCACAGGGTAACTGTGAGAAAAGCCAGCATAGCCAAGTGGCTATCCAAAGCACGTGGACTGTGAAGCAAGACTGCTTGGGTTCAATTTCAAGTTCTGCCACTTACTGTGGGAAAGCCCTTAACTTCTCTGCTTCAGCTTCCCCATTTGGTAAATGGACTTAATGACGGAAGCTACCGCACAGGGCTGTTCGATTGAGTTCCTATGTCCAAAGCACTTTAGAACAGTACTTGGCGTTTGGTAAGTATGAAATCAATAAAGATAAATGAAATTATTTGTGTAAAGTCTTTAGCATTGTACCTGGCATAAAGTAAGGAGATTAATAAATTATTCTCAATTTCTAAGACTTTAATTTCTTCATCTGTAAAATGGGAATATTAATGCTTGTATTACAGAGTTCTTATAAAAATAAAATAAACTATATTAAGTACCTAATGGTTTGTAGCCCAAATAAGGATTTACTAAGTGGTAACTTGGGTTCAATTTGGGTTATTATTATAATAACTTGGGTTATTATTACAAATACTCACAAACAGTTATATAGCTACCAATAAATAACAGTTGGGAATGCCAAATAACTCAGCCTAAAACCTCTCTTAAGCCAGGAAGTATCTCAGCTCTAAGTGAGTGCCATGCTCTGGGATTACTACAAGATGTTCCTTTTAGCCTGGGTAGTGCTTTCTGGAGTTCCTTTGGGGCTGTATGTGCCCAGGGAATTCTGAGTCTGAGAATGGTTTCTTCTTGGTATTTTAATTGGCATAGTAAATTTTTTATCTAGTTCTCTTTTGTGTTTTTAATAATATCCCTTTGTGGCTGTAGGCTGAGAGCAGGAAGAATGTGGTAGAGCTAATAAAGACACATGGCCCTAGACACATGGAGAGCCTATCGCTCTGGGATCATCCGATTCCAAACAGAGGGAGCTGGCTGTCAACCTGGTAAGCAGTTTCTGGAGGACCTTGCTCATGGTGTGACAAGTGGAGGAGGCTCAGGGGCATCCGAAGGACCCGCGGAAATTCTCTTGTTCTGCTTTCTTAAGGACTGCCACTGTGCCTTACCCTCTCTCATGAGAGTCCCATTCAAGGACACTTAGTGTCTTGGCCCTCTCTTTGAAGGCTAGAAAGGGATATTTCTTAGGTAGCACCAGCTTGGGTAGAAAAGAATGCATTTTTGTAAAACATAACCCTGTCTGTGGCCCTGCTAATGATAGCCACAAACCAAGGGGAAAGAAAAGCATTTTTAAAGCTAGTTCTGGGAAGCCGATCGCCCCCTGACCTCCTCCCCAGAGCCAGAGCTCCGACTATCAGACTGAAGGTAAACATACCACAAAACAAGACAGTGGGGAGACACCACTTTATGACTAATTGGCTTTAAGAACATGGAGTAAAGAAAAATATATAAACAACTTTTTGAGCTTTGAAAATAAATACTACTAAGGACCACAGATTGCTCATACAATTTCGTTTTTATTAGAAATACCAGCCTCAGTAACTATCTGTCCCACCCTAATGCTGAGTTCAGTAGGGATATAGCATATCTAATGATAATCTTTCACTGTATTTGAAATTGTACTTGGTTTTGGTTGTTTTTGTTGTTGTTGTTGTTTGTTTGTTTTTACCTGAAAGCTTCAGAGAATCTCGTCAGAGTTCACGTGGCAATATTTTATTGTCTTAAATCAAATAAATTTCATAAAAGTCCTAACTTTCAACACCTTTCAAGTGGAATTAGTGTGGCTTTGAACTCCTCAGTGACAGAATCTCAGTGGTAAAGGATAAGTTCCTGGTATCTGTTATCAACTCCCTGTTGGGAGATTAGTCCTGTGTTTTCATGTGGGATATAAACATATCCGGATAATTCTCCTGAGCTTCACTTGTTGAAATTTGACATTTGTCCCATCACTTAATTATGGCTTAGCTCCCAGAAAGCTTTGCTCGCACCTCTTTGACAGCTGCCTGCCCCTCCCCGCCAAACACACATACTCAGTCCTAGTCCCAATCCTCCCTTTAGCTAAGAAACCAAAGCTAATAACAAATTATAGACTGGAGACCCTCTGTCTTATAAGACTACCTCAGCTTTGTGGCTTGGGGCTCTTAGCCACAGTGAGGTTCAAGAGGTAGGGCTAGGTAGGGCTTCCAGCTGCCCACCCCTCCCCACCTCCTGGCCACTATGCCTGACCCAACATTTAGTTTTCCTCACTATCATCTTGTCTTACCAAGTCCCAGGGGCATCTTTTCTAGGGAGCATTTGCTGCCTCCCATGTTGCTGAAACAGAAGCTGCTGCCCTCTTACTTAAAAACCCCACAGTGGGATATAGACAGAGGAGGCTGGGATTACTAGAAAAGAACTGTGTGTGTGTGTGTGTATCCTTATTCTATTATTCCAGAATGTTCTTTGCTCTCTGTGAGGTAACCATCTGGGTTATATTCAGTGGGGTGCTGGTAAATGTGCAAAAACTTGCCTATCAGGGGAAAAAAGGCACTTATTTGGAGTATTTGCTAATTTCCTTGGTATAAATACTCCCAGCCTGGTTGATTTCAAGATACTAAAGTGAAGTCACTGAACAAAGACTTGAGAAGAAACGCACATCATCAGCTCTGCCTGCAGTGTGAGTCTGGTCCAGCACAGGGGGCTAGAGAGACCAGGGAAGGTTTATAGAGCAAGCAATTCTGGAGCTTGAATCTAGAAAGACTAGTAGGTATTTTCTGAGTAGATACAGACATGGGGGGAGAAAGGCAAGACGCAAGTACTTTTGGCAACGGGAGAACAACTTTAGCTGCATTCTAAGTGTATACGCATACTTGCTTGTGTGGTGTGTGTAGTGTATGGGAGCTGGATTGAGGGAAAGACTCCCTCAAACAGGCCATGTGCGGCTCTAGCAATGAGCCTTCATCATCTCCCTTATTCCCGGATTAAATGTAACATCGATGGTCTCAAGACTGTGAGTTCTAATCCAGGAGGACTATCCTCTCCAACTGGGCTCCTTTGGAAAAAGAGTTGTTTCAAATAATCCTTTGGTTACAATAGCCAGTGTCATAGTGCAATAGTCTTTATTCTAGGAGCCAACATCAATACTCTATTATTACAGAGAATGGCCACACAACAGAGCACAGCCAAGCCAAGGAAAAGGGAACTTCAGACTGAGAGGCTGGCAAAGGTCATGCTGTGATTTGGTCTGCAGAGGAAGTGGACAGAGTTTAAAGGGAAGAGTGATGCACTGTTTGCGTCAAAATACACGCTCTGTGTAACAAGAACTATTTCAGAATAGTCTAATTACCAACTGTCCCCATCACATTAGCTTGCCCGCCAAAGGCTACGTTTCCTTTGCTGCATCCAAGGGCAATTCCAAGTGTTGCTCAAGGCATGAAGTCTGGTATTCTGAAGCTGAGTGCTGCTGGGTCTCATTCCCCTCAAGGAAATCAACAAATATTTACGGAGTGGCATCTCAGCCCATGATAGCAGGCTGTCCTTAGTTCTGGCACAGCACCTCGAGGCTCTGAATGCCCTCCTCTCCCCTGCTCTCGCTGGCATCTTCAGAAAAGAAACAAGGATGTCTCTAGAGATTTCCCATCAGCTGGTTCCACTCCTGCTTCTTGACCTACAGGGCAGGCTCCAGAGTTTGCGGATTCTCAGACATAGCTTCTCTGGCTTCTTTGTCTTTCATGAGGATTTTATATTCAAGCTTCTGTAACTCATTTAACTATTGTTTGTATAATTTAATTATATTTAAACATATAATTTAATATAGCAAGATACAAAAATATTATATATAAACTATAACTAAGTTAACTCTATCTTGTAACGTGAACACGTTCTAGAGGCCTTTGGTAATGAGTTTTTTAAAAAATGAAACAGAAAAAGTCACCACAGTTCAGGAGCACAAACTGAGTTTCTCCGTTAAGGTCCTTTTTTTAAAAAATGAGTTTGCCTCTTTTTTTTTTCAGCTATGGGAAAAATGCTAATTTTCTTGCACAGGAATCTTTAACAGTCCAATTACAGTGAATAGTAAAAATAGTTTCCTAGTGGGAATATATGTTAAGGCTATTGAAATAAAAACTCATTAAGCATATTGTAATAGTTGGATTATTTGTGGGGTTTTTTTGGTGTTGAGTCGTATCAGTTCTTTATATATTGTGGATATTAACCCCTTATCAGATATGTCATTTGCAAATATCTTCTCGCATTCAGTAGGTTGCCTTTCCGTTTTGTTAATAGTTTCCTTCACTGTGCAAACCCTTTTTATTTTGGTGGAGTCCCAATAGTTTATTTTTGCCTTTGTTTCCCTTGAAAGAGGAGACATATCTAGAAAAATAGCTGGGGTCAAAGCAAGTACAAATGACTGATGGCAAAGAAGTTGTTTTCTTCTAGAAATTGTGGAAAATAGTATGAAGGGTCCTTAAAAAATTAAAAATAGAATTATCATATGATCCAGTAATTCTGCTACAGGGTATTTACCTGAAGAAAATGCAAACACTAATTTGAAAAGATATAGGCACCGCTATGTTTATAGCAGCATGATTTACAATAGCCAAGATATGGAAGCAAACCAAGTGACTTTCCATTGGTGAAGGAACAAAAAAGATGCGGTGTGTATATATGTATATATACACAGGAATATTAGTCATAAAAAGGCATGAAATCTTGCCATTTGCCACAACATGGATGGAGCTAGAGAATATTATGCCAAGTGAAATAAGTCAGTCAGAGAAAGATGAATACCATATGATTTCACTTTTATGCAGAATTTAAGAAACAAATAAAAAAAGAGAAATAAAAAAACAGACTCTTAAAAACAGAGAACAAATAGATGGTTACCTATTTTTTTAGGAATATTTTTTATATAATTTTTTATATAATTTTTAATATAATTTTTTATAATTATATTTTTATATAAAAAATATATTTTTTATATTACCTAGGAGGGGATGGGGAGATGGGTGAAATAGGTGATGGAGATTAAAGAGTACACTTATTGGGATGCCTGGGTGGCTCAGTTGGTTAAATGTCTGCCTTTGGCTCGGGTCATGATCTCAGGGTCCTGGGATCGAGCCCTGCGACGGGCTCCGTGCTCAATGGGGAGCCTGCTTCTCCCTCTGCCTGCCACTCCCCCTGCTTGTGTGCTCTCTCTCTCTGACAAATAAATAAATAAAATCTTTTTAAAAACAAATAAGGAGTACACTTATGATGAGCACTGAGTAATGTGTAGAATTGTTGAATTGCTCTATTGTGTATCTGAAACTCATATAATATTGCACTCGAATTTAAAAAAAGAATATTGACATAAAAACTCACTGGTAATGGATAATTAAGACAGAAAAGTTCTCATAAAAGGCAGAAATAAGAATGTGGACGTAGTTTATCACCTAAGTCATCATTTTGCTGCCTGGTCCTAGTGGCCAGCATGCTTCTTCCCATGTTGTTTAAATAAACACGAGATTAAGGTTTATACTAAGATAAACATGATTAAGGTTTTTATCACCCTGCTGCTGTCAACAGACAAACTTTTAAGTGCCATTTCCCTTCAGTTACTAAGTAGCTGCTCAGAAAAGACCTGAGAGCCAAGAATGGCCATTATGAGACATAACTTCCCTAACACAGTGACGCATGTGTGGTTGTAAAGAAAAATAAATATAACAATTTATATTAGGTAAATAAAATTTTAAATTCTACAAAATTGCTTCAAAAGGAGTTTCTGAATGAGAGGGAGGCCACCCCTGCTAGAACCGCAGGTTGAGGGCTGGGCTTTTTATAAGGTCATCCCTACCATCTTGTTTCGATCACTTTCAGCCAAGCCCCATCACACAAGAGAATGAAGATGGGGAATGAAGTCATTCTCTAGAGCTCTGAGCTCTGGAGCTGAGCCTCCTCTCAACCCAGGGGTGGCCCAGGGCTCATCTCTCTTCATCTCAATTGTCCTGAGGGACCAATGGAACCAGATCTTAAGGGAGCTTTCCTCCGGAACACAACACTCAGAGAGAGGTGACCATATGGCACAGCAGGATAACCAGGTTAGCCTCGTAGCAGCTGAGTGAGTTGGTGGGCTATTTAACCCCTCTGAACCTGTTTCCTCATCTGCAGAGTAGAGCTAATGATAATTACACGACTGTTTGAATGATTAAATAAAATGGGAATATAAAGTGCCTGGCACAGAGTGGAACCCAGTCAGTGATGGCTCTCATCATACTTCCAAGTTACTGCCAATCCTCTCCAGAATGGAGTTTCTTTCTCTCCGCTGCCAACAATGTATTCCCCTCCACCCCAAAGGAGAAAAGAGTGGCTGGCATTGCCTCTGCTAACATCACACAATAGTCCAACTTCAAATGAGGGTGAGGGTGAGGCTGATGGAGAGGAATGGGGGCTGAAGCAACTTTTAGATAGCTCTGGAGGAGCTGGCTGTTCTGAGGCCAAAGGTCTCATGGTGGGGCAGGAATAGCTTTCAGTGGACATAAGCTTAGCTCAGTAAAGAAGGGCCAGGTCCCATGCTCTGAGAGGACAGGCAGCCCCACCTCTGCTTTCTACCACTTGGCCGGGATGCAGAATGCTTGAGCTGCCCAAAACTACCTATTCTACACACAGTGTACATTGCTGTTTGTCTGTCTGCCTGCTTGTGTTTGTTTTCAGTGTCTTAGCAGATTGGCTCTGGGTTCGTGCTGCGTGTTGTGTTTGGCAAGAGGAGGTGTTTAAATATCCTTGCCTGACTGGAACCATCTCAATGTTGATGAGTTCAGTTATTTTGAATAGGATAAAGTATTGCTCCAGGTTTCTGCATAATCATAGCATGGGACAGTTCAACTTTAAACTTGAATTATCTATCTTGGGAAATAATCACTAAAATAACCACATCTGGAGTGTTCCCTACAGGTTCCTGGAGCTCTGACCAACTCGGGCAAACCATGGACGTCAAAACACACTCGATGACTTATCTGAGCTATAATCTGGGAAGCTGAAATTGATAAAGCATCCTTGTCCCTACCCTTGACCTTCCTCTGTATGTGTCTGTAATCCAGTACCTTAAGTGGGTGAGATAGTGAAGATTCAACAGTTTCCTTATTCAAAGTTTCTGTGATTTATATTCGGTCCACAAAGAATGTGTTCACCCACCCAAATGAAGTAAGGCTGAATTTATTCACTCATTCAAAAATACTTTATTGCATCCATTTGTACCAGACACTTTATAAGCACTGGGGATACAAGTGTGAGTGGCCCAATCTCTGCCTGAAGGCCTCACAGTCTAGTAGAAGAGGCGGTGTTCAGACATGTGGACCTTCCAAATGAGGGGAGTGGTCAATTCCATAGGGATTGGAAATCAGGAAAGATTTCATGGAAAAAGTGACCTTTGTTCAGGATCTAGACTTCACATCAAGAAGTATTTCCTGATTTCCAATCCCCATAGAATTGACCACTCCCCTCATGAACTCAGGATTATCCTAGCTGCCAATGATAATCAATCACACTGTGACAACTTTTCTGGCTTGAATTATCCACATAGACTAGTGACCCTAAGTTCACTAGATAATAGAACAGTTACTGGTTTTATGACATGTGTTCATCTTTTAAGTCAGCAAAAGAAACTCTGCTTTGAAATTTGACAACTTCCACAGTTTTAGCCAATTCCATTAAAGACCCATGTGACCAAGCTCTTTAAACAGAGGCATTTGGGGAAAAAGAAATATTTGAAATCATGACCTTTGTTTATAGCCCATGTCTCCACAATAGTGAAAGTTTAAAAGTTGACTTTAAAAAAAATTGAGCTTAAGATGAGCTGCCTGATAACAAAGGCAAGGAGGGAAGGCACGAATTGGAGCATCGAGCCATTGACAATTAATATGATTTCAGAAGCACTGTATGTTCGTTCCTAAATGTTTCTCATACCTCTACCTCCAAGTAATAATATCTAAACTTCCACTGGTAGAACTCCCATTTCTTTATTATAAGGTTTGATCCTACTTAAAGTATAACTATCCCCATAGATAGATGTCTTTTACTCCTTGGTGTGAATAAATTTATCAGATTCTTTCTTTAGACTGGTGGGACCACAGATGAAAACAGGAGTTCTGCTAAAGCAGAAAGAGGGGAGGAAGAGTGAATAAGATAAAGTCTGGGGGTACCCCTAAATTGTCTTTGTGTTGTTTTTGTTTTGCTTTGTTTTGTTTCTTAACTTGCAATTTGCTAAAGGTCAGCCCTGGTCACAGTTTAGAAAAAAGACAAAAATTCACAGGTGAGAATGGTACCCAATACCTGAGATTCTAAAGAGCTGTAAGGCAGGTGAACTTGATGGTTTTGATAATCAAGACTAAGACACCCCACCCTTCTTCTCCTGCCTCAGCTTGTAGTCACATGAGAGTTTCTGGTCCAGAACCAATCAGATTGCAGCAGGCACACAGTGGCATGGCCAGATATCACCTCCCCCCATGGCACTCTGAGAACACAGCTGTGGTCACAGCTCCTCAACAAGGACAGTCAGAGTTGCATCTCCATTTTCTTTTTTCCACTTTTATTGTAACATGACAGTCCCTGTTCTTAGATCTGATTGTTGTGGAAAGCATCGCATTTCTCAGTCCCCACCCCATGGGCCAGTACAGACCTGCTGGGGATGGGATGAGTCAGTGTCTCAAAGCCCTAGTACAGTCACCAAAGGAGCTTTCCATTCCTACCTGGGCAGAACATTTGCACATATTCATTCAAAAGTATGAACTGAACACTCTCTGTGTAGCATATTGGGCCTGCCCTGTGACAGATATCAGAACAGTATCAGACACAGCTCTAGTTTCATTGTGCTTATGATTGTATTGGAGAAACAAGTCATGGAGGTAGTGGAAGACTAACTCCCCAAAGAGCATTATAGCAGGTCAGGGAATGGAAAGATCCCCATAACTGGAGTGGTTAAGCTCCATGAGGGCAGGGACTGTGACTAGCTGTTCATTGTTGCATCCCCAGGGTCTATCACATGATGGGTACTCAATAAATATTTGTTCAATGAATGAGTGGATGGATGGGTGGGTGGATAAAGATGGATAGATTGGCCATTATGAAATGATCCATGAAATAGATAGTTTTTGAAGCCTGGCTAAACTTTTGATACAGAGGAGAAAGGGCTAAGGAATATCAGAAAAAGTTCTCCTAAAGAACCCCAAGACATCAGCATGATTGGGATGTCACCAAGTTAGGGCAAGCATTCAATACCCTTGGCCAGTCCTAAAGCCCTGAGCAATGCCACAACTCCAACCTCTATCACCATCAGTGGGCAGTAAAACAGTGTCAGCCTAGAACCCAAAAAGAGAAAGTAGGAGATAGGAAGATAGAAAGATAGAAAGGAAGCTTCTTGTTCTAAACACAACCCCTAAGTCACTGGAGGTATCTCTTCCACCAGCCATTCATCCATCTGTGGGGCAGGCTCACAGAGATTACAGAATGCCATGACTGCCTGTGTCCGTGGTAACACTGAAGGAACCAGAGCCAACCTGTGTCAGTCACAAGTTGGACACAAAGGAACCTGGGAAGACCAGGATACAGCAGGTGACAACTTTCTCATCCCTTTATGCTGGGCCCTACCAGGTTTGGTTTCCAGTCTGAACCCTGGCTTTTCCCAAGCCGATCTACTTGATCCATATCCAGAGGTTCTCAATACCCAACTACTTAGATACATCGAAGCACTGACAATAGTATCAAGCCCAAGACTTACGGAGGCAGCAGGAGGTATTCAAGCTGAAGGCAGTGACTGTGCTTTCCTTTGTATTCCCAGCATCTCACCCAGTGCCTGACATGTAGCAGGAACTCAGCAAATGTTTGCTGAATGAAGGAGTAAGGCAGCTCTGGTTCCATAGCGCAGATCAGCCTTCTGCTAGTCTTCCCCTTGCAGAACAAGAAAATACAGTGTTGATGAAATTAGCAGGAAAGACATAAAAAAAAAAAAGGAACAAGGAATAAATGAATGAATGCCTCCTACCCATCAGGATGGCCTGAGCTAAGACCTGTCTGAACCGTTCCTTCTCCCTTCTACTTACTGCCCCCTGCCCCTAGTCATGAGTCCTTTCCTTGTCCCATGTGGAGTGTGTACTGCTGTGTCCCATAATATGATACTTTGTTTAACATTGGCCTTCACTTTTATAAATTCAACTATGTGTTCTCAGCACTGCTTATGGTTTTAGAATTTAATGATATGTATTTTTTGTACAACTTGGCTCCTAAATAGTGCCATCTATTTCATTTGGCACAAAGAAACACTCACTTGTTCCAACAGTAAGGGGAAATTGTTAGATTTGTTTAAAGATAGTAGACTCTGTTCTGGACTTGATGGACAATTTAAGGGATTTTTTCAAAGATACTTTTTGCCTATAAAAAATTTTTACCTTACACTCTGATTTTATTGCATTTTTAAAAATTTCATCTGTATAGTTCAGGATGTATCTCAAAGAGACAAGGAGTACTTTTCAGTAATAATCGCAATATCATCGTCACACAAAGAAAGCCAAACATTCCTTACATTGAATGTCCTATACATTTTGTATTTATTTTTATATATTTTTGAAAAGTTTGAGGTTTCAGTTGCAATCTGAATAAAGTCCAAACCCTGCAACTGGCAAAAGTATCTCTTAAATTTCCTTTAATCTATAGGTTACGTCTCTATTTCTTTTTTTCTTTTTTTTTGCTATTTTTTGGTTGTTCTCATAGAAACCACATTATTTAGCTTGTAGTCTCCTGCAGTCTGGATTTTGCTGATTGCACCTTCATGGTGTTCTTTAACATGGTTCTTTGTCCCCTGTATATCCTTCAAATGGCTAGTTAGATCTAGAGGCTTGCTGAGATTGATTTGATTTTTTTTTTCTCAAAACTGTCTCATAAGAAGTATTGTGCATTTCCATCGGGAGGTACAAAATGCCTGGGTGCCTCTTTTTTTATAATGTTAGTATCCACTGATGTTGTTGCCTAGGCCCATTATTTCATTAGGTTTTGTGAACTAGTGAAATTCGAGTCCCATTATTCCTTCTTCAGATGATACCTGAAGGTAATACCTGAAGAAAGCAAACTTTCTCTGACCTACTATTTATTTGCCCTAAGCTATGTGGGTTTTGTTTGTGTTTTAATCAAGAATGAATACTTGATTGCATTAGTTCTCAGTTTTTCAGTGGCTCTCTAATAATCTTCAGAGGTGATAAATGGAAAAAACATAAAATATCTTTACAAACGCATGGATTTAAACATATTCGATGCATTTCATTCTATTGTGGTTGGTTATTAGCCTTATTGACGTTCAAACTGTTCCCTCTTTACCCAAAGGGAGACTATGTAATTGGCTCCCAAGCCCTTTGGCATGACCCCAGTAGTTTCTGGTAGCTACTTTTAATTTTGGTATGACAAGATGTTTACATTCATCTTATGTAGCTCCTGCCCCAGACCTGGAATCAGCAATTTCTCCAAGAAGCCCTGCTTCCTTTTAGTTGAAAATAGGGTTTAATAGCAGTAATTTAGGCCCTAGGGGTGCTCAGTATATTGTACTGCTCGCTGCTGCTAGGTCTTTTTGGTGAGCTGGAAAAATCACGCTTTATAGAGATATGTCCAGTTCAAATTCAGTACTACAGGGTTTTCAGTTACCCTCATTGCTCTTACCTCTGTGTTTCCTTTCTCCCACACCAGAAGTCTTCTTTCCGATGACTCCACATTATTGTTAATTTGCTCTATCCCACAATACACAGTTTTAATATAATAACAATAACACTACCATAATAGATCAGTAAAAATAGATTAAGATCTTTTTTAGCTTTTGTTGTTTTGTTTACCTTTGATTATACACTATGAGGACCTATGGTCAAATTACTGTGTTTTAAAGTCATTGCAATAGTTTCAATCAACTAGATGTGTCATTAAATTTATTTGGTTCGTTTTACTTCTGTTTTTAGAGATTGCCGCTGCAATCTTAATTTTGGCTTATAATTACAATCTTAAATTTGGCTTATAATTATAAAATTGGCTTAAAATTAAAAATATTTACGTGGTTTCAAAGTCAAATTTATATAAGAAAATAAATTCAACAAAATCTATCTTCTCTCCCTCTTCCTTATTTCTTCCCTCCCAACAGCCGAAACTTAAAAATATTATGACTTCTTCTCCCAATTTTTAAATATAAACGTATACATATATGTATACACATGTGCCGGTGTGTGTGTATCCTCCTCCATTCCTAGAAAAAAAGTGGAATATTATATGTACTATCAGTGTATCCCGGAGACCACATCGCTGTAGGATAACAGCCTGAGGAGAGACCCCCCATTCCTTTACATAGCTGCACATGCTCCATTTATGGACACAGCGTAGTTTATTCAACCCATCCCCTTGTGATAGATATTTAGGTTGTTTCCGTCTTTTGCTATCACTAATAGTGCTACAATAGATTGCTTTGTGCATACATCTTTTCATAGTTTTGCAGGTGTATCTTTGGAAAGATTCCTAGAAGTAGATTGCCCAGATAAAGTGTAAATGCATAAACAATTTTACTAGATCTTGTCACATACCCCTCCATAGGGTTCAACCTTTTGTATCTCCACCACCAAGTTTTGAGGATGCCTATTTCCCCATAGATGTGCCAAAAGACTTTGTTCTCAAACTTGAAATTCTGCCGATCTGATAGATGAGAAATGATATCCCAGTGTGGTTTCTTTTTCATTCTGCTTATCATGGGTAGGTTTGGGCATTTTTCATAACACTCAAGACCTATTTCCACCTTTTTTTGTCAACTGTTTATATCTCTAGCCCGTTTTTTCCAAAGGGTTGTTGGCTTTTTACTTCTCTATTTCTATAAATTTTTAAATAGATTATGAATATTAGCCATTAGTCTGTGCTATAAGTTGCAAGTTTATCTCTTGTCTTTCACTTTACCTATGATGTATTTTTCCATGTAGACTTTAAAAAATTACATAATTACATTGATCAATCTTTTCCCTTAACGAATTTAAAGTTTTCACTACTTTCAGGTTATAGAGGAATTCAACCATTTTTTTCCTCTGGTACTTGTATTTGTATGATCTGTTTGGAATTTATCCTGGTGTACAGTGTGAGGGATACATCCAATTTCATTATTTTTTATATGACTATCCAATTATTCTAACACCAGTTTTTAAAAAGTTGATCATCTCCCTACTGATTTGAGATGCTGCCTTTATCATATGTTAAACATCAATATGCTGTTGGATCTATTTTTTAAATTTTTTCTTTAGATCTCTTGGTTTGTCAATTCATGCCCTAGCACAAATCTATTTGAATTATAAAGCTATATAGTAGCTTTAGTTTCAGTATATTTTAGTATCCAGTATGGCAAGCACAATTCAATACTCTTCTTTTTTAGGCTTATCCTATCTATTCATGCTCATTTGCTCTTTCAACTGAACTTTATAACCCCATTGGTTAGGCCTAAAAATAACATGATGGCATTTTCTTGGGATTGCATTATATTTATAAATTAACTTAGAACTGACATTTTTATAATTTTGAGTCTTTCTATCCAAGAAAGTAGTATATCTTCCATTTCTTCAGGTCTATTTCCATATCATTCAGGAGAGTTTTACAGCTTTTCTCTTACAGGTTTTGGATATTTCTGGTTAATTTTATGTGTAAGTATTTTATTTTGTTATTTGATATCACAAATGGGGTCTCCTCTTCCATTAAGTCTCTAATTAGTTTTTATTTACATAGAGAGAGAGAGACTATTGATTTTATGTAAATTTTATAATTTGCTACTTTATGAAATTCTGTTATTTTAATAGGTTTTCTATTGATTCTTTTAGGTTTTCCAAATATATAATCATGTTTCCTAAGAATGAAGATAGTTTTGGGGTGCCTGGGTGGCACAGCAGTTAAGTGTCTGCCTTCGGCTCAGGGCGTGATCCCGGCATTACGGGATCGAGCCCCACATCAGGCTCTTCCGCAATGAGCCTGCTTCTTCCTCTCCCACTCCCCCTGCTTGTGTTCCGTCTCTCGCTGGCTGTCTCTCTCTGTCGAATAAATAAATAAAGTCTTAAAAAAAAAAAGAATGAAGATAGTTTTACTTCTTTCTAATTATTATGTCTTTAATTGCTTTCTCTTGTCTAATTACATTGATTAATACCTCCACTGCAATATTAGCCAAAGACTTAAAATCTAACATCAGTCTAAGAAATGACTACACTAAATTGTAAACAAACAGCCTCTAAGAAATGATGAAGAGTTAAGCTATGGTTTCTATGTCAGATTAGAAGACATTAGTAACTATATTTACTAACTACAGTTACATAAATTGGTGACTTCCAATGGAAATAGGTCCCTCTTTGTGACATCTGGGAATATGCCTCCCCTAGAACTCCAAAAGATAAGTAGATGTTAAAGTTGATAGGATCCTTTCTGAATTAAGCCTCAGAGGTCTCATGGAAGCTCACTAGAGAAAGGATAAAGTTCATCCCATGAGTAAATGCACCAATCTTTCCACTCCTCTAACCATTTATAACATAGATTTCTAAAGTTTTGTTTTATAGTAACATCTTACTCATTTGAACTTACAGAAAAAAATCGATCTAAAGTAACAGAGAACTTGCCACACATTTAATGTTGTTGGTCTGGATTAGATGGGGGTGATGTGTTTCTGGTGTCAGGTGTGGCTCCACACCTCAGAGGCACGTGGTACTCCAGGTCAGAAGGGTCTTTACCCACTTACTAGGTCACAGTCAGGGGCTTAAGCACATGCCACCATCTTCTGGGAAATTAGAACCAGCCCTCATACTTCGGTCTGCACGTATTGGACAGCCTGGCTTAGTGGTTAAGAGAGCAGACCCTGAATAGATCTATACCCAAATACTAGTTTCCATACTTATTATCTATGTGGTCTTCAGCAAGTTATTTAACATCTGTTTGCCTTGTGTTGTTTGCAAAATGGGGATGTTTCCTACCTCCTGGGATTATTATAAGGATTAAATGAGCCGGTGTATACAAAGTGCTCATTTCTATTATTAACCTAACAGAAAATGCCAAATAAGCAATATATCAGTGCTACTGCAGTCTTAGCCATAGAGATTAAACTGTCAAACAGGAACATCTTTGAGCTGCTATCAACATTAGATTTGTTTAAAAGTATTATAAAGAAGAATTATGTTGGCCATTTCCTATTGTAAAGTAGGTGGGGAATAATTAGTTTTCAGTTAGCATTCCAATTGGAAAGTTACTTTCTCCTCTCATTATTACTGAGTGCCCCAAAACATAGCTTTTCCTCTCCAGCATCCCCTCTGGTGTGAGAGTGCTGAGGATCTAATCCTGGGTGGGCCTTGGGAAGTTAGACACTAGAGGGGCTGAACCTGAGGTTGGGATGAGTCCAGCCAGAAAAATAATGGTCACTTTGAAACATCAAGACTAATGTTGCAGGCAGAGGCAAAACTGGAGCCAGGAGCCAACCACTGGCCACCAACTGAAAGAGGTGAGCGAATTTGGAGTTGAAGCTTGACAAGGTCACTGAGGCACAATGAGAAAGAAACTGTGCTAGCAAGGTGCTGCTAAGGGCACCATGAGGTTTTGCACAGATAAGCTGAAAGCAGAATGCTCACATCTAGGCAGAGAGATAACTGGCCGTCCTAGGCACAGGCCGCCAAACACTGAAGTCATTCTCAGGCTTGTTATTTTGTAGTTTTAAGTGACTTGCAAAAATGAAAGGAGCAAACTTCTTTAGCTATGTTGACTTACATAAGGTCAAATTCCTATAATTAATCAGATATTCCATACCACTCACAGTGGTTTTGTTTCTTTGACCAGACATGAAGTGATACATAATTTGGTACTGGAAGTGGGTGCTATGGTAAAAAACAAAAACAAAAACAAACAAAAAACAAAACCCTAAACATGTGGCATAAGTTTGAGGATAAAAACTAAAAAAAAATATAGAAAACAGGTATTTTTAGACATTGGACAACAGGCAGCACAGGCGTGAGGTCCCTGATAAAAAGGAAACAAACGAGGTGAGACCTACCAGTGCCTAGGCTTTCTGTGCGGGGTAATTCCAAGGTTGTGGCACAGGGACAGAGAACCTAAAAAGAGTCCACCAATCTTGCTTTGTTGAAAAAACAAACGTCAGAGGTCTGGGAAACAGAAGCAGCTAGAATTTCAAGGGTAAGAATATCCAAGAGAAGGGAGTGACACCAAGAAGGAGCTCCAGACACCAGCAGATGGATTGAATACCAACCTGTACCCATGTAGAGGAAATCCAATGAGGCCAAACAAGAGTAACATCAGAGAAAAGGACGGTCACTCGGAGTTACAAGACAAACAATTTCAGCAGCTTGCACAGAGCCAGGGATTGTTCAAATTCTTTTCAGACAAAATAGAGAAATCTTGATGTATAATACATGGGGCATAAACTACAGATTCCCAAAAGGCCAAGCCTTAGAATTAGGACTAATTTAGTCCTAGAATGAAGACAACTTTAGTCTGCCTTAAAAGAATTTTTTAAAACTACAAGAAGGGGCGCCTGGGTGGCACAGTGGTTAAGCATCTGCCTTCAGCTCAGGGCGTGATCCCAGAGTCCTGGGATCGAGCCCCACATCAGGCTCCTCTGCTGGGAGCCTGCTTCTTCCCCTCCCACTTCCCCTGTTTGTGTTCCCTCTCTCGCTGGCTGTCTCTCTCTGTCAAATAAATAAATAAAATCTTCAAAAAAATAAAAATAAAAAATACAAGAAGAGGGATGCCTTGGTGTCTCAGTCAGTTAAGTGTCTGCCTTCAGCTCAGGTCATGATCCTAGGGTCCTGGGAAGCCCTGCATTGGGCTTCCCGCTCAGCAGGAGGCCTGCTTCTCCCTCTCCCTCTGCCACTCCCCCTGTTTGTGCTTTCTCACACACGCTCTCTCTCAAATAAATAAAATCTTTAAAAAAATTAAAACTACAAGATCAAATTAACTAATGTGTGATACCTTAATTGCCCACCAATAACAGTTCAATACCCTTTAAAGTAATACAACACAATAGAGTACTCAAGATAAAATTCACAATTTGTAGCATTCACTGTAATATTGCTAACATGCAAAAAAAAAAAAAAACCCAAATTAAGTGACCCATAGCTAGGACAAAAGTTAGCCAATAGAAACCGAACAAGAAAATACAGTGTTGATGAAATTAGCAGGAAAGATAGCAAAGCATTATACCAAGACATCAAATATTATAAATATGAGGCTTGTTATGGACTAAATTGTGTCACTTCCAAAAATTCATATGTTGAAGCCCTAACCCTCAATGTAACTGTATTTGAAAATAGGGTCTTCAAGGAGGTAATTAAGGTTAAATGAGGTCATAAGGGTAGTGTTCTAATACAAGAGGATTAGTGTTTTATAAGAAGAGCCACCACAGAGGAAAGAAAGTACCCTATAAGATAATACTTATGTGAAACTTTAAATTTATTCAACCTCTCTCTCTCTATCTTCCCCCACCCCTGTCTCTCTGTCTTTGTCTCTCTCTCTCTCTCCACCACCTTTGTGAGGACACAGTGAAAATGTGGCTATCTGCAAGCCAGGAAAGGAGTTCTGACCAGGAACCAACTTGACAGATAACCTTGATCTTAGATTTTCCAGCCTCCAGAACTGTGAAAAATAAATTTCTGTTGTTTAAACCATGCAACCTGGAGTCTTTTTTTATGGCAGCCCAAGCAAGCTAATACACTCCCACTCAAGAATGTAAAGGAAATATCATCATGATGAGAAAATTAATTAAAGATATTAAAAAGACTGAAGTGAACTTAGAAGTAAAAATACAATAACTAAAATGAAAAATATATCAGTTGACATTAAGAGAAGATGAGACACTGAACTTGAAGATGTAGCAATAGAAACTATCAAAAAAGGTGCAAAGAGCAAAAGATGAGAAAAAAAAATGAACAGAGCCTCAGTGACCAGTGGACAATATCAAATGGTCTAACATAAGTATAAATGGAGTCCCAGAAGAAGAAAAGGAGGATCTAGAAAGAATATATGAAGAAATTATGGTCAACATTTTTCCAAACTTGATGAAAATATGAGTCTATAGATTCAAGAAGCTCAACAAATCCCAAGCAGAATAAACAAAAATAAATCACACTATGGCACTTAATAATCAAATTGCTGAGAACCAATGATAAAGAGAAAATACTGAAAGCAGCCGGAGGACAAAAAGACCATCACACACAAAGAAACAGATATGTGAATGATATTTCAAGCAAGTAGACATCTCATCAAAACAAATAGGACAGAAAACAATGGACTAACATCCTTAAAATATTGAAGAACAATTCAATCTAGAATTCTACAACCAGCAAAAATATCTTTCAGAAATGAAGATTAAATAAAACTTAAAAAAAAAAACTCAGAAATTTCATTGCCAGAAGATGTGTATCACAATCAAGTTTTTAAAAGTTCTTCAGATAAAAGGAAAATAATAATAAAGAAATTTGAATTTGGACCAAGGAATAAAGATCACCAGAATATGCAGTTCATTTTCTGATTTTAGAAATCTATTTAATAGATAAGATCACTTAAAACAAAATTAATAACATATTGTGGTAGTTATAACACATGGAGAAACAAGATATATGATAACGATAGTATAAAGGAAAGAGGAGGAAGGGAAGTGTATGATGGTAAGATTTTTATAATATATGTGAAGAGATACAATACTATTTGAAATTAGACTGTGATAAGTTACAGATGTGTATTGCAAGCCCTGGAACAACCACAAAAGTAATGAAACAAAGAGGTATAGCTAATAAGTTAATAATGGAAATAAACTTGAACAAATAAAAATACTTAATTTAAAAAAAAACTGGGGAAAAAGATTAAAGGACTAGCAGGAAAAACAGAAAATGAATAGCAAGATGGTAGACTTAAACACATCTATATCAATAATTAAATTGAATGTTTAGTGGCCTAAGCACTCCCAATTAAAATGAATAGATTGTCAGATTTGACTGAAACAAAAGGAAAATCTAACTACAGTTGACCCTTGAACAACACAGGTTTGAACTGCCAGAGTCCACTTACACACGAATTTTTTTCAGTGAATACAGAACATCTCTCTTCCTTATGATTTTCTTAATAACACTTTCTTTTCTCTAGATTACATTATTGTAAGAAAACAGCATATGATACATATAACATACAAAATATATGTTAATGGACTGTCTATGATATTGGTAAGGCTTCCAGTCAACAGTAGACTATTAGTAGTTAGGCATTTGGGAAGTCAAAAGGTATACATGGATTTTTGACAGCTGGAGGGGGCAGAGGGGTCAGCATCCTTAACCCCTGTATTGTTCAAGGGCCAGCTGCATACTATTGACAAAATACTCACTTTACATATAAAGACATTGATACATTAAAAACAAAAGGGTAGGAAAAAATACACTATGCAAACATCAAACTAAAGAAAACTGATGTGGATATAATAATATCAGAAATTTGATTCAGAAAAGGGAACAATACAAGGTATAAAGAGGAATATTTCATAATGATAAATGGATTAGTTTATCAAGAAGACGTCCTGACTGTAGCAATCATTTTCTTACGTATACATATATCAAATCATCATATTGTACCCCTTAAGCATGTAGAGTTTCAATTGAAAAGAACTAATCTAGAAAACAAAAGAAGGCACACAATGCTAAATATAGTTACACCTAATAATGGAGGTATAACAAAACATGAAGCAAAACCTGACAAAACTGAAAGTAGAAATAGACATCAGCAATTACAGTTGGAGATTTTCATAGTCCTCTCTTAATAATTGACAGAACACATAGACACAAGAGCCCGTGAAGATATGGAGGACTTGAACAATACTGACAACCAGTCAACTTAGTTGCCACTTATAGACCATACTACATAACCATAGCCGAATATACATTATTTTTAAGTGCACATAGAACATTCACCTAGATCATATTCTGGGCCCCAAAAATAGGTCTCAATAAATTCAAGAAGATTGAAATTATACAAAATGTATTCTTTCATTCCAGCCCAATCAAACCAGAAATTAATAGAAAGTTAGCTGGGAAATCTCCAAATATTGGGAGATTAAACCACACAGTTAAAAATACAGCATGGGTCAAAAAAGAAATCACAATATTAGAAATTCTAATAGAAAATATTAGAAATATTAGAAAATATTTTGAGCCAAATGAAAATGAAAACACAACACATCAAAATTGGGGGAATACTGCTAAATAATGCTTAGAGGGAAATTTATGGCATCAACTGATATTAGTGAATAGTTCTTAAATCAATTATCTAAACTTTCACCGGAAGAAGGAAGGAAAATAGCAAATTAAACTTGAAGTAAGCCAAAGGAAAGAAATAATAAAGATAAGTTTTAAAACCAATGCAATTAAAAATGGACAAATAATAGAGAAAAGACTAAGAAACCGAAGCTGATCCTTTGAACACATCAATAAAATTGATAAGCCTGTAATCTGTTTAGGCTCATCAACTCATCCTGGTTTGTCTGGGACTTCCCCAGTGCTAGTCCTGAAGGTTGCACATTTCAGGAATCCCTCAGTTCTGGGTAAATTCAGACAGTTGGTCACTTTAGCCAGATTGATCAGGAAATAGAAAGAGGAGACACAAATTACTAATATCAAGAATGAAAGACAGACATCATTATAGATCCTAAAGACATTAAAAGAAATAATGAGAATATTATAAATAACTCTATGCTAATAAATTTGACAGCTTAGATGAAATGTACAAATTTCTTGAAAGAAAAAAGCCCTACCAAGGCTTACTCAAGAGGAAGTAGATAATTTGAATTGCTCATTGTCTATTAAGGAAATATTTATGGATAAGAGTCTTTCCCCAAAGAAGACTCTAGGCCCAGATACTTTCACTGGTAAGGTCTGCCAAACATTTAAGAAAGAAAAATAAAACCAATTCTATAAAAATGCTTCTAGAAAATAGAAGAAGGAAGGGGGGGTAATCAGAAGGGGGAATGAAGCATGAGAGACTATGGACTATGAGAAACAAACTGAGGGCCTCAGAGGGGAGGGGGGTGGGGGAATGGGATAGACTGGTGATGGGTAGTAAGGAGGGCACGTATTGCATGGTGCACTGGGTGTTATACGCAACTAATGAATCATCGAGCCTTACATCGGAAACCGGGGATGTACTGTATGGTGACTAACATAATATAATAAAAAATCATTAAAAAAAAAGAAAAAGAAAATAGAAGAAGGACTTCTTACTTTATGAGGCCAGCATTATCCTGATACTAAAAGGAGATAAAGACATTACAAGAGAATAAGACTATAGATCAATATCCCTTTTGAACGTAGATTTAAAGATTCTTAACAAAAGTTTAGCAAAGCCAATGCAACTAATAAACCAAGTGAGTTTTATCCCAGGAATTTCAGTTTGATTTAGAATTTGGAAATCATTAATGTAATCCGTCATATTAACAGACTGAAATAGAAAAACCATACAATCATCTCAATAGATGCAGAAAAAAAATTTGATAAAATTCAACACCCATTCATGATAAAAAAAAATTTCTAGGAGAGTGGGAATAGAAGGGAACTTCCTTAATCTGATAAAAGGCATATAGGAAAAGCCTACAGTGACAAATAGAATATTTTCCTACCAAGATCAAGAGAAAGGACTGACAGCTGCTTTTACTGAACAATTCCGGGGTTAGGCGTGCCGACCCACCCTCTCCATAGTTGAAAATTCACATATAATTTTTGACTCTCCCAGAACTTAATTATTATGGTCCACTGTTGACTAGAAGCCTTACCAATAACATAAACAGTCGATTAACACATATTTTGTATGTTGTGTGTGTTATATACTGTATTCTTACAATTAAGTATGCTAAAGAAAATGTTATTGAGAAAGTCCTAAGGATCAGGGTGCCTGGGTGGCTCAGTCGGGTAGGCATCTGCCTTTGGCTTGGGTCATGATCCCAGGGTCCTGGGATCCAGCCTGGCATCCAGCTCCTGGCTCAGCGGGGAGCCTGCTTCTTCCTCTGCCCACCCCCAACCCTGCTCATGCATGCTCGCTCTCTCTCTCAAATCCAGAAATTAGAAATCTTTAAAAAAAAAAGTCAAAAGGAAGAGAAAATAGATTTACAGTGCTGTGCTATGAACACTCCACTTTAGGCAGTGTGCCGGGCAATCCTGGGGATCTGTGCCTTGCTTCAACAGTGTTTGGATGGAACAAACCCAAGAACACCCCTTCTTCCAGTCTCCAACCACCCTCCAACCTCTTTTCTAGTTGCAATCTTCAGAACCATCTTCTCAGACATCCTTTGCATCTGGGACCAGCCAACACCGCTTTTGGAGCTTAGCTCCTTATTGCCCATCAATCATGAGTTTCCGGATTCTTTACAATTACTCTCCCAAAGTGAAGTCTCTCTTAATCCACCTGGTCAACATGCATCTGTACCTACCTCCCTCTAGGCTGCTATTTCCACCATGACTAACGAGATGGCTCTGGAGTGCGCCCTCTCTCAGGATGTGCAGAAGCCAGCCCAGGATAAGGGGGGTAGACCCTGGAACCATGGAAGCCACTAGGGTCTTGGAGAAGACCTCACCCAGGGACCTCCTGGATCTGCATTCTCCGGGCTCTGCAGGCACAGACTCTCTGATTTTCTGGAGAGCCACTTCCTGGATAAGGAGGTGAAACTCATCAAGAAAGTGGCAACCACCAGACTAACCTCTGCAGGCTGTCCCCCCTCCCCCTGCTGAGTGGTGCGAGTATCTCTTCGAAAGGCTCACCCTCAAGCATGCCTAGGAACCTCTGGAGCCCAGCAGCCTTTCTCTGGAGGAGTCCCTCTGGCATTCCCCAGTGTCAGGGCTTCTGTCTGAGTCTCTCTCTACAGCCACCAAGCAGCTTTTTAACCACCACGGAGCTCTCTCCCAAGCCATGAACCAAATACAAACAATAAAGTTTTAGAAAGAAAAAAAATCCACATGTAAGTGAATCAGTGCAGGTCAAACCCCTGTTGTTTAAGGGTCAACTACTTCTGTTCTTCAGTCTACCTGAGATCCTAGCTACTCCAATCAGGAAAGGAAAAAAAGGCATCCAGGTAAGAACAAAAAAAGTAAAATGGTCTTTATCTGCACACATGATTATCAAAATAGAAAATTCTAAGAAATCTATAGAAAAGAGCTAATAATACCAGAACTAATAAGTAAATTTAGCAAAACTGCAGGACACAAGGTCAATATACTAAAATCAATGGTGTTTCTTAAAAGATAACATCAAAAGCATTGAATCCTTAGGGATAAATTTAACAAAATAGGTGTTAGACTTGTACAGTGAAAATTACAAAACATCGTTGAAAAAGATGACGAATTCTTAAGTGACACAAGGTATGGTGTTTTTGGATTAAAAGACAATATTGTTAAGAAGTCTAATTCTCCTTGTGTTAGCTTGCTAAGGTTGCTATAGCAAAATGCCACAGACTGAGTGGCTTAAACAACAGAAATTTATCTTCTCACAGTTCTGCAGGCTGGAAGTCCAAGATCAAGGTGTTGGCAGGTTTGGGGTCTCCTGAGGCCTCTCTCCTTGACTTGCAGAGGGCTGCCTTCTGTGTCCTCACATGGCCTTTTCTCTGTGTATATGCATCCCTGAGGTCTGTTCCTCTTCTTATAGGGACACCAGGCATATTGGACTAGGGCCCCTAAGAGCCCCATTTTAACTTGGTCACTCCCTTAAAGGCCTTATCTCCAAATATAATCACTTTCTGAGGTACTAGTGGTTAGGGTTTCAACATACGAATTTAAGGGGAACACAGTTCAATCCATAACACTCCTCAAATGTTCTATAGATTTAAGTCAACTCCAACCAAAATCCCAGCAGATTTTTGTAGAGTTTAATGTTCGTTTTTAAAATTTACATGGAAAATCAAAGGGCCTAGAATAGTCAGAACAATTTTGGGAAAAAAAAAAAGAATAAGGCTGGTGGACTTACACTACCTGACTGTCAGATTTACTCTAAAGTAAATCAGCAAATAACACAATGTGATATTGGCATAAGGCAATAAGGCATAAGCATTTGGCAAACCTCAGGCCACAGACTAAGTTCCTGTTTTTATAAATAAAACTTTATTAGAATACTGCCACCTAGTCATTTATGTAATGTCTATGCTCACTTTTGCACTATAACAGCAAAGTTGACAGGTTATGACACAAGTCTAAAATATTTATTCTTTGGTCTTTTGAGTAAAAGCTTTCCAACTTCTGATCAGTAAAAGAGAACAGAATCCAGAAATAGCCTAACACAGGATTTCTTAACATCTGCACTGTTGACATTTTAGGCAGCATAATTCTTTGTTGGAGGACTTACCTGAGCATTGCAGAATGTGTAGCAACATCCCTGGTCTCTACCCACCAGATGCCAGTAACATCCTATACTTGTGACAAACAAAAATGCCCCAGATGTTACCAATGTCCCCTGGGTGGGCAAAATGGTTCTCAGTTGAGAACCACTGGTCTAATACCTATTTGGTCAATGGATTAGCAATAGTACCAAGGTAATTGAATGGGGAAAAAAATCTATAGACTCTTCAATAAATGGTACTGGGAAAAAATCAGATATCCCTGTAGAAAAAAAAAAAAAGAACCTTCCACTATATAAGAAATTAACTTAAATGGATCATCTACCAAAACATAAGAGCTAAAAGTATAAAAACTTCTCTAAGAAAATATAGGAGAAAATCTTCATGACCTTGGGCAAGTCAAAGCTTTTTTGAATAAAGACCAGGCCACACAAAAATAATAATAAATAGAGACTCACCCAAATAAAACTTGTGTTCTTCAAAGAAATTGTTTAAGAAAATGAAAAACAAGCCACAGCCTGAGAGAAAATACCTGCAAAACATATATCTAATAAGCAATGTGTATCCAGATTATATAAAGAACTCTGACAACTCAAAGAAAAACAGCCCAATAAAATTTGGGCAAAAGATTTCATAGTCAACTCACCAAAGATTATACAAATGGCAAATGAAAGCCCATAACAAGATTCCCAAAATCACTAGTCATCAGGGAAATTTAAATTAAAATCCAAATGAGGTACTGCTGTGTACTCATCAAAATGGCTAATGATTTCTTTAAACAAAACCAAACGGAAAACATCTCTGACGACACCAAGCTGCCAGATTTGTGGAGCAGCTGGAGCCCTCGTAAATTGCTGACAGGTATACAAAATGGTACAACCCCTTCGAAAACCATTTGACAGCTCCTACAAAGGTAAAAATCACTTACCATACAACCCGGCATTTCCACTCCTAGACATCTTTTGAAGAGAAGTAAAAACATGTGCCACGAAGACTTATAAGCAAATATTCATGTGACAGCTTTATCATAATTGCCACAAATAGAACAAGCTAAATGCCCATCAACTGATGAGGGAATAAACAGATTGTGGTATATCCATATGATAGAATACTACTCAACAACATAAAGAAAGAAGCTACTGATACCTACAATGGCGTGGATGAATCTCAGAAGTATTTTGTGGAAGATGGAAGCCTAACACAAAAGACTACAGATGATGGAGTCTTCTTTATGAATTCTAGATTTCTGTTGTAAGAGTGACAGAAATGAGGTCAGTGTTGCCAGAGACTAAAGGTTGGGGAGGGGATTTATCGCCAAGGCGTACACGTGAACTTTCTGGGATGATAAAATGTTTTACATACATGACAATGTATAATTAGTTCCACAAAGTGTCTACAACAATCAAGATCCTTGTGATGGGAGGGGAAGATTGGGTGGTGGTTGCAATGGCGGCCATAGCAGGAGCTGTAGTGACCCGTTCATGGAATTCTTACATTGTGACAAGCCCTGTGATAAGCCCTTGAGATGCATGATCCCATTCAATCTTCAAAATAACCATTTGAGGTGAGTACTATTGCTTCCTCCTGTTACTGATGAGGGAACTGAGCCAGAGGACTTAAGTTACATGTCCAGAGTCATTCCCTGGTCAGGAGGTCTCGTTGATCCCCAAGTCTGTGCTCCAAATGAAGCTCTTACCCCAAAACCTGCACAGATGCTGTTTTGACACTTATTTCTATCTGATTGTGTTGCACGATGATACAATACCAGTATTTTTTTCCCCAGCCTGACCCTTCACAATACAAGCTTGTGTGTTTGTGACATTTTAGGCACAGGTGGTTAGAGCATTTCAGCCTAAATTGAGATTCCCTGAATTAACTTTACCCTGGCCAACTAGGAAAAGACACATCAGGTCTTCCTGTGCGTTGCAGGCTGTGTTCTCTAGAAGCAGCTGCTGAGACAGAATGCGGGGTGCAAATTCTGTGACACTGTGAAAGGAAGCAGAAAAAGCAGGACTGGGCCAAGGGATCAGTCACACAACTGTTTAGACCATAAAAGTCTCAGCCAACCCACTGGAGAGATCTGGGGTGAATATCGTCCTCAGAGTAGCCCCACTGGGCCCCAGTGGTCATGCTTTCATAATCCCACCTCACGCACCCACTGGCTAAGGGTTGCCCCAGGAAGAGTGTGACCTTGAGCAAGGGGACTCTCTGCAGCTGATGCAGCCCTAGGCACTGTGGCTGGGTAGCAAGTCTTTCCTTGAAGTGGGCATCTGGGTGGTGCACCTCTGCATCTATGGCATGGTGCTACCCTCAGAATGCTTCCCCATGGCACTGCAATGTCACTAAGCTATCCCAAGTCCTCCCAAATGTTTATTTTTTAAAAGCATGTAATATTTCAATGGACAAAATGATACTTTAAAAAGTAAACAAAATCTGGAAAGTGTTGTTTTAAAGAACTGGATTTAATGACTTAAAACAAAACCACCAAACATAATATCAATGTTATACTTGTAACTAGATGCTACTAAAAGATAATAAATTCGGTTTTATTACCAATAGCATTTATTTAGTCAATTAAAGTGTATGGTGCCCTCCTATGCACCAGACACTCTGCTGAGTATTGAAGATATGAAAACAAATACAATATGGTAAGAATGAATGAATGAATGAATGAATGAATGAATGAATGGAAAGACAAGATTCTTATCCTCCAGCAGCCTAAAATTTAACACGTGAGGACAGTTGGGAATCAAGTGACAGTGAAACAGTATGCTGCCTGCTTTATGGAGAGCAAGAAGAGAAGAAGCATTGTGACCCTGAGCCGGCCCCAAGGACAAACTGTCGGAGCTGGATGTGAAAGGGTAGAAGGACACCCCAACAGAATTGGCAACAGAAGCAAAGTCAGAAATGTGAGCTGGCCAGCGTGAGGATTGTGTAGGATCGGATTGGCAGAATGCAGGCTGGTTGGGATGGATTTTGAGTGGCCTTGAACACCATGCTAAGGAGGCTGGAGGAGTCACATGAAGGCTCTGGATAGACAGGCAAATCCATTCCTGTGTCTGGACAACTCAGTGCACATGTCCTTCCAGACTATTGGGATCCTTTTTGGTTTTTGCTTCAGGCTTTGTCTCTCTGTGTTTCAGGACTCTTGATTTGTTTTCTTTCCAAACCCATCATATTCTGTTCTTCCATGTCATTTCTGACTACCGCTTCTAAAAACAAGCCCTCCCGTCTCTTTGTTAAGCAAGATGGGGATCAGGCCACATCAGTAGCAGCAAGACCTTGAGCTGAATGAGCAGCAGATGTCAGTCCTACAGTGTAGACACCATTACCCTTGGACAGCAGGTGAATGTGCCCACACCTTGGGCGCTTCCTCCTCTTCCGACCAGTGCTGAAAAGAAGAGATAGCATCACTGTTTTGTGTGTCCTGTAGTCCTTGTTTTGTCCTATGATTTCTGCTCCATCTGTGTGCCCACTTTCAACAGGACTGGATACAAATACTGTATTTTGACATGATCTCTTAGAACTCAAAGAGAAATCTAACAGATTCACTTAACTCAATCAATTTCTAGAAAATCTGCCTCTGAATCACACAGCTGATTTACATATGGTAAGTAAAACAGGAATTAGCAAATATTTTCTGAACTTGTAAAATGTTTTTAAGACACTCTGATGAGTCAGTGTTTAATCCCTTCTCCATAAATAGGATGAAAGATCTTTGCCATGTTTTCTCTTAAGTAAATATATTTTAAAACTGTGCCTACATAGTGTTCCAGTTTTCTTTACAGCTGCCACTATGAATGGACATAGCAGCTGGAATGAAGCATAACACATCACACCTCAACTTTGAATTTCCTGCCTTTTGTTTTCTTGAATCATAGCCTTGATGTTGTTTAAATAGTGCTCTGTATATTTAATTTCCCTTTTCTCTTCACAAAGACCAAACAATTTTTTAACATCACCCCATCTTTCACAGTGGGTTATAAAAGTGTTCTTGAGCTGAAATTGAACTGGTCTCTTATTTAAACATATAAATATATATTTAGGCATTTTAGTCCACTGTCGTTTATTTTATTGATTGACTGCTTGGGCAGAATTGTATTTGTGCACATTTTATCCATGTCATGTGCTTTGCATTTAAAGATAACACCGCTAATAGTGCTGCTAATTGTATGCACAGATGGCTGGGCAAAAGAACAGACATCTTCCAAGGTACATGTACACAAAGTCTGTTCTCTGCTGTTTGCAGACTGTGTCGCTTGTGACTCTCTCATCATCTCAGGTCTTCCCCAAAGAATCAAAGATAGCTGGCATTAGAAGGACACTTAAATATTATTAAGTCGAGCTACCCAAATAAAGCAGGGCACCCATCATTCTGCAGCCTCCACTTGTAACTTTCAACAATAAGACAGCCAGCACTTCAAAAAGGTAGCCCATTTCATTGTCATCCATCTCTAAGTACTAGAAAATTCTTCCTTTTATCGAGCCAAGGTTTTCCTTCCTGTAACTTCCACCTATTTGTAGTGTCCTTTAGACCCACACAGAATGAGCCCAGAGAAGTCTTTCAAAGGCAGCTCTTACATCTTCCCTTATGACTTTTCCAAATGGAAATTTCTAATTTCTTTCAGGGTTCCTCACTAACGTGATAACTGCGTATCAGGACACATCAATTTGTCAACTTTTCTCTTTCATGCAGATCTTGAAACTCCTCATGTGGACTGACTAGTATAGTGGGACAGAGGATCCCGTACCTTCCCCTTTCTCTTCCTTCCTCTAAAATGATCTTACTAGTGACTTGCCAACTTTGGCAACCAACTTGCATTCTTGTCTTATAATTAACTTACCCTTCAAAATTTTATATTTTTTTAAATAACCAGTTAAGTCATATCTATTCTGTCTAGTACTTGTTTATTTTACCATTAAGACTAAAATGTAGGACTTCGTTTTCAAGTCCTATCTTGTCTCATTCTTCCTATTCATTGTTCCAGAATTGTTTTTTGTTTGTTGTTTGGTTTGTTTTGGTTTTTTGCCAATTCTGTCAACAAGCATAATAGTTCTCTCTTCAAGTTTGGTTTCCCCTGAAAAGTTGGCAAAAATATCCTTTGTCTTCATTTAAGCCATTGATGAAAACATTGCATGGGATAGGCTCAATATGGATCTTCATAATATGCTATTAAAGATGCCCCCTCCTTCCCAATTATATATCAATTTTTTAATCAACAACACCTAGTTAATGGTCCTTCAGCCAGCAATCTCTGGCCTAATTTCTGTCCTGTTCAAAAAGATACAATGAGAAACTGTCAAATGCCTTACTCAAACTATGCTATGTCTGAACAGCACCTTCCTGGCCTACAATTTAATAACCCAACTAAAAGTGCATTAGATGCCCCTCCTAAGTGCTTCATAGCAAACTAAACTATGCTCATGCATGTTACAGCAACTAATATGTTGCATTGTAATCACTTATTTATACATATTTCTGTCCCAATTAGATTCTAGGCTCTTTAATGGCAGGGAATCACTCTTTTTATTCAGCATTGATCCCTGGTACTTACTGATGGAGCTTGGCAGATGATGGGTACTCAATAGATATGGGTTAAACTATTGAATAAGTGAAGAGTGGCATGATGGAATATAATAGAAGCAGTTTGGAGGACATGTGGGGTGAGATATCTGTGGGTGAGTGCAGTAGATTTCCACATTAGTCGATTTTATGTACAGGTTAGGAATTCAAGAGAAAGACAAAATAGATTTTTGAATAATCAGGAAAATAAGTGAAATCAAAGCCAGGGCTAAATGCATGGGGTTGCTTAGGGGGAGAGAGTGTGGGGTGAGAAGGAAAAGGAAGCAATATGGTGCCAGTGTGCCATCAAGGCCCTGGGGCTCTAAAGTCAAGCCACCTGAATACTAGTTCTCCCACTTTCCCACTTCTCCCACTTCTTAGACAAGTAATAACCTCATGGACTTTATTTTCCTTGTCTGCAAGATAGGGATGCAATAATAATTACTACATCATATGCTCAATGAGTAGTATAAAAGATGGTCAGAGAGGTAGAAGAGGAACTAAGGAAGTATTTTGTCATATAATCCAAAGGAGAAAGAGTTTTGAGAAGAAAATGCTCATCAGCAATCCAAAAGGCACATCAGTGACCTGTTTGGGGGAAAAACTTCTCTCCAGATGTAGCAGAAGAAGCCAGATTTTAGTGGCCAGAGGGAAGTCAAGGAGATGAGCAAGTGCAGAGAGCATGTATTGATGGTTCTCACAAAGGTTGAATGTGGAGGGAAGGAGAGAGGACAAAGGCTAGACGGGGAAGGAAATCAAGGAATTTCTTTGCTTGTTTTGTAGACTAGGCTTGACTTGACATGGTTACAGGCTGGGGAAAAGTGAGCCATTTGAGAGAAGAATCTAGAATTACAAAAGAAAAAGAAGAGAACTAAGTAAGACAGTACCCAAGAACAAATGGGAGGTAGAAGGGGGCTCAAAAGGAAAAAAGAAGGACCTCTGTTCCCCAACAGTCTGTCCTATCTTTGATGACAGAGGAAGTATGGTACCTATCTTTTCACAGCAGGTGGATAATAAATGTTGAGACCATTTTCTAGGGTGGGAAGAAAAGAGGAAAAGATGGTGTGAATAGAGGTTGACAGGTGAGGAACAGCAAGTTGATGAGCTCTCTTTTTTCTGTGGTATAGGCAACGATGCCATCTTCTCAGAGGAAACAGTTGAGGGTTGAGTAAGGAGCTTGAAGGGAGCAGCTGAGGGTGAGTCTAGAGGGAAAAGGCCAGAATCGGTATGAGGATAATTGGTGGAAGCAAGACAGGAACTTCTTGTTCAAAATTCAACTGTATTTATTGAGCATTGACTATGTGCCAGACACTGTTCCAAGTGCTGAACATATAGCAGAGAACAAAATAGACATTCTCCCCACTTTCACAAAGCTTATATTTTAGTGGAAGAGACAATAAGTAAACAGATATGGGCAATTTTGATAACTTAAGTGTTATGCAGGAAGTTAGGGTGGATTTGGTAGATTTGAGTAGGAGGTGGAAGAGAATGCTATTTGGATGTAGAGAGGTCAAGGAAACCTTCACTGAAAAAGTCACACTTGAGTTAAATCCTGGAGCTGGGGGGAAGACAATGGTGTTCTGATTAACTGAGTCTCAAAAAAAAAAAAAAGATTAAAAAGCCCTAACCTGTATAGTTTTGTTGATTTTTATGGTGTAAATACACCCAGCCTATTTCCAGATGCCAACATGATGTCACTGAATTCAGAGTTGGGAGGAAAGGTGCACAGTTGGCTCTGGGAAGCTTGGGCGGGGGTGGGGGGGAGCATTCCCAGCACACCGCTGGAAGAAAGTTCTAGAAGAAAGAAGAGTATGTGGAAAGGCATTGTAACAGGAAAGAGCTCAGGGTGACTAGGGACAGGAACTGAGGAGGAAGGAGTATGGGAAGTCAGAGAGGTTGGCAGATGTCAGAGTTTCCACGTAGGGAGTTGGATCTCATTCTAAATGAAGTGGGACAAGATCTGATTTACATTGTAAAAATGATCACTCCTGTTGTTATGTGGGGAATGAATTTGAACAGGGGTAGGAATAGAAGCAGGTAGCCAGCTAAGAGTTATTTGAAGTTTTTCAAGCAAGAATGAGGATGAGAGCTACAGGAATGAAAGAAGTGGATATATTTGGGAATATATTTTTGAGGCAGAAAATAGGACTTACTGGTAGAATGGATGTGACCATTCAGGGAAGGAAGCACTCAGAATGATTCCTGGATTATCATCTTGACCAAACAAACCATTAGGTTTCCAATGCCATTTGCCAAAATAGGGGAAGGGTTGGGAGGAAACTAGATCTGAGTTTGGGAAGTTTACTTGATGGTATAGTAGGTGTCCATGTGGAAACATCAAGTAAACATTGGATATAAGAATCTGAAACTGAGGGGAAGACTGGGAATGGAGATATAAATTTGCATGCCATTTGCGTCAGATGGCAGTTGAACAATGTGACTGGTTGGGATTGCGTCAAGAGAGCAGATTGATAGAGGAGAGATTCACCCATGAAGAACTCAAGCATTCAGATGTCAGCTAGAAAAGGAGAATTCAGCAAAAGACACCAGACAAAGCGGTCAATTAAGTCACAGAGAAACAGATCATTATGCCATCACGGAAGCCTGGAGGAAAAAGTATTTCAAGAAGGAGGAAGTAGTCAACAGCACTGAATCTGCTGAAAGGTCAAGTAACACGGAGACAGAGAGTGCCCACAGGATGCAGCAACATAGAGGTCATGGGTGGCCTTGAGGAGAGATGTTTCAGGCCCTGGTGATGCAGAATGAATTGGGGTGACACCCCCAACTCTGACATAGCAAAGCAGAAACTTGCTTAGCCTGCCCCATCCCAGAGTTAGTCTCTCCCCTGGAGAAACTGTGTGATACACTGGGGAAGAAGTAGGTGGAGGCTAACAGTCTCAATCCACCCTCTGAAGAGCTGTGTGATTCTAATTAACCAGATAACCTCTCTGGACTTTCATCTTCTTGTCATTAAAATTAGAGGCTCTGAAATTCTATTTATTCATTTACTCATTCAGCCAATAAATATTAAGCAGCTATTCTATGCTAGGTCCTGAGTAAGAAAAAGACCATGTCATGCCCTTGAATAATTGTCTCTAAGTCATTGACTTACTTTTTTGTGTTTATATGTGACTTACTTCCCCAGCAAGTTGGTAGAGTCCTTCCTTGGGGCTGTATCCTTCTCATCTTGGCCACAGTGTGTAGGACAACGCCTGGCAAATACCATGCATTTAATATTGGGGTCATGAATATGTTGTTGTCCCATTACAAATTATATTCATCATTTTCTGATTTGTGTACAAATCTTGACCCTGCCATTCATTGTTTGGACAAGTTACTTAACCTCTCTGTGTCCCAGTTTCCTTAACTAAAATGTGGGTCATAATAGTATTTATATAATAATGTGAAAGTTAAAATGGGTGCCTGGCATGTCTTAAGCTATTATTTTTTTAAGATTTGATAACTTTATTTTAACACAATTGATTTACTTTACAATCCTATATATTTTATGTTATGCATTTTATTTTTTCAATTTAAATTCAATTAATTAACATATAATGTATTATTGGTTCCTGAGATAGAGGTCAGTGATTCATCAGTCTTATATAGTACCCAGTGCTCATTATGTCACGTGCGCTCCTTAATGTCTATCACCCAGTTACCCCATCCCCCCACCTCCTCCCCTCCAGCAACCTTCAGTTTGTTTCCCGTGATTAAAAGTCTCTTACGGTTTTTCTCCCTTTCTGATTTCATCTTGTTTTATTTTTTCCTCTCTTCCCCTATGATCCTCTGTTTTGTTTCTTAAATTTCACATATAAGTGAGATCATATTATTATCAATAATATGTGCTCAAGGTAGTAAATCCATAAAAATAAGACGGAGAAGTAAACTAAATTACTCATGACTTCACAGCTAGAGATAAGCACCACTTTGGTGTATGTCCTCAGTCTTTTCTTTGCATGATGAATTATCTCCTGAACTCACATGGCTCAGATGGCAGCTGCATATCATGGTGCTTTTAACTGGAAATATTGTGTAGAGTTCTTGATATTATGGCTTTTACTTTTGCTTCATGAAAAATAGGGTGAAATTATGTTCATACTATTATGCTTTAAAAAAATATGTGTAATAAAAGCTACAAGTTATGAGTCTTTGCCATTTGAATCCTAAGCATTTTTATGTATTATCTTACTAACTTGCCACAACAACACTTTTTGATAGTTACAATACCCATTTTATTGATAAGGAAAATGAGGGGCAGACAACATGGCATTACCATTGTTCAACAATAACCTGTTCTACTCTCTTTTGGGGCACATGTGAGTAACTGTTCTCTGCCATATTGATATTAGTTGTGGCCATATGAAATGTGGCCAGTGAAATGTGACTGGTATGTGTTACTTCTGGGGAGGAATGTTTAATTGTGGGTGTTTAAATCTCCACCAGTCTTCCCTCCACCATGGTGATCATGGAAACCAGCATAGACGTGGAAAGTTAATGCTGAGCCATCATGAGAACAGCTGTGCTGGAGAGTTGCCAGCCCTGGATCAGATTTTGCTTGAGCAAGAAATAAACCATTCTTGTTTAAAGCCACTGACATTTTGAGATTATTTGTTACCACAGCATTGTTTGACTTATCCTGACTAAGGTAGAGCACTGAAGAAACTCCCCAAGGTCACAGAACTTGATTCAGACCCAGACCTGTGTGCCCCAAAGCCCATGTTCACTAACTTACCTAAGATGAGTCAGACAGAGATTTTGTGAAAAATGTAGCTTAGAACCTACTGTAATAGTCACTACTACCAGCTTTCTCATTTCACCTTGAATATGGCAACGATAGCTTTATCTTTGAGGTTGTATGGCATTTCTCCAGAACTGCACTTATTGGGGAAAATATAAGCAAAACAGAATAACCTTGCTATTTATGGTGGGATCTGTGTTTTGGACATTGTGGAAGAATAAGGAAATGTCACATTACACTTGTGAAGCAAAGAGAGGTGGTAGCAAAGCTTGAAAAGGAAGTATCTAAATTAAATAGTATTAATAAAAAACTTGTACTCAGCAAGAAGTTTCAATACTAAATCCTTCAGAAGAACCTCAGGGAAGCCAGTTCAAGAGTCTTTGGGAGGCAAAGGTGATACAATTGATAAGTCAAGCTGCTGGATAAAGGTTTTAAGGACAGAAAGTGCTGAGTACCTGCCAGACTGAGTGGTTAAAAGAGGAGAAACAGGCAGAATACAGAAACAGTCATGGTTTTCAGACTATGATGGTCACAACAGCATGAAGCCCTATATTATATAAAGAACTATAACAGGAACGCCGTAACTGGTGGAAAAGGTCCTACTCCCCTAGAATCTGATTGCTGGGGGATCTCTTTCAAAAACTCGGGCAAAAACCATGTGGTTAGCTTTTGTTGATAGCATCCTTCATGGTGGAGGATATATTCAATTTTAATGTGGCCCCTAAATTATTTCAAAGCAATTAAAGATAGCATCTCCTTAGTATCTCTAACCCATCAGCACAACCTGTTCAAATTAGGCATTTCTTAAAATCAGAACTCTAATTACAAGGAAAAGCCATCTCTTTCTTGTTCAGTAGACAAAGAAGGAAATGGCTCCAACTGTGTACGTCCCTACTCTCCCAGCCCTGATCCCAGGACAGGATATTATCATAGTCCAGTCACTTTCCCCTTAGGGATGGATGTGATGGATGACAAATGAGGTGTTAATGGCTCCTCTGGACTAAAGTTCAGATGCATGTGGGTCTTTGCCAAGACTCTGGTCCAGGGAGACCCAAAGGAATAAGCTTGGGTCTTTGTGTATTATCTAAACAGAATGGATATAGCACCAACTGCAGAAACACAGGCTGTGAGTAGGTTCTGGCATCTTCTAGTCTCCTTATCAGCTCCATTCACAAGAAACAGGCCTATTCCTCACCAGGTTATTTCCACCATGGCTATTACATCAGAATCTGAGGCTTCATCAGCACTAGCTTGGTTGCTTTATCTGATATAAGACATTTATATCCAAGAATTAAAAATTTGTGTTGTCAAGTTGTGCAGAGCATTACAAGGCTGCTTGCAATCTCCTGGCTTTCTAAACTGACACACACTCAGATGCTAAACCTAAGCCAACTCAAAATAATGTTCATTTCACTTTTACTCAGAGGGAGATAATAATAATATTGCTTAAGAAATTCCTCATAGTGAAGATGTTTTTGCCTTCTTGATGGAATCTCCTTCTGTTAGTATTCCAGGTGAAAATATTTTACTCCCTCATCAGCCCTTTGTACAGTGTAAAGAGAGCCCTATGTACCAGAGGCCTCTGTACATTTCCCTAGCTAGGTGGCCAAAAGCATGGCTTTGGTTTCCAGGGACACAGAGCACATCACTAACTTGTGGCTTGGTAATGTTCAATCTCCCTAGATAAAAACCAGTATGCAGTCAGAGTGCTTCTGTTTTCCAATCTCTCTCTCTCAGCACTTCTCTGCTTACTAAAGGAATATCTCAATTTCTATGCTGGCAGGAAGTATATAAAGAGTCCACATTTATTCAGCAAACACTATTAAACACCTTGTGCTAGATAGTAGAGACCCAAAATCAAATCACACTTCCTCCCAAACATGTCGTCAGAACTTGGGGTTGGACTGAAACTGGTTGAATTTTGACTCTCCTTTTTATTAGCTTTGTGACTTTGTGCTAGAAACTTAACTTCCCTAAGCTTTTGTTCTCTCATCAATAAATGTGGACAATGACAGTCCATTTCACAGGGTCATGTAAATATTTATGATTGACGTAGTGAGTTAGAACACTGGCTGACCCATAAGCTCTCAATGAATGCTAATTCTTCTTACTAGTATTATTATCATCTTCTGGGGAAGTTGAGGATGAACAAGATAACCCAGAGCTAGACCTTAAACTAGATTTACTGAAGCCATGCTATATCCAGCTTTCTCTTAAATGCTAGATGTTTTCTGTCTCTCCATTTTGCTGTGTAAGGGTGGCTGTTTCATCTTAAACCTGGTTCACATCATAGTGTAGGATGGCTGTTGTAGAAGTCAGGGCTACATGCTTCCTGGTTCCCACCCACTTGGAAAACAAGACTGACCTTAGGTGTCTTTCGTTTAAGAGCAAGAAGAAGCTTTCCCAGCAAACCCCTCCCAGCATCACGTTCATCAGAACTGGGTTACACAGTTATTGAGCCAGTCACCTGGAAGGGGGTTGGAAAGCTCCTTAGAGTTTGGGGGCCCATGGGCTTTTTCAGAGCATTTCCTTTCTTCATTACTTACTCATTTATTTTATTATATTCTTTAAACAGTTAGGATTGGAGAGACTTAAACATGTTTATTCATGGTTCATGCTATGATGGTCAATTGATTGTAACAAAGATGGTAAACGTCATAGTATAAAGCTTCCAAGAATGCAGGAGGGGATGGGAGTCAAACACATATGGAGGGGGACTGGCCCAGGTAGGCGAGGGAGCCCTCTTTTATCGCAACAAGAGACAAGGAGGAGCAGATGGTCCCAGTCTAGGCAGGTGACTCCAGCTACCTTTGTTCCCTTTGGCAGTCTGGGTGGAGCGACCCACTGCACAGTTTCAAACACATTTACTGCCATAGGGACAAGCTTTCTGCTTTATGGGCTGCTGCCAAGCCCTGCCAGAAGAAACCATTGAAAAGTATGCCCATTCCCAGAGTGCCAGCATTTCTAATTAGGCTTTTCCTATCAAGGTTTGACATGGTGGAACATTCTCTAAGACATATATTTAGTTTCCTCTTTGGATACTGTCTTCTCCTCCATTCACTGCCACCTCATGGCAAGCTCTGGCACTGCTTTGGACCAGTGGCCTAGAGGTTCAGGCACAGGCTTGTGGGGAAGATTTGCTGAGAAAGCCATGAATGCACTCTCCTTATTTATCGAAGTTCTAATAAGGAAAGCTACCTCTCTCAAGATATTTATTAATTACAAAGGGAAAACAGTAACTGTAGAGTAGAAACACATGGCAGGCACCAAATAACCAACTGATCAGGGTTAATATCACTAGTAATAAGCCATATTGACTTTAGGTACTTCCTAGATATGATGAACAACAGAAGGGCACATCACTTCTGTGGTACTCATGCCAAAAATGCCATAATCTTATCATGAGAAACATCAGACCAACTCATATCAAGAGATATCCTACAAAAAACTAACCAGTGCTCTTCAAAAGAGTTGAAGTTGTTCAAATGTCCTTCAACGGATGACTGCTTAAATAAACCGGGGCACATCCTACCATGGAGCACTTAGCAAGAAGAATGAAAGCAATCGATATACACCACAACTTGGATGGAGCTCAAGGGAATTATAATGAGTGAAATAAAACAATCTCGAGAGGTTACCTACTGTAAGATTGTATTTACACAGCATTCTTAAAATGACAAAACTCTAGAGATGAACAGATGAAAGGTTTCCAGGGTTGGGGAGTGAGAGAGGCAGGGAGATCACTGTGGCTCCTTCCTTGTGTACCACAAGGGATCCTTGTGATGGAACTGTTTTTTGGTGGTTGTCACACAAATCCACACATGATAAAATTGCATAGAACTAAACACACCATGCACATATACACCAAAATCCATATAAAAGTGGTGAAATCTGGAAAAAGCCCATGGATTATATCAATGTCAATTTCTTGGTTGTGATTTTGTGCTATAGTTATACAAAGTGTTGCCATTGAGGAAAACCAGGTGAAGTGCATAGGGATCTCTCCGCATTATCGCCTCGACTGCAGGTTTATTCTTCTCAAAATAAGACGTTTTTAGAAATATGTTGAGATTGTAAAAGTCAAGAAATTTTGAGAAAATCCTAGATTAGAGGAGATGGAGTCATGAAACTAAAGATGGAGTCAGCCCAGCAATATGGGACTTTGGTTTGGATCCCAAGCCAGAGAAAGGACTTCAGTCCAACAAAGTCTATAGTTTGGTTCATGGTACTGTACCAATGTTCATTTCTTAGTTTGATCAATGTTTTATAGTTATATAGGATAGTGACATTAGGGGAAGCTGGGGGAAGGGGATTCTGTACTATTTTTGTAACTTTTTCTATACGTTTAAAGTAATTTAAATTTTTTAAAAGATTTATTTATTTATTTGAGAGAGAGTGGGGGAAGGGGCAGAGGGAGAGGGAGAGAGAATCTCAAGCAGACTCCTGGCTTAGTGTGGAGCATGACACAGGGCTCAGTCTCATGACCCTGAGATAACAACCTGAGCCAACCAGACACTTAACTGACTGAGCCACCCAGGCATCCTGGTAATTAAAAAAATTTTTTTTTAATTTTCAAAATTTCAAAATAAAACGACTTTAGAAGTTCTATAGAGGAAAATTCCTTTCATCCCAACTAATCAGAAATACAATAACTGTCTTTTAAATATAAACTGGAAAGCTAGCAAGTAGAGTAAGCAAAATAAAAAACAAAGAGCATATGTAAGTCTTAATATTCTTACTGATAGGTTTCTTCAAGTTTAGGACCATTTGTAGCAGCTATCATATAAAATCTGGAGTGAAAGTATCACATCAATACTACTTTTTTATTATAGCAGCTTCTACAATCCACTGTGTTAAAATTGCCTGATCTGATATTTGTTCCTCAGAGCAGCTCTCTCCCTGATGACTGTCCTATGAGCAAGTATTTTCCTGCTTTCCCTTACCTGCTATTTATGGTGGAGACCAAAGCGGGGCTTGGGATTGCCTTGACTAGTTCCAAAGAACCCATCCAGGCCGCTCTAGTCCAGAGGAATGACCCAGCATGACTCATCACGTTTTGCAACACGATTGGTTGAAATGAGACAGAATTCTCCACACCCATGGTCTCTCAGTGTTATACTTCCAGGGCCATGGGCTCAGAGGAGACAACTAACTCCCACCTAGCATCGTGCCCTGTGCAACCATGCTCTCCCGGCTCAGCTTCTGCCATGTTTTTTGGCCAAATCGTCTAAATGAGCCAGGTTTTGCTGTGTGTGGACTTTTTTTTCTTCCTTTAAATAAGTATTTTTCCAAGCATGGAATTCAGAGGAGAGGTCACTCTTTCTGCATGGGAATCTGTCTGCTTTCTTTTTATGGTCATTTCTATATCCAGAAGGTCCCAGGTCCAGTACGCCATGGGACATTCTAGTAAAGCTCCCCTGAGCAAATGTCCCTGTGTTCGCCTGCTGTCTTGTCACCAAATCTCATTCAGACGCCACTTTCTTGAGTTCCCTTCAGTCCCTAGTTTTTCTGCTCAAGTGTAAAAAGAACACTCCTTTAGTTTCTTCTTTGGGTTCTTATCTGTGCAGCTCTAATTCAAGGCAGGACTGGTCTGGTTTTCATCCATCTAACTGCAGAGGTTATAGCAGGATGGACAGAAGTTTGGACATAGCAGTCTGGGAAAACTTCTCCCATAAACCTGACTTGATACATCTGTCCTGCTGGCAGCCAGAGGCTCACCAGGCGTCCAGCTGGCTCTTCGCCTCTTCCAAGAGGCTCAGTCCAATGAGGAGCTCCCTGATATTCTTCACCCTGGAAGAAGCAAGTGTTCTGCCCAAGATAGCCTGATGAGTTGGGCATATCATGGGCCCAGGTACTCCACAAGCAGTCTCCCACCCCAGCAGGTGCATAAGGGAGATCCAGGCATCCAGCAAGGGGAATAAGACTGGAAGACCAGATTATGCCAACCCTTTCTGCTTTCGGAACATTCTCTTAGAAACACAAAAAAACAAAGCCCCACGTTCATCTGTCTGGTTCTGCTAGATGAACCATTAGAGCATAAGGCTAAATTCCCAAGATCCAGACTCCTGAGTCAATATGTTTATTATTATACAGGAGATCCAGCCTAGAACTTCAGGTACTTCCTTTTCAAGCCAAGTTGTCTGGCACCAATGACTTTAAAGAAAACCTGACCCTCCACCCAAACTTCACTGGCATGAAACCCTCACCCAGTAGATGTTAAGAAAATTCACCCCATTGGTATCTCAGGATGTGTGGCAGCCCTGGAGAAGGGAAAACAGGCCAGGACACTGGAGGAGCGGGGTGCTATGTCAGCCTGCAGCAAGGGTCTCTGTCCCTTGGGCGATGCCGCTCAGCCGCGAGGGTTTCCAGGCGCACTGCAGGGAGCGGGCGGGCTGAGCTCATCGCACTGGTAGGCTGCGGGTGCTTCCCGGAGGTTGCCTAATGACTATCACATGGCTGGACCGAGATCCCCACCCTGGGGCTCAGAGCACACTCCAGCCACAGCCTGAGGTGCGAGGCGGCACAGGAGGGGGCCAGCCACTGCCATTCTCACCCTGCTTCTCACTGCACCTCCTGCTGCCTCCAGAAGGTCCTCGAAGGAGGGCCTCCGGGGCTCTGGCTGCCATGGGCACTGTAGGTGGGGGAAATCATCCATGGAACTCTGACATTTTCTCTGTTTATTCTTTATATTTTAATGGAATTCTGTGGTCCAGACTTGGTTTCAGACTCTGTGCTCTCAGAGTCAGCTAAAGTACAAAGGGGAAAAAAAAAGAGAAAGTAGTGGGAAAAATTAGATTCTTGATTTGTGTCCAGATGGTACTGGACGAAAATAGACTCAGAGATTCTCACTGCAAACTTGCCTCTGGTATGAAGCTCCCCTCCCCTCTTCATTTAAGGTCTTCTTGGTAGAAGAGGGAATGGGAACGGGAAAAATACTGGGAACATTCATTTTTCTTTTTCCCAGCCGTATATTACAAGGCTTGCACAGGTTCCAGTTGGGGACGTGGTGAAACACCAGGAGTCGCACCACGCGCGTGCAGGGCCCTGGGGCGGCAAGGCGGGCCCGCAGCAGGATGCGGCTGCTCGGCCCTGCAGGCGGCAATCGCCTGGCCAGGAAGGGCCACACCGCCCTGCTTCCGGCTCCGCGTTCAAGGACCTGAAATCCAAGGAGGCAGGCAAGGCACAGCCGCTGGGCTCTGGGCCCACCACCTGCAGAGAGCAGCAAGGTCTCATTGGCGCGCCATTCTCCTTCACGGCAGAGCGAAGCACGCAGGGGCTTGGCGCCCGCTGGAAGACCAGCCAGAACGCGGAGGGCACTCAGTCCTCTCGGAGGGTAGCGTGGGGAAGTCTTGAGGGAGTCCACCTGGCAGAAATAGAAAACCCAACAGATGGCTCACCTTGGATTCCACCCAGCATGAGCTTGACCACAAAACCAAGTGATCCCAGGGCCTCATCCTGAGCAGATAGAAGTCATGCCTGCAGTAGTCAAAGATTATTCCCCATCATTCTTCTGATGCTCCCTGGGAGCCCAGTGTCCATAAGCCACCACACAGGGAGGGTATCCTAACGTCTAGGACCTCCTCCACTGACGGGCAGCCCAGTGGCAGTCAATTAAATGCCAACGGAATGAGTAGTGGTCAGGTGGAAGGTACTTTTTTTTTTAAGTGCAACTTTCTCACAATTGGGTTTCCTTTCTAATGTTTAAACTGTCTTGGAGGACAGGCAGAGTGTCAGTGAGTCCGTCCTTGGTTCTGGGAGCTGGCGCTGGGCAGGGAGAAGAGCTGAGAGGTCTCAGGGCCCAAGCAGATGTCAGAACCAAGAACGGGCACAGCATCCAAGGAAAGGATCCATCTGAAGGCCAGGTGCAATGAGACAGGTCCCAGGCCACAGGCAGACACTGGAAGAGACACAGTCCAGAATCTCTCCATGGGCGCTGGGATTCAGAGGCAGGGACTTTTCTGCAGTTTGCCTGGGGCCACATCTGGGTTCAAAGTCAAGTTTTCTTTTAGAGCTTGAGGGTTTGAACTAAAATCTGTGCATTTTCCTACCCCCCCGCCCTTTGCCTATATGTTGGGTATTTTCTCAACTTCAAATAAGCATCAAGGGAAACCTTACTGCATGGCCAATGCCAGCAATATGTTTGAACAGAGAATAATAATATCTTACATGTTCCTGTGTTTTATACTTGACAAAACGCTTTCATATTTTTTCCCTCATGTAGGCCTCAGGTGTGCTGTGTGAGGAAGAAAGGAAACAGCTCCCAGTGAGCTCCTTGTTCACTGTTGTAACCTAAGCTCTTACTATGCTGCCCGCACAGAGTAGATGCTCAAATGTTTGCTCAACAAAGGGATGGGTAGATGGATGGGTGGAAGGGTCAGAGGATGGATGGATAGAATTGGCCTCAGTTTTCAAGCTGGATTAAATTCCCAGTTCCACTACCTACCTATACGTGGCTTTCTCCAAGTCTCTAAATGTTCTCCTCATCTATAAAATAGCAGTAAGGATGTCGTTTCTGCTACTACAACAAAGAAAAAGACACAGACTCGCTCAGTGTCATAGGGATTAGGAGCAGAGCCAGGGCTTGAGCTGGGATGTCCATGGTATGGCCCATTGTATTATGGCGGAAGAACAGAGCAAACTATTAGGTGCTCATCTGTCAGATTGTGCTTTAGGAACTTAAAAATCCTTACAACAGTCCTATAGGGTAAGTATTATCATTATTATCATTATTATTATTATTATTATTAATTCCCACCTTACAGATGAAGAAAATAAGACTCAGAGAAGTTATGTGACTTGAAGCTTCCATAGCGGAGGTGGGCTTGGAACCCATCTGACCTCAAAATCCAAGTTTTTCACCACCTGCCATATTTTTTTTTAGCACACACACAGTCCGTGGTCGGAGGCCTCCCAGGTTCCCCAGCCACCCTGGAAACAAGACTGGCAGTGGCTGCGGAGACTCTGGTCCTGCGGTGGAAGCCGCCACCTGAGAGGCCGTCAAAATTTATCTAGTGACCAATATATACAAATGGCCCTTCAAAGTCAGAATATTTTGAACAGAAACATGGCTGTCCACTGCCACATTCTAGAGCCTCAAACTGCTCTCTGGTTGCCCAGATTTTTTATTCCAGACAGTCTGAAAAACAGCAGGTAATGGTAACCTTTATGAGACTGATTCTATGGAACCATTTACAGCCCAAAATAAACTTGAGGTATATAAGGATTTATTGTGGAAGTCACAGTGGAGGGAAACCTGGAGGAAAATGAAAACAGAGCTTAGTCTAAATCATTTCATAGCCTTTCTATTAGAGCAATTGGTTGAGGGCCCTCCCCGCTGGGAAGCAGGTATACAAAGCAACGGAGCATCCAACACTCTGATTCACGATGCTCCAATATGGGGCACACCTGTGCTCAGGAGGAGGCGAAGAAAAATGGGGTAGAGGAGAAAGAAATAGCTTTAATCCTGGAACAAATGGAAATTCTTAATGGGTGGGGCTCGACAATATCTGTCTCCAAGATGTACTTCTCTATCAGTTCAAGCTCAGCTACAAGGGATAAAGAACGCAGCCTGTTAGTCTAAGCAAAATATTAATTTATAGGTCCACATAACTTATAAGTGTAGAGATAGGTTGTTATAGGCCAAATATTGCTGTCTGCCTTCCCAAATTCATATGTTCAGACCCTAGCCCTCATTGTGATGTTATTTGGAGGTGGGGCCTTTGGGGCTAATTAGGTTTAGAGGAGGTAATGAGGGTGAAGTCCTCATGATGGGATCAGTACCTTCATAAGAGAAGACAAGAGCTTTCTCTCTCTCTCTCTCTCTCTGCAATGTGAGCACACAGCAAGAAAGGCAGCCATATACGAGCCAGGAAGAGAGCCCTCACCAGAACCTGCCCATGCTGGCACCCTGACCTTGGACTTCCAGCCTCCAGAGCTGTGACAAATAAAACTCCGTTGTTTAAGCCCCCCAGTCTATGGTATCTATGATAGCCTGGGCTGACGAAGATGCAGGTCTAGCTTCAGGCATGGCTGTCTATAGGGGTTCAGAGCTGCCATTCTTAGCTCATTCCTCTCTCCCATTATCTCAGCTATCTGCACTCTCCCCAGGCTCTGTTCTCAGAAAAGCTCGTGCCCCAGTGAAACAAAAATGGCTTCCAGGTTCAAGTTGGAAGGGGAACCTACATGGAGGCACCTCCTCCTGTCCCAGAATTCCCAGCAAAATCTCATTACATCTCACTGGCTCTGATGGGGCCACGTGCCCGTCCGTGAACCAATCTCTGTGGCCACAGAATGTGATGTGCTACCTGCCTTGGGCCTAGGCCACATGCTTCACCCTGATTCTCCGGACACAGCCCCACTAAGGAACGCAGTTTGGGTGTGGGTGCTGAGGACACAAAGAGCACAACCTGCCACAATAGGCTAGCGGAGCCCAGTTAGATCTCAAGAGCAAACCACTAGGACAAGGAAAGAGTGATACCACAAGAGAACAGACAAACACCAGCAAAGAAAAGGCCAACTTTTATCAATAATCCAGTACGCTGCTTATCATCAAGCTGTGAAATGTTTTATCCCAAATAATAACTTAAAAGATGGAGTTTGTTACGATGAAAATTCATACCTTATGGAGTTTAATCTCCCAAACTCAGGGCCTCGGATTCAGCAAAGGGTTGGTTGATCCTAAAGAAACGTGTTCTATTTAAATAAATACAGGTGTGTCTCACCTTTCACTGTACATTCATTCCTGAAATTATGTGTAGGAACTGAATTTGAGACCAATGGATTGTGTTTTCCAGTTTGGGGCCCTTAAAGGGGTACTGCAAAATTCATCAATGGTGTGAAAAATCTTCTTTATTTTCACTGTAAATTTGGATTGTGGCCTATTGGCTTTTTCTGTAGTGAGGCCACAGTAGTATTCACACACACGCATGTGTGCACATGCATACACAGACCCCATAGCACTACCTGCAGAAGAAGTTCAATTATTTTTCCCCAACAATCTTTCTGCATGAGTCCATCCTTGGAGGACTAAATCTCTTTAAATTCACTTCCCCAGACTATGTTCCTCCCCGGACAACAAATTCCATAAACAAATGGCCCTCCAGTGACATGACAGCAGAAAGACTCCAGGAGCCAATGCTCCCTGAGCCAACAAACAAAATTCTGTTTCAATACTGTTTCCACTGGATCAAGGGTCAGGCCCCTGTGCATCTCGATGGCACGAATTTGCAGGGCGCTCCAGCAAGTTAAACAGAGTTCACTGGCAACACCTACCCCACGCGGAGGAGCAATAAGGACAGCTGCCAAAGCAGGCATAGACTGTGTGTGGATTGTTCTGAGTTGTCGATTTGGAAATTTTACTTGAACTGTTGATAAGAGCTGATATTTAATCAGTACTAGAACATAAGTTGTGTTTATTAGGAGTTCTCTCTTGAATAGGCTGGGAACTCAGAGATTTCCTTCGGCCAGGGGCATGTGTGGCAATCTTTTAAGAACACTGTCTTCTAGCTGAAATGCTCTGGGATTTATGAACATGATCTTGACATAAACATCTGAAAGTAGGGCAACAAGGACAAGAGGACGTATTTTCGGCCACTGTATAATAAGTTTCTTTTTCAAGCATGAAGAGGGGGAGGAGCACATTGCAAAGGACTTACTTTCACCATCCCTGTGCCCTCCCAGGAAGGAAGCAGAGAAGACTTTTCCTAGGAGGAGCAGGGAACTCCCATCCTAGCAGGGTTTCTGGGGGCACCTGCCTCACCCCAAGGAACATCTCCCCCCAGGTGCTCTCCTGATGCCACAGCTCATTCCCTAGCGGGCACACTACTTAGTTCCTCAAGTTCAAAGGTGACTGTTCTGGGAAATGCTGGCTTAAATCCACTAACATTGACCTTAGTGATGTCAGAGCCTTTGCCGAGAAGCCGTGTTGATGGTATCATTCATTCATTTGGGGAACGACCTCATTTAATCCTCCAACCAACTTGATGGACAGGCATATGCTCATTAATGACATTTTACAGATGAGGAAACTCACATTTAAGAACAGTAAGGTGGGGCACCTGGGTGGCTCAGTTGGTTAGGCATCTGCCTTTGGCTCAGGTCGTGATCTCAGGGTCCTGGGATGGAGCCCTGCAATGGGCTCCCTGCTCAGCAAGGAACCTGCTTCTCCTTTTCCTCTGCCCCCCCCCAACCCCTGGCTCGTGCCCTCTCTTTCTCTCAAATAAATAAATAAAATCTTAAAAAAAAAAAAAGGAGCAGTAAGGAATTTGCTGTGGTCACACAGGGTTTCAAGAAGTGAAGGGATTGGGAAGGGGATAGAACAGTATGAGGACAGGTAGGTTTCACCTGCTTCACGGTTGTTCCTAAGGCTGAACCCCCAAACAAGCACAGCACAACTCTCTTCCCCCTCCTCCCCCAAAGAGAGAGCGCGGCCAGAACAGGCACAGGTGGGGCGGGGCGAGAGCACATACCCAGCCAGAGAGGAAGTGAGGTACAAACCATGCACCCTTCTGGGCAAACAAGTCCGCCCTCATTTTGCCCTTCCAGGTTCCGATGTGGAGAAGAAAGGACCCAAGGGATTCTCCCTTCTTATCTCCCATCAATCACAAACATGTTCCCATCCCACCAACCTTTTACACCTGGGGCCTGAAGCTTGAGAGTTGCAGACAGGAAAGACATTCCCCACGGGCCTCCCGTGGAATCAGACGCTGGCAAAGGGAATCTAGTCCAGAACTCAGAATTAAGGCACCTGATACTCTCCCTGCGTCCCCCCTTCACAAACACTGCCATATGTAATGCATTTAAAAACATGAACCGCCCTGGTGTGTCCTCACTGCCAGGAATTTTCTCTCGGTATCTACACTTTGCTTTGTAACCCTAGGCGCGTTCCACCAGGAAAGCTCCAGTGCACCCACACGGGGCAGATCGAGAAACCGCTGGCTGCTGAGAGCTCCCTCAGGCAGCCACCAACCTGGGAAGGCCCGATGTGCTGGACCGGATCGCGCTCCCATGTCCCCAGGAATCCAGATGCTCCTCGTTAAGACACTTCAGGTTTGTGATGTTAAATTAATTTGTCCAATTACAAGTGAAAAAACAGGCTCTGATAGCTCTCTTTGCAAATTCCCACAGTTGAGGGGATCAAAATTCTTACAGCTACTGAAGAGGGAAACTTGCCTTCCACCCAGTGGGTTTCTGAATCAGTTGGCTCATTCATTTCTCAAGTCAGTATTGAGCCCCTACTGTGTGCCCAGGGACAGCTGCTGAACCTTCAGAGATCCCCCCAGGGGACACCCTGGAGACAAATCATGACAGTGGTAAGTGGCTAATTTGCAATAGGAACAGGCATACCTGGCACCAGGGGAGAAGAGGGCAGAGTTCAAGGCTGACAAGTGAAGGGTTCACCATTACAGGTCAGGCTCAGGTTTCGTCCACACTCTGGGATCCATTTTTATACTCAGATTCCAAGTGCAGCAGGACGCTTCCCGATACAATGAAACCGCGTCACCCATCACACATCATTATAACTAAGGAAGTCCCCAGAAGCCTGTAGAGGCAGGTGTTGCAGGGCCCCTGAGCCCGTGCAGTCTGGCCTGATGGAGGGGGCTGGCCCCTCTGCAGTCCTCCCCACACTGAGGCCCAGGAGCGTTGAGGGTCATGCGTCGGCCGGAGTAGAGTGAGCCCTGGCCCGTTTGCCCAACGTGCTGTGCCAGTCATTCAAGCAGTCACTCACTTGTTCATGCAACAAATATTTATGCTGTGCCTACTGTTGCCAGACGCTGCTCTGGGGCCAGGGCTGAAAAAGGATAAAACTCACTGTCCTATGCCGCTGACAGCCAATGGCAGCCAAACAGACAACAGATCAGAATAGCAAGGACTATGGCTGTGTGCCAGTTCCCAGTGCTCTCACACATTTCACCGTCACCACCGCCCCGTGAGGTGGGCACTATTATTAACCCCGACATCCACACGAGGAAACTGAGACACCGAGAGGTCAAGTATCCTCCCCAAGGTCACTAGCTAGGAAGTAGAGGCGTCGAGGATTGGAACCAGAGTAATACAGAGATCATGCTCGCAATAATTACTCTTTGTCAGAAAATAAATGTTAGTTCCATGTTATATTAGGAGACGATAAATCCAGAAGAAAAAAAAAGAGCAGGGAAGCAAGATAGGAAATGCTGGGGTGTATATGTGGGAGAGCGTGTCTTGTATTTTTAATGACAGTGGTCAGGAAAATCCTCAATATAAAGGAGCGCTTGAGCAAAGAGTTGAATGAATTGAGGAAGTGAGCTCCGAAAGCTCTTGGTGGAAGAGCCTTCCAAGGAGCAGACAGCAAGTGCAAAGGCCCTGAGGGGGAGTGAAAGTCCTGCACCCAGTTTCAGTGTGGGGGGTAGGGGAGTTCCACACCACCAAGCAGTTTGGACACTGGCTGGGTGTCCTCCAAGTCAGCTCAATAGTGACAGATCCCACAGGCTAAGGCTCAGTCCTGCAAGACTGTCCCCTTGCCCCTGACTTCAAACGCCCATGGCCAATCCAAGTTGTCACTTGTGCTTCTGACCCATCAGCTATAGATCAGAGGTTCCAATGACGCCCTCTTTGGGTTCCGTTAGTTTGCTAGAGCCTGTCAGAGAAACATTTTACCTACCGGATTGCCAGTTCATGACAAAAGCATGTAACTCAGAAACAGCCAGATGGAAGAGGTCATAGGGCAAGGTATGCGGAAAAGGGGCAGAGCTTCCAGACCCTCTCTGAGTGCGCCACTCTCCCCCAATCTCCACGTGTTGACCCAACCAGACACTCCGAACACGCTCCTTTTGGGAGGCTTGGTTACACGGGTACCGTAGATTAAATCATTGGCTCCTAGTGATTGATTCAACTGCCAGCCCCTCTCCCTACCTCTGAGGTCAGGGGGTGGGGCTGAAAGTTCCACCCCTCTAATCACTGTTTGCTTCTCCTGGCAGCCAGCCCCCATCCTTAGGTGTGGTCCAAAAGTCACCTCATTAACATAACAGGAGACACCTTTATCGCTCTCATCACAGGAAATTCCAAGGGTTTGAAGAGCTCTGTGCCAGGAGCTGGTCCAAGACCAAATATACATTTCTTATTATAAGTCCCGATATCTCAGGGGGTCTGCCTGTGAAGCAGCCAGCTGAAGTGGAGGGAAAGGAAAGTAGGATGAGGTGAGACCGAGAGGTAATGGGGTTGGAAGTCACACTTGCTGGGCCCTGGATGGTGTGATGAGGACGTGGGATATTTTCCAAGTGAGAAGGGGAGCTGTGACAGCCATTATACTTCTGCCAAATATTTCCCATCTTCCCCCTTACGGCCACAGGAGAGGATTGCCCTTCTCGTCCTTTTGAGGCTATGTGTGGCCATGTGACTTACTCCATCAACAAAATGGGAGCAGGGGTGATTTGGTCACTTTCAGGCAGAATCTTTGATTGGAAGGGAAACGAGCTCCATTGGGTTAAGCCACTGAGGCTTTGGTAGTGTTTGTTACTTTGGTATAATCTAGCCCGAAGGGACTTCACAGAGATTCCGAAAGAGGATTTTGACTTTTGGCGGGGTCATTCTGGCAGCAGCTGGACTGAAGGGAGACTCAGCTGGAAGCCGAGAAAGCAGTTAAGAGAGTATTGCTACAATCTAGGTAAGAGATAAAGAAGATGGTCTACGGACCCTCGGGAACACTGCAGATAAAAGTGATCAGATTCTAGGTGCCTTAAATTGAATGAACCAGTAGGATTTGCTAATGAACTGGATACTGGATGGAAGAGAAAGAAGTCAGCGATGTCCCCAACGTTTTTGGTGTGGGCAACTAGAAGGATGAAAAGGCTCTTCACCATTCAAACCACCCCTTCCGTGCAACACACACACACAAACGCATGCGTGCGCACATACACACACATTTCAAGAAAAGAACTCTGTTTTTCACTTGGCAGAGCCTGAAATTTTACCATTAAACAGTCATTCCTCTTGGATAAGCATTGCCCTTTCCAGGCAGCTTATTTCAAAATGAAAATACCCACTAGAGAGGCTGCTTAATGTGGATTGATTTATTTTAGCAACTTGCAACTCAAAGACACTCTTGAAACCATCTAGCCCAAGCCTCTTGCTTCATTTGAAGAAACCGAGGTCCGGCGAGGTAAATGATCTTGCCCAAGGTCGTGGAGGAAATTAGAGTCAAGCCGAGATCCAAATAGAAGGATTCCTGACGCCCTGCCTGTTGTCCCGCCTGGGCAGGGAGGACCTACTGAGCTTCAGTCTTAGAGGGGTGCAGGGAGAAGAGGGGGAGCCATGTAAAAGGAGCAGTCCTTCCTTCACTATATTGCATGGACCAGTCCTGAGCAGGACTCAAGAGCATCTTCCTTCAAGGCTACAAATCCTTCCATCACACTGACCTTGACTTTGCTGGTCCTGAACCGAAGAGCAAGGCTGAAAAGAAAATTATTAAGAGACTCTGAAAAAAAAAAAAACGCATCCCGTTCAACTTCATGTGTGAGTGTGTCAGACACTTACACTTACCAAGCACGGAGCACATTCAAGTCCCTTCTCCCCTCAGTCCTGTTTGGTATTTTCCTGCCCTGCCAGCTTTGTGCCATTCTTCTTGCAAAGCATTCTTGGAGCTGCACCCCATGGGTCGGGCACAGCTAAAAACAGTGCCAACACGCCTCTTCATATCCTAGCACACTGTCTCCTAGCACGCTGACTAGAATCATTTGTATTATGCATTTTTATGTCATGCATTATATTTGCAAAGTGCCTGACTATAATTTTTATTAGATTTTTATTATTAGTCGTACCTTTTAAAACAGCTATTTGAAACCATTAACGGTGAAACCCTTCTCTGACTTTGGCAAATCTTGGATGGCGCCATTATTAGCGACTTTTGTCTTAGACCCACCCTGGGGTCTAGGGAAGCCAAGCCACCTCCTTCGGTAGTTAGTGAGCAGAAACTTCCCATGAGGGGCAGAATGGAAAGGGGCTGCAAGGAGGGTTACACCTGAATGTCCTCTTCTAAGATGAAGGTAAAGAATGACCTGAAGAGACTGACTTTAGAGGCCATGTGGCAACTTTCAGAGCCATTGGAAGCCACGGATGCTTGCAAAGTTTCCCAGGCCCCGGTATTAGAAAAATGTGTAGAATAAACTAAAATCGTGCTAACTGACTTTTGTTTCTAGAGTGCAAATGAGTATCTGCAATATATGAAAGTGCTGAAAAGTATATCAAAGCCTATAAAAATGTTAACTAAGAGTATTTCCAATGATTTTGCTTTCATTGGAAAGGAAATGTCCCCCATAAAAAGGCAGAATCTTTGCCTCATTCCTCCGTTGAGAGATCTGCAAATACTGCACTTGATGTCCTGGGTAAAGCTCCCTTTCTTCCAAGGCAAACCGATCCGTCTTTCCCTACACACGTGCAAGGAGTTTGGAAAGATTGCTAAAGCCACTCTTGGAACAATGTGACTTTGTATACTGCTTCTGGACACACGGCCTGTTTCATATATTAACTGCACTCTAAGTGCCATTAATGACAATGCCATGTGTGCTGTCTTCAGTTTTTACCCCCATTTATACCTTTACTCCACCCTAACAGATCCCAGCTGTTCATACTGAAGAACGGTGGCTGAGTCTCCTTACAATAAAGATTTCTCTATAACGAAAGATCCCAAACAATGGCCCATTTCTTGGAATCATTTTACTCAAAGTCCAGCTTAACGACTCTTATTGAAGGTAGTTCTGCCGGGTACTGTGTGTACTCAGATCTGCCGATGCAGAGAGGAAAAAAAGCCAAATATCTGATCTCAGAGCACCCAGGATTTGAAATGACAAAATTCCAATGCACCAAAAGAATTGTGGTTATCCCTTGAACTTTACTCTGACGGAAGCTAATAGAGGATTCCAAGTGGGGGTGGCAGTGTTACTCTCTAGGAATTTCAGGGTTTTTTGTTTCTGTTTTTAAGATTTTACTTATTTATTTGAGAGAAAGAGAGAACATGAGCAGGGAGAGGGGCAGAGGGAGAGGGAGAAGCAGATTCCCCATTGAGCAGAGGGCCTGAGAGGGGTCTGGATCCCAGGACCCTGAGATCATGACCTGAGCCGAAGGCAGACATTTAACCGACTGAGCCACCCAGGTGCCCCTTTTCTTTATTTCTGTAGCTCCTTGGTCAGGGGTCTGATGGCTTCTGGATTCCATCTAGGGATAGGAGTCCTTCAGCAATTTGCTATTCCTGTGACAACACAGACTCCGTTCCAATGGGGTCTGAAAAGTCCTGCTTGTCCCCTTAATCACACCCGTCAGGACTGACAGGGTGATACTGGCATTGACACTACACGCCTGAACTGGGATTATCTGCACCAAGGCACACATCAGATGCAGACTTTAACCCAGCTCTTCACCCATCCCAGGAACTCGGTAGCGAAGTAGTCCTTTATTTCATCTCAGGCCAGTGGGACGACGTCAAACGGGAGCTCTGCTGCTCAGGACGCTTGTGCAGGCATTTTTCCCCTCACCGCAAAATGTTTTTCTTTTTCAAAAAAATGAACAAGTTGCTCCAACTGGCTTGGTCTCTGGCTCCGGGTCCAGAACTTGAGGGTAAATGGTGAAGTCGAAATGTGTTTTTGGATTCTGTGGTTTCAAAGTGGTTACTCTTTTCCAAACTGGGGTGGGCCCTCTGCAAAACTGTCAGGTTGGTGAAGACTGCCTCTCCCCTCCTGTCCCCCCTAGCTTGATCTGAGCAGAAGGAAATGCATCTGTGTAATCAATAATGATCCCTCACCGAACACTTATCATTGCCCTGAAACATCCCATAGTGCCTTGCCCTCACTGTCTGTGTAAACCTCCCGGAGTTTCCATAGGCAACCCTGATGGGGATCTCCCTCCTTTGAGCAATCTGATGCTCAGAGAGGTTAAATCACTAGCCCAAGGTCACAGAGATGGTAAGTGGCTAAGACAGGCTGGACTCAGACCTTGGATGAAGAAACAGTGAAGGCCACAGGCCCAATGTCTATGCCTCTGCGGCCTTCTATCAAAAGCCAGCCACATTTAGGGTTTTACTCCACATAATACAAATGCATATAAAAAAGCCAAAGAAGAAAGTTTCTTGGAACATATATAACTCAGCTTCAACCAAGGTATCCCCAGTCTTCCCATCACATCCTAGGAGGCCAGGACTCACTTCCTCCCTGAGCTCCTTGCTGGAGACGTTACCCTTGCAGGCAGCAGGGTCATACACCTGCTTGGTGGGGCCAGAGAAGCCCGTCTGTCAGGAAAATGTCTTCCCCTAATGCACTTCCTTCTTAATTAAAATAACATTTTGAAAGTAAAATTATACAGTGTGTAGAATAAACAGTAGAACAATAGCTGTGATTAATCTGTCAGAGATTGTATAATGCAATGCTAATGGGAAGAAATAAACTCCTGCTGAAGATCAAAGTCATCTCTGCACATGGAGAACTTTTAAAATTAGAATGACGATAAATGAATCTCCATTCCTGGGGGAAAAAAAAAAAAAAAGCTCTGCAGGCTTGCAGAATGAGGGAGAAAGACAGCCCGAGGACGTTCTACTGCCCAAAGGAGCTAGGAGCCTGGAGCTAGGAGACTGGAGAGTTCCGGTCTGCAGCCTTGCCTTCTGCTGTCCCCAAGCATCAGGCAGCCTCTCTTTCTCTGACCTTGTGATGAGGGGCACTCGAACCTCCCTCGGTCCACCCGTGTGCTGCTCCCATCCATCCAGCTCATCCCTGCCAGGGCGTGCATGCACGGGGCGGGTGCACGTGGGGGTGCTGTGGAGGAGGGGAGACACCCAGGTCTGTGTTGAGCACTGCTACACAGAATCTCTCCTGTGCCTGATAGGCACCCATCATTTTAATTTACAGGTGTTGGGCTCCATAAGCAAAGGAACTGGAATAATGAACCCAGATCCTTCTGGTTCTAAAGGCCCGGCTTGCTTTGCTTCTCTCGGGCAGAGGTGTAAGCTAAGGACAAACTGTGATTATGTATGTTCGACCTGCATCCCCAGAAAGGCAAAGAAAGAGTTGAAGAGTGCACATGTAAACATGCAGTGAAGCAACAGTTGAGAACGGAGCACCTGCTGTGTGCGGGCAGCATTGAGGGCTGGGGATGCCACCCCAGAGAGAAGCTTGTTGGGGGAGAGAGAAGGGGAACAATGAAGCAGACAGGACTTTATAATCAGCTGTGGATACTGTGGAGGCGATGGGGCCACCGAGGAGGACCCTATCCCAGAGGTGAGCAGTCAGGCTGCCTCCAAAGTCACACCGGTGTTGAGACCTCATTGAAGAAGCAGGGTCAGCTTAGTGAAGGGAACGCAGACCAGGGGAAATGTCCCAGAAGGAGGAAAGAGCGTGTGTGAAGGTCCAGAGACAGAAGAGCCTAATCCATGGAAATCTGTACAATTGGTCTATGACCAATTGAGAAATGACCTCAGCTCCACCTCCCCTCCAGACCCTGTGTCCCCCCAAGTGTCTCCTTCTCTCAATCTACAAGTTAGCTCTTCCCCTTTAGGATGAGCTCTGCTGCCCCCCGAATGGTAGGCGTCCCCAACGAGCCACAGATTTCGGTGCATCTCAGGCTGGGGCCTATGAGGATCCCCAGCACTTCCTGAGAGTAGGATTAAGACCTGAGGGTGGTTGGTAGGCTCCCAGGGGGAGGCAATTTTTGCCAGACTCACAGTTTGGCAGAAGTGAAGTCCTGCTGGAATGTATTCTTGCCAAAAAGGTGACACGTGTCTCACCCCTGGTCCCCCTGCAGCCTGCAGCCCCATGCTGAGGAAGCACACCTCTAGTACCTGAAAGGGGTCCCAGCAACTCCCTGCTGGGCCCGAACTGCTGCTTCCTTAATAGGACAACAGCCAGGAGAGTGGGGCTAAAGGCACCCCACGGCCAAGGGTTGCAGAGGAATGAAGCCCGCCAGCACATCTGAGCGGTATAGTCTTCTTAGCTTCTGCCATGCCGGCAAAAATGATTTTAGAGACCCAAGACTGGGTTCTTTAGGAATTTCCCCAAATATCCGTCAATGCGGTATAGTACTGGGGGCATGGGCTTGATAGGCCAAAAGACTAGGTTAGTTATTCACTAGCTGTGTGACCTCAGGCAGATTATTCAAGCTCTCTGAGCGTCAACTTATTCAGTCATATAAAATGCATTTATTGAGGACCTACTATACTCCAGGTGTTATGATGGGTACTAGGAATTGAGAGTTGGCAGGATTTTATAGTTTAGTGGGGATGATAGGCCCACTCTTGGGCCTGTCCCTAACGTGGCGGGTGCAGGGTGAGTGCTACTGAAACAGATAGGAGAGAACCAGAGATTGCTGGAAGAAGTGGCCTATTTCCCTGGCCCAGGCCTCTGGGAGATGACCCACAGCGGGCCTGGGACCAACACAGTGGAGGAATGGGCAGGGCATCGATTGGGGAGGGAAGTCGGCAGTGGAGACTTTGAGATAATGTCGCTGGTTCCCTTCAGCCTGCGTGCAGTGTGCTGAGACTGCTAGCCCTAACACCTTTCCTGACCCTCAGACTTTCGTGTTGCACATATGCCCCTGACTATTCCACAGATCCCACAGAATCCTAGACTGAAGAGCTCTGTACCCTGACCCTCCCACAGGCTCCGTTTTCAAACAAACAACCCATCTCCATAGCTGGCAGTTGGCGCCACCTTTTCCAGGTCAGGCAAATTTGGAACCCAGGGTGCATGCAAGAGACCTTTCTCTCCCTCACCCCGCCATCCACCATTCCCCACATCCGGACGGATTTCCCCCCTGAATTCGTTTTGAATGTGTCTCCTCTCTCTGCTCAGCTCCCAGTGCCCCGTTCAAGCTGCCATCATCATTGTCCACTTGGATCAAACCTCATGTTTCAATCCTAGGAGACTGGGAGAGCAAACTGGAAGGAGAGAATGAAAGACTCCGGGGCATCAGGCTGAGGACGTGGCATAAAGTATTGGTGCCATTGCCCATTCCCTCCAACCCCACAATCGTGGTGCATGCTCATGGCCTTTTCCTGTAAGCACTTGGAGGCTTTCTCTGGATGCAGGAGTGTGTTCAAGGAGCCCCAGAGGCAGAGAGTAGTGACGGAAGATTATTCTCCCCTCCTCTGAAATCACCTTCAACCATTTTTGAATGGGAATTGGTGGATCAATACCCCAACTTCCTCGTTTTTCACCAGATATGATGCAGAGGAATGATCACTCTGCCTGGACCCCAAGTTGTTCTCCCTGCACCTGACCCCACCCTCCATAATCCAGGCCCTCTTCATCCGTGACTACTCTGGCTCCATATCCTGCAGTGTCCTGCTCATCGACTCTGAACTGGCTGTAGCTTCCTGCATGCAGTGTGCTCTTTCGCACTTCCATGCCTTAGTTCAAGCTTTTTCCTCTGTCTGAAATGATGCCCTTCCCTGCACTGTTCCCCAGCTCTTTCTCATGCTTCAAAGTTCAGCTCAGACAATACCTCCTTTACAAATATTTATTGAGCATTTGCTTACAGAATGCTACAGAAGTACCTGGAAAGGGCGCCAAGTCTTTCCCTGGGGGACCAGAGAAAGCACCCCATCAGAAGTGTCATCTAAGATTCTAAGAGATGAGTCTCAAAGGAAGAGGAATGGGTCAGATGAAGAAGGAGGTGGGGGGGCTGACTGTTTCTGAGGCCCTGGAAATGGCATATAGGACCCAGACGTGCCGGAGCAGCTTGTTAAATGAGCTAAAACAAACAAAACTGGCCGAGGATGGAGTGATAGCAAAGAGAAGGACCTAGCAAGGCAGGAGGATGAGGAGGCATGAGGTTGCAGGACGACCCAGGGCTTCGTGTCATTTTCAGGACTATGGAGTTGATGCTCATGCAAGTCCCTAAAGCTCCAAGCTAGTCAAATGCTGCACCCCCTGAGCTTCCATATCTTCCCTGGGCTAGGTCTTACCAGTTTCTGGGCCTGCTTCTCCAGTGACTAGCACATTCATACACAGCACGAAGCATTTCTGAATCTTTGTTTCCATACACCTAACACAGATCCTGCCCCAGAACAGGATTGTAATGAATGCATTCAGCTGGAGCACTGAGGGGCCAGAGAGCCACCCACGATGCCGCAGAGCCCACCTACCCCAAACCCCTCCACGGGAGCTGGCTCCTCTCTGCCTCAGCACCACAGAACCCTCATTGTCGACACCACACTATGGGACACTAAAGTGCAGCTGAGATGCTCTGTGGGCAGAATTTGACCACTGAGGGGTCCCTGACCCAGGGACATCTCTGGGGTGGCCAAGCAGGAATGGCCCACACCAGTAGTGAGTGTCTACGTGGGGAGTACCCGGAAGAAAACTCTGGGGCAGCACAGGGCGGGGGAGGCTCAGGAGGAGCACCGAGGGCTTGCCCCTCTGACAACCATGGAGGTCTCCGAAGACAGCACCAATGAAGACCTGAGCTCACTGTCCACGTGGTGGCCGTGGGGTCATCGGAGGCCCTGTGGGGACAGAAAGCAGTCAGAAGTTGGAGGCTCACAGATGTTTGGGTCAGGAGAGCAGAGCATAGACTCCAACCCACTGGGAGGCTTGCTCCGCTCTCTTTGCACTAAGGAGATCATCGCCTGCATCATTACTGCCGGTCTCTCTATCTGTCTCACCCCCCTTCCAAACCAAGCTCACCAAGATCACAATTTCCTCTTTATGGGCCTGGCATACCACGTACGTTAGATAAATATTTATCAGACGGACGGAGTCGCTTACTGGAATTTAAGTGCCACGTGCCTAGAGGCTGTTTTGTTCACTTGCTGAATCCCCAGCACCGAGACCAGGACTGGTAGCTAGCAGGTGCTCCGAAGTGACTTACTTGATCTATCTAGTTATATAATTATAAGGAATGAGAGTTATCATGGCTCAAAGGGGATAGATCTTTCTCCCAAGGTCACAGGACCTTAGAGAATAGATGGGATGGATGAGCTAAATCTTCCAGGTTCCAAGCTGCCGGCTCTCCTGGGCTGCGGTGCCCCTGCTGGAGAAGAGCCGAACTACCCTGAGCCCTGCTAGATGCTCTGACAGGCTCCAGTGATGACACCTGGGGGGGCTCTGGCAGCTTAGCTGAGACCAAGGACTTTGGATGGGGATGCAGAGGGTCAGAGGCACATAGGCTTTGCCAGTGCCTGGGCAGATGGACTAAAACAAGCACCTCGGTAGCACTTTGCAAACAGGAATGCTCAAAAAAGGCTAGTGACCAAAGGAGCAAGGGTCAGAGCAGGGGCTGGGTTCAGAGTTACAGCGTGAGGAGGACTGAGAGTGGGGAAGAGTATAAACCCCAGGCATGAGCCATGAAAGCGCATGCATTCCGAGGGCAGACAAAGAAATCAGAGAGGACAACGGTAAGCCAGGACAGCACAGCCACAGATGCCTTCAGAGGAAGATTTAGGTGCCAGAAGTCATCAGCAGAGGAGACGGAGGACAGGCGAAGTCTGCTGAGCTGGGCTGGATGGAGGAGGAGTGGAGTTAAGCAGCAAGAGCTTGATCGCACCTCTACGTGGCCAGTCCACCGCCTCCGAGGAACTTAGGATGAGCGAGAGACTTACCTTTTAGTCTTCAGCCTCCTTATTCACAAACAGATGATACCTACCCATTGAGCCCGGAAGATGCCCTGCCCAGGACCGGAACCACAGCACGCACTCAAGAAACAGTGCGATTATTATGTTGGTGGCGGTGCTGTTATTGCAACTGGTGACCTTTAAGGAGAAAATAGCAGTTCGGTACTGGAAAGGGGAGGGGAGGGGAAGAAGATGGGAACCAGATTGCAGGAAGTCAAGGGGAGCCAAAGAAACGGTGGGTGTAGATCACTTTGCTGAGGAATTTGATAGTGGAAGGAAGTTGAGAAATCCGGTGACTGGGCAGCAGGAGGGCCGACAGTTTCTTTGAGAGAGAAGAGGCAAGCGAATGTTCATAAGTACCCTGTAGAGATGAAGACATGGAAGATCCTAGAGACACCAGGGGCAGGGCCCAGGAGCAGGCAGGGATGCCCCCCCCCCCCCCCCCCGCCACCATGAGAAGACAGAGACCCTGACTCTTGTCCGCACCCTGGGCTGCCTTTGTTCCCTCACCAGCCTCCCCACGAGGGCGGGGGGCAGAGATCTCTCGCCAGGCCTCTTTCAGAGAGGGTGGTAGAAAGCCAGAGCCAGGTTCCGGGCCTGACCCTGGCCATTTGTACTTGGCGGAGCCCTTGTCCCTCCCGGGGCCCCTGTGTTCTCCTGTATCAATGAGGCGGCAGGAGCGATCATCTCTGATTCTGTGGCCACGTCGTCTCAGTCAGCATTATAAAACGTTTTCTCTCCTGAAGTTTTTCTCCACTCTGATTAGAAGGAAGGAAAAAAAAAAAAACCCGACTTGGAGCTGCAGCTACCACTTCCCCCAGCAACTGGGACAATATTTCTGTTGCCCACGTCTTGCGAGCAGATTCGGCAATTCCATCAGTGCTGGCAGATCGCTGCCGAGCCTCCCGGTGTTTTAAATAGCCTGTGCACTTTGTCCTGGCTTCTGGAACGAAGCAAGGGAGAGGCAGGAGCTTCGTGCTCAGCTCAGTGTCGCTGTTGATGAGGCCTCGATGGCTGCAGCTTCCCGGAGCCTCAGAAATAACAATTGCTGCGCACCACAGTCTGTCCTCCGAGGCAGCAAATGCATCCACTGCTGGTTATTTTGATACCCTAGATAAAAAGCTCTTTCGAGAAAATCGAGTACAGAAAAACATTCTTATCCTCTGCTTGTCTGCACCATTCCTTCCACCCGCTGTCCCTTCAGCGGTTTTGCATTTCCTGTAGCGGGTCAGGCCTTCAAGTCCTTGTCTCAGTGACCCAAGAGAAGGACATTTCCTTGGGGGCCCTTCATGCAAGTGGAAGAGGCAAGAGAAGACACACCGGGTTGCGGCTTCTGGGCCAAGACCGGCCTGATCGGCAACCTGCCGGAAACCACTGCAGTGTGAACGGGTTGTCTGGCAGCCGCAGATAGCTCTGACCACTGTTGGATTCAGCAAGCATTTACTGAGCACCTACTGTGTGCCAGGAGCTGTGCTAGGACCTGGGGAGATTGTGATAAACACAGGTAGGGCCTAATAATCCAGCTCCCACAAGAGCACGAGCTCTGATCAGGGCGGTCTCACAGTCAGGGCATGGGACACAGTAGGCGCTCAAGAAGTAATCTTTGGAGTGTTTATTTGTTTGTCATTTCTGTGTTCTTATTTACTTGAGATCCTTAAAGTTCAGGGACAGAAACGGAGCTAGTCAGGGATGGAAAGAGCTCTTATTAAACCAACATGTGCCATCAGAATATAATCAACAATTTGGGGGGTAGGGCATCTAGGCTTATATTCTGCTTACATCATTTTACATTTCCCTCTTACACACCACATGAAAGAGAACCACAAGTGCCCCAAATCCCTTTGTCCTTCTGGGTGACGCCGCGAGTTTGCACACAAAAGCTCTGCGTTCAACAACCAAATTCTGTTATTCTACAATGTTCAACCTCATCCCTAAATTTGCAGGCAGCTATTAGGTAAGACTTAGGGCTGGTGCTTTCCAACAAGTTTCTACAGGACCCGATTGATGAATGAATTTGTCCTATTGTCTGGAAATCCCTTTGTTTATTTGACAATGCTAAATTTCCTCATGCATCACCCAGACTCTGATGCTACCTCTGCAGAAAGGCCATTTATGGTGTCCCCAGTTGTCAGCCCCCACCCTCGAAGTGTGTTCAGCCCCCAGTGTGTATCTGAACAACTCAGAAGCGGAAGAACCTTTGCTGGGAAATAACGAGGTCATCCCAAATCTAAGACTGACTTTCCATTCTGGGGCTTTCTTCCTACTTCATCCTTCTCAGTGCGCATCAATGGAGTGAACTTAGGTATCGGGGCAAAGGTACAAACAGAAAGAAGGGAAGGACTCAGGCCGATATGTCTCAAGTGAGTTGGAAGTGCCTAAGCAGAGCCTGACTTTGCTCAAGTGACCTGCACTGGGGGTAAAGGGCCACTCTTGGACTTAGAACAGGAAGTCCACCCCTGTGTCTCCCTAAATCCCAGTACCTGAAGGTGACCTTCACCTGAATTGTGCAGGCATGGTTTCATCAGAAAGGGGGTCTCTGCCTCTCTCTGTCTCTCTCCCTACATCTGTTCCTCCTTGTGGCATCGGAAACAGGGTAGGGGGTTCAGCATACAATTTATTCAAGGATGAAGTGAAGACATCTGAAGAGCTCCACCCCAGAGGGAGTTGAGGTGTGAATTTTCAAAGACCTACGGATCTCCCAGAACCTTACAATTAATGATGTGCACTTTTTTTTTAAGATTTTATTTATTTATTTGACAGAGACAGCCATCGAGAGAGGAAACACAAGCAGGGGGAGTGGGAGAGGAAGAAGCAGTCTCATAGCGGAGCCTGACATGGGGCTCTATCCCAGGACCCCAGGATCACGCCCTGAGCCGAAGGCAGACGCTTAAGGACTGAGCCACCCAGGCGCCCCTAATGATGTGCACTTGGTGAAAAATCTGCCTTGCTAGTTTGGGGCTGGGGTGGGAAAGGGCAGGCCACGGGTCCAGAGGAGCTTCCCTGTCAGGCTCTGAATCCAGGAACCCAAGAAATCTTGGAAAGACAGCCCAGAGATCCAGCTTGACTTGAAGTCTGCACTGTGAGGGTAAAAAGGAATTTGTTTAGGGCCTAAGGCAGGGCATCAGGCTCTTTCTGCCTAGATCAGTTTAGAGTGACAAACTCCTGCAAAACTGTAGAAAGCTGCAGACCCTCTACCCAGAAAAATGCACGCATCCAACACAGACATACAAATTCGCCTACAATGTCAGAGGGTCAGTGACCCGCAAGGAAGCTTCTGGAACCCAGGCCCTTAAGTTGAAGTCCTGAGTTTAGGTCCTGCCGCCTAAGTACTCCAGCTCTTGTCCCCGCATCTTGTCCCCGCATCAACTCGCTCCTGCCCCGGGGGCCTATTAGCTGGTTCTGGTTCTCAGAGCCGCCGCCTTCCCCTGAATTGGAGGAGACCCGGCACCTGCATCTCGCCAAGCTCCCCTGGGTGCTCTTTTCTCCCGGGGCGATGGGTGGCGTCCCAAGCCGAAAGCTCTCTAGGTCTTCTCTCTCGCTGCTAGGAGCGGAGGCACCCAAAGCCTTGGGCACCGAGCGTGACGTCGGGCGGACCCCCAAAGCGCTGGCTGCAGGCAACGCTCCAGGCAAGGGTAGGGAGGTGCGGGGAGCTCCGGACAACTCCTCCCACAACGGAGTCCGGAGCCCGCACCCCCTCCTGGTGCCCTAGAAAATCCCCGTCCAGGCTTTGCTCGCGCTGCCCCTCCGACCTCCGTGCGTTTGCCTTTGACCTCTGGAGGTTTGAACCCTCCCAATCCTCCCGGGAGCCATCGACCTCTAGCACCCAGGACCCCCTACAGCCGGGCATCTCCGCCCACCAGAGCAGGTGCGGGGCCGGGGCTGGGGAGGGTTGCAGTGGGGGGAAGGATTTGGAGTGAGTGACTCAGGAGTCCGGGAGGAGGGGCTAAGAATTCAAGAAGCTTGTGTTAGAGCAGCTCGGCGCTCATGCACAGCAGAGAGCGCTGGGAGCCGGAGGGGAGCGCAGCGGTGAGTCAGGCTACCCCGAGCCGAGCCCGGAGAGGGGCGCAGCGCGGGCAGGGGCGCGGGCTAGCGCGGCTGGGCTCCCTGGGAGAGAGTGCATGGATCCCGGTCTGGCGAGATCTCCGGGCACCCCTGAGTCTCCCGCGGGCTGAAGTGCAGCTGTGAGAGGAGTGTCCCGAATGGGTGCGGGAGCGCGGGAGCCTGGGCAGGCGGGCGAGTCGAGGGGAGCAGCGCTCTCTCTCTTTGGTCGCAGAGTTCCCGGTCTCCCGATGTCCCCAAGTCCGGGGAGGCAAACCTGGAGCCTGCAGTAGCCGCACGGCGCTGCCAGGGACTGCTAGTTCGAGGGCTGGAAGGGGACAGCGCGAGAGTAAGGGAGCGCGAAAGAGCTTGGAGAGAGGGATGCGCGGGCTGCGGGCGCGCCGGGGCGGGAGGAATGGTGGTCTGCACCGCGGAGGGCCAGCGCGCAGCGCGCTCGGGCTAGTGTGTGCGCCGAATCCGGAAAGTGCTACGCCGCCCCCAGGTAAGGGGAAGAACCCGGCAGGGTGCGCTAGAAGTGTTGCAGAGAATCGGGTAAGGGTCTTCGGGCCCCTCTGCGCGTTGCTGGAGGGCTGGGAGACTCGAGTGAGGGCCCAGGGACTCGACAGAGGAAGCCTGCGCACCAGGGGACCTCCAAGGAGCGGCGCTGGACCGAGGTCGCCAAGGCTCAGCCCTGCTACCTGGGTCACACGCCTCACCTCCAGCAGTCTGCTGCCAGGTGTAGGAGAAGCCGGCGTGGAGGGGTGGGGCGGGCAGCGCCATGTGTCCAGGCGGCAAGGATTGAGGCGAGGCAGAGAGAGGATCCAGGGGTCAGGAATGGGCATCTTTGAGCCAACGTAAACAAGTGGCTTAGCTCTGTTTGATTACAACTCTCCTTCTTTCAAAAAAATCTCTGAGATTCTCCTGGAAGGTGTTTTCTGCTTGAACTTTCTCTTCCCTTGTGACTTGAGAGATTAAAAAAGATCCTGCTTGCTGGGCTGGTTTTTCCAAGTTGTTCCAGGTTGGAAGTTGTAACAGTTTGAAGGATAATTTATGGGTGTTTCATGCATTAAAGTGTATTACAGCAAAGCCTTTTGGGTGCTGTGGGTATTAAGGAAAACTTAGTGCACGTTCCCAGCTGGAAACCAAAATAGTGCTCTCCTGGGTGTCTCTGCCCCATCTGTCATCCGAGGCCAATGGAAATCCTGGAGAAAAGGCACTTGATTAATTGTCCTGGCTCCATCCTCTGGGCGCACCCACTGCCAGTGCCAGCCCCTTCCTCCCCTACACGTGCATGGCCAGCTGCATTCTGCAAATTCAGACATAGTGGTGGAAGGCCCACCAGTAACATCTTTGCAGGGTCTTCAGACTCTGGAAGCTGTCAATTCAGCTGCTGGAGGGGAAATACTTCTCCCTCTCCGAGCAGTGCAGAAAGGGCAGTAGCACTTGGGTCCTGCCAGCCCTTCTTGCACAGTGTTTACAGTTTTGTTTTGGGTTTGTTTTTTTTTTTCTTACTGAGCGTCTGAAACTTTTTCCTTCTGCAGAGGAAAGTCTACATTAGATCTGGATGGGCTCCTTCTGTGGGTCTTATTCTGGAATAAGTCATATGTCAGCCTGGGCAACCCAAATGTCGATCCATGATGGGCAGTGTTCCCAGAGATTCAGAGGGGACTGCGGGACTGGGCAACGATGGTGGGGAGGAGTGATCTGGGGGCTGGGACTGGTGCTGCTGGCATTGACTCACAGAAGTGCGTGTTCCTGTATTTGGGTCCTTGGAGGGGGTGGGGTTAAGGTCACATGCTGCCAAACTCCTCCTCCTTTTCCCAACATTTTTATGCAGGTGAGAAAAAGGGCAGCCTTGAAGGGGAAAATGTTAGGAGGCACCACAACCGGGAAACCAAGGTCTCTGGGGCGTGGGGATACATGTCTTGGTGGAACTGTAGGAGCACCTCAGAGGATTTGTAACCAGCTGCTAGGACCACGCCTTCCCTGGGCAGCCATCTTACCCTGAAGCAGCCTAGGCCTGCTAGCGAATCGGGAAAACTGGGTCCATTCAGGACAGTCATCCTAGTCTTGGTGACTCTTTCTGTACCCTCAGCCTTTCTCAAAAGAGTGAGGTTCTTGCCTCCTCCTGTGGCCCACCCCACATCTTCCCCAGCTGGGGGGGGGGGGTGTCAGACGGAGGCCTGACACTCTTGTTCCATGGCGAAATCTGTGCTGTGGCCAGGAAGGGGGCCCCAGCTGCCGACATCAGCAGGGAGGGTAGGGCATGGCAGGGCAGGGCTGGAGCCTGAGGGAAGTTTCTCATCATTACTGAGATTAAATTGATGAGAAAATCTCACCTCTTCACTTGGAAACAAGTGCTGAGCACTACTGCAGAGCACTCACTGATGGCCCTGTTGCAGCCGTAACTGCATTGGAGCTGCAGAGAAATTACAGGGAGACAGGCTACTGCTCTCCCCACTGTGCCCGGAGCAGGGGCGAGGCCAGGGCCGCAAACAGACATCAGTGCAAGACCAGGGACCAGAGCCCCAGCCATTTATCTTCTCCCAGTAAGAACTTGGAAGGACTTCCGCGTCCCGAGCAGGCCTCAGAGACCTTTGCTGGCAGCAGATACTCTGCTCTCAGGGGCCAGTGGAAGGTTTGCTGAGGATTCCCTTAAAATCTCTGGGTATCTCTGAGCAAACAACCCCTGTTCCCAGAGGAGTTCTCTTTCTTTGATTGGCACTTCTGATCTTGCAAATCATCAGCTAAACCATCAGCTCTCAGGCTTAGCCAGTCTTGAGAAATCAACTCTGTGATGGACCAATTCCACTCAACAGTGTGTGGTGGCGCCAGGCAAATGAATGTAGATGGAAGACCCTTCCCCAACCCATTCCCAGGGACCTTGCTTGTTGACAGTGGGCAGACGGTTCACATTCTGACGTTAAAGGGCAGTAACACCGGGATGGTCCTGAGGCAGAAATGCAGCTGGAGAAGCCCAGGCATTGGCCATTCGGTTGGGTGTGCAGGAGGATGGAATTGTCCTTCCTCGGAGCCTAGGAGCCAAGGAGGAGGCTTGGAGCCAAGGAGGATAGACCTTCAGCCACAATGATTGGCCAAGACCAGAATAATGACAACATACAATAAAGAAGAGTTTCTCATGCTTCCTCGTGTTTTCATTATTCTTCTATTGGCTGCTTACATGTTTTTGAGGCGCTTCTATAGACTGCTGGCCTCAGACTTTGACATCGTAGAATTGGATCGAAGCATTGAGATGGTCCCTTACATTTTTCTGCTGTACTTTGGGCAAATGTTCCGTGGTAGTTTCCTGAGTTGAGAGACAGGAGAGAGAAAAATCTTCGTGACCTTGAACCAGTCGTTAAACTTGTCAGACTTCACTTTTCCAATCTATAGGACTGTTGTATTGAATTAATAGTGTTTTCCAATGCAGCTGTTGGCATTTGGGGGCAATTCTTGGTTAAGTGTGACCTACTTAACTAATGCAGGAAGTTTAATACCCCTACCTTGCCTCCTAAGTGCCAGAAAGCATGGTGATAACCAAAAATGCACCCCCTGCCCCCACACATGGCTAAATGCCTATTAAAAGGATAATGCTGTCCCCAGTCAAACCTCCTTTGGAAATTACCGATAAGGGCCTTTTTTCTAGGCCCTACTGTCAGGGCATCAATTATTGAATCATTGAAACGGGGCTTCAGAAGTCCAGCCCTGGGCTGCATCTCCAAGAACCAGCATACCAGGCTCCAGGAGGCCACTGGCAGGAACCTCAGTGCTGTGGTCCCGCCAGGCATCACTCTTTGCCTTTTGTCAATGGAGTGTGACTACCAATGACCCACATGAAAAGAAACCCAGAAAGAGTGGGAGGAAGGGACAGGTGGTATTAGAGCATGGCAGCTTTCTTTCTTGGCCATATGCTCTTAAAAACACCGGCAGACTGCTTGCCCCGGGTGTCCACAGCTCTGGGAGGGAATCCTTCCCTCCTTTACTAAATGGATCGCGCTTTGGCCCCGGGAGGTCCCTTCCCTGAATGAGAGCACGTAGAAGCAGAACTCTCTCCAGCACTGCCCTCACTTAAATCAACATGGGGACGTGTTGATATCAAATTAATACAACTGTGCCCAAGCTGTGAGAATAAATGGGAATCCGAAATGGGACATTTGATTGCAAAAAGCCAGCAAGCAGTGGGATGCGGGCAAGGTGGCTTGTGTACTGGATTTATTCTCAAGAACAGTTTACATCATACTTAACCCTGCCCCAAGCTCTCACCATAGGACAAAAGATGGAAGCGATTCATTATTCCTAGTGCCAAGGGCCAAGATGAGGGCTATCTTTGGAGGGTATTATAGAAACACCTGCCTGCTACACACCCCTAAGTAGCAGGAGAGAGAACACTCCCGAAGCCGGAGGGCTGGCAGAGTTCAGAGTTGATTCCTAATGAGGGGGAAGAAAAGGACATAGGAAACTTCAGGAGATTCCCTAACGAGGCTCAGAACAGTCTGGTGATGCAATCTGTCAGGTGGGACCAGCAACAGTGCTTTTGAAGTTGCCCAAGAGTTGGGCCAACCTCCTTCACGTGCAGAGAGGCTTTTCCTTTGTAGTAGCATTAGTCAGAGTCAGACAGTCAGGGTTTCCCTGAGAATTGACCACGAGGCTAAGCAGATGAGACGTTTTGGCACCACCCGGCATGGCTTGTGCAGGTGGAGAGCCCGCAAGTGCAAGGACCTGGCTCCCAAGTAAGTGGGAGTGAACGGCCCCAGCTGTACCCAGAAGCCATTCCACGTCGAGGGCAGTTACGATCCACGACTACTGGACTCGTTTCCTGATAACCACAAAGTATTTGCTCTTCGGTACAGATGGGCTGATTTTCCCATCCCATTTCCTTTGGCTGTTCCTTCAAGTAGCCCGGGTTGGTGACATTATCCTGTGTCTGCCTACCGCATGCTCTTCCCAAGTGAGCCCGAGGAGGACCGACCGTCTGGTGGAAGCCGTGAGAGCTCAGCCCAGGCTGGGGGGCGAGGGAGGGCCTGTGTCACCTCCTCCTGGATCTGAGGCACGGTTGAAGTGACTTGCATTTCAGTCTGGGGAATTGCTGTCCCGTGTTTGGCCCCGAGCACATCTGGCGCGGTGGCGGACGCACTGGGCTACCACCTCATCCATGTCAATAACCAGAGGTGGACCCCCTGCCGTGTGTGGGAGATGCCAGGAGATGCAGGGTCCCTTTTGGACAGTGATTTTGAAGTTGGAGCCATGCTGGGCTCTCACTGCCTAACAGATGCTGGGCTAGGTGGCTGAGGGGAAGGGGGTGATCACCCAGCAGGAGGGCATCTCTCGTATGGGCTCCTCCGCGGTGAAACAGGAGGAACAGGAGTACCTGCTGCGTTGGCTGTCGTGCGTGCTGAGTGGGACACACACCAGCACAGGCCTGGCACACAGGAGGCCCTCCGCAGGCGTGAGTTCCCCTTCTCGTGTTCTCCCTCAGTATGGGGAGGTCTCCCTTCATGCTTTTCCACTTCCGATCACACGATCTCATCTTTGCACTTTTTATATCTCTGCATATATAAAACTTGGCCTCACTGGGAGACGAAATCTTTTTGGTAGCATCAAAGGCTTCTCTAGGAATTTACCCACCTATACTTGGACCTTCTGTAATTAACATTCTCATTTTGATAGAATTTTAGCCAAACACTTCTTTTCCGAATGATCTTTGCCTCATAATATCTGGGTGAAAGGAGACGCGTGGAGAGTCTCCAGCGGCAAACTTCTCCTAAGACTTTTACTTCAGCAGTGTTATGCAGAGCTCTCTAAATAAGGCATTTCTTGAGAATGGCCATTTGTACTGGCAGCTTTAAGAGTGTTTTGGTTCCTTACCCCACATACCAACACCTCCTCCTCCAACCACTTGTGTCTTTAGGATTTCATGTATCTTATCAAGTTTACAAGAGAAGAAGGGGGAAGTGGATTTTCTATAACAGCAGGGCAGTTGTGCTCCCCGTACCCAGGGTCTGTGGCTGAGCAGCTTTGTCTGAACCACATATAACCTGCGGCTAAAGGGGGACAGTCCCCACCCCACTGGGGGAGGTAGGTCCCCCAGATATCAGGCCACCAGATTCATTTTCCTTCTCCCAAGTGAGCGTCTTTATTGACATGCTAGCCGGGGAACTGGGCACTGGGGTTGGGGGGAGTGGCTCATGACAAAGGTAGGTCATGATCCCACCCAAGGAGCTTGCTCAGGAGTCAAAATTAAAATGGCTTTACGGGCTCATCGGCTAATGTAAGTGGAGTAAGTGCAGAGGCTGGTGGGGACCACAGTAAACTACAGAGAGTATGCCCCATTGAAAGGGGACAGGCCACCTGTTGCTCTGCAGGATGATATGTCCAGTGTGGCCAGATCTCCCAACTTTTCAAGGAAAGTCAAAACTTGGAGCCTGAATGTGTGATTTCTCCACTTCACAAACATCCATGCAGACCAAACAGAATGTGTCCGCAGGCTTGTTTATCTTCTCGTTTAGATTAACACAGTTGGAGCAGTGGAGAGCAGCATCAGAAGGGGGACAAGTGGAAGAAGTGCTAATGTGGTGGCTGTAAGAGCCACAGGAAGGGAGAGGTCTGAGTGATGTGGTACACTCCAGGGAGGCTTCCTGGAGGTGGCATGTCCTGCAGGCGGGCAGGGTTTGTTAGAAGAAGCCCTGGCACAAAATCAGACAGCACTGGCTTCAGATCCATGCTCCACCTCTTCTTGGTTCTATGACCATGTTCCTTAATCCCTGTATGCCTCAGTTTCCTCATCTGTAAAAAGGAATCCTAATGTCAATCGCAGAGGGCAGTCGTGAGGTGAGAGAAGAGAATGCTGGAAAGTCCAAACTTAGCCCAGAACCTGTGAGTGTCCCGGAAGTCTGAGCTCTGCTCGTAATGCTGGGAGTGGGGTGTCGGGGTGGGGGATTGGGCCAGCCCAAAGGGCCTTCAGAATGCAGGGCCACAAGCATGAAGGAGAAGGATCCCTTGCTGAGCTCTATGGATGGTTGCTTTTCAAGAACTCGGATCTCATGTTGCTTTTTCTGCCCCAGGAAAGGGACAGAAGGTGTCGGTTATCTTTCTCCTCTTCTGCCCTCCTCCTCCTTCTCCCCAAGGCCTGTGGCCACGTGCCTACTTGTTCTCAGTCAGGATCCCACCCTTTTCAAAACCTGACCCGGGCCACAGCAGAAAAACACAACTCTACTCAGGAAGAAGGAAAAGTACTCCAGGAGGCTGTATAGACACGCACGGCAAATATTCAAGGAATTCTTAGGAATAAAAAAAAAAAAATTTGTAAATCTGGATTTTTGCATGAGGCCATCACAGGAACATGTTTTCTCAATTAGTGTGCACATTGCTCGGAGTGAAGTCACCGAGTCCACGGCTCGTCGGGGCTGACTCGCGCTGAGCCATCTGATCTGGACTTCGCTTTCCATGACCTAAATCTGATTCAACCAACCCTGTCACTCTCCCTAGCTGTCGAAACAGAATTGTCCCCGAAATCCTAAACCAGGGTGAAGACATGCACACTCCCCTAGAAAGCATTCTAATTTTAGATCCTAGGTGTATTCACAAAAACCTGAGCAAAGCAACAGTACTCTTGATGGTGGGTGAATGGATTCCGCACAACACCTTGCCTGTTTCCTTTCCTTTGACATTGTGAGATGGCCAGCGTGCATTGCCCCATGAGAGTGGATGAGTCCTTTAGGTTCTAAAAGCAGAGAAAAGAGTTTCTTTTGCAAACATGCATCAAATGCTTTTAAAATATTGTATTAGTTGGTGCTTGAGATCAGCGGTTATGTTTTCTGGATGGTTTCCTGGACTGACTCTTTTCCAAGCAAACGGCTTTGTCAGATATTTGTAATTTCTGAAATATTTGATTAATGATGACCCCTCCACCAGAGGGATGGTCCAGAGTACACAATTAGCAGCATGCCTCAGAAGCAAACATGCTGCCCAGCATCCAGCAAGATCAAGCAGGAAGTTGAAAAACATTTCAAGTCAACCGCCATAGAGTAGAGAAAAGGAAAGTGTTTTTCAAAGTACAGATTGAGACCCATTAGGGGAATGTGAAACTAATTTAGGGGTACAACTCTCTCTCTCTCTCTCTTTTAATGCAAGAGATTAGAATAAAATTGTTAAAAATCAGAATGCGTCGCATGTAGCAAAGGGAAAGTATTCATGAAACTTGTTTTCATTGTATATATGCTTACCCTGCATATGTGCAAACCGGATCATGATGGAAAATGAATTTTTTCACCGTGAGTCATTGAAAAAGGTTAAAAGCCTGGTATAGACGACAGCATGGTTTAGGAAAGGGCATAGCTCCAAAGCCAGACAAACTGGGAGTTCAGTTCCCAGTTGTGTGATCTTAGGTGACCTAAGTGCGCACAGCATCACTGTCCTTCTCCGTGAGGTCACATGGGTTCCGTCTTCACAGGGCCGTTGTGTAGATTAAATGACAAAGTTGTAGGAAGTGCCTGACACCGAAGGGGTCCTCTGTAGGTGAGAGCTGCTATTAGCATCTGCCTTCTCCTTCCTCCTCCTCCTTCACCTCCTCCTCCTCCTCCTTCTTAATCACTACTCAGCCTCATCAGAACTATGACTTCTTCCCTAAATGTGATTATCCCTGAGTTTTGCTGTTTCTCTGGCAAACCAAGCAAAGAGACAGCAACAATCATCTCCTGTCTTCGTTCCCAGCTCCTGTATCACCTTTCTCCCATTTCATGCTTGCAAAGTCATCTTCCGGTGATTCTGTTCCCCACTCGGGACCATGACATCATTGTCCGAGGGGCACAAGACATCCTTCTCTGTCACCAGGAACTGTCAGAGGGGTATCACTGCCTTGCCTGGCCTTGTGACCAAGATAAATGCTTTGGTCCTAGTGTGGGTGCAGTGACTCTGGAAGGAGCTTCTGTTCCCACAAATCACATCCTTCCCCTTTAGTATATTTTTATAAGGGCAGCAGAGCTAAGATGCCATTAAAATGTTGACATTGTCAAAATTCTAAAGAAGGTCCTGCCCAGAGCAGAGAGCCTAACATTTTCTCATGAGCGAGGCTCCAGGCTGGCCCAATGCGGGGGGTTAAACTTTGTCTCCTGGTATAAACAGCTTAAAGTCTCCTTATGTGGACACTGGAGTGGCCACCTTCAGGCAAACCAAACCCTAATCCTAACTCCACCCTCGCCCCAGCCCACAATCTGTCACTGACCCCAGACCTTCCCTTCCCAGCGGAGGCTACATGTACATGACGGTCCGTGACCCACACCACGATTCTGGTTTGGGGCCACAAAGTGACATGTCCCAATTTTCTTGAGAGCCTCGCTAAAGCAGCCCTGAGGACAGATCAGTGATGACAAACTGCCTGCCTCTTTGTTCACTTGGAACTTTCGCCTTCCCCCCTCATCTGTGTGTCTCCACGCTCCCCTGGGGCTCATTCCAATGCTCTCCTCATAAAATGCCCTCCCACTGGGCCCCATTTTCACCACTAAGACTCAGAGAGGATTATTAGTGACATCTCCTCAAATGCTGAGTTCCTGTCCAGACCAAAGATTTAACGTTCCTTTCTGGGCACTTAAGACATCTCTATTTGAGGTTTCAGGGCAGTGGGGCAGAAGGGGAGAAAAAGGACCTGGTTCTAGGGATAATTTTCATCTCTCTAAGAGTATTCTTCTCTCCTCTCCGCCACCCATTCTGCTATTCCCTATGAAATTAATGTCACCAGGTCAGTTGCACGTTGTAACTAACGTTTATAACAGAGGGACGTTTGTGCACCAAACCCAGCTCCCTTCCCCCAAGCAGGTGGGTTATCTTGAGCCAAGCGCTGGAGTTGAGAGGGCTGCAAGCAAGGCAGCCAAGAGCCCATTGAAATACATCACCGTTGCACCTGGTTTTGTTGTTGTCGTTTTCATTTTTGAGGAAAAATGCTGGCTGACTTTTTCTGTGCCCAAAAGGGGGGAAAAAGAGCATATTTCCACCCTTTCTGAAACTTGCAATGACAAATGGAATCAATTGTCCCAGGACATGACACACCACCAAGAATGTTTCTTAGGCATGAAATGAATTACCTTTCTTTTCATCTGGGTTCAAGAGCGTTGTGTCTGTCCTTTCCTGGGGAAAGTGTGAACACCCAGAAATGTTTTCATTTTCTTCTTTGAGGAGGTCAGACACCAAAGCCTGACTCCAGACTTCACGCCCACGTGTCAGCATCTCTGTATCTTGGAAATGAAAGAAAATATTTGGGAGGGGGAAGGGCTTTTAAGTGTTGTTGTTTTGAATTTTTCTGAAACAGAGCGGGACATGTCAGGAAGTGGAGGGCTTAATAAAGCAAAACTACGTTTCAGAGGTTCTTTTTAAAGGATCTTTACAGTTAAGCAAAAGAAGAATTCAAATTGGCTCGTACACAGAATGTCCACCTCCTAATCATTTCAACTTCTGAAACGATTATGGACCTATTACAGAATTCTGACTGGCAAACTCATGCTTGGGAAAATTCCACAAACCTGTCTGTCGTTTATTTCTTTCAGGGATTGGGAGAATTGTTATATAAGGAAGAAAAAATGGTTAAGTCGGACAGGAAAGACTTATTTCACCTCAGTCATACTGAGATTCAGGAGATCAGGGATTTACCCTTGGCTCGGCCTTCTCCTAGCTGTGTAACTTGGGCAAATCACAGAACCTCTCTGAGCCTCCAAGTCTTAATCTGATAAAATGAGAGTAATGATATTGCCCCTGTGTACCGGATAGGGCTGCGTTGAATATGGTTGCCCACTGGGGTAAGCACCTCGGCCATGGGGATAAAAGTTAAAACGTGAGACATAAAAGTAGCCCGAGAGTCCAGGTACCTGTGTTGGCTCTGCCCTTGGTTGGGTGGGGGGACCCTGCCAGTCACTTGCCCTGCGTGAGTGATCCTAGCTCCCTCCTGCCCATACCAAATGCAGCGGCAGACGTGAAAGCATTTCACATAAGCCTGGGCAAAAATGAGCTGTTCCTGCCACGATGGGAACAAAGCCCGTGCCAGGCATGGAGCGGGCCCCTCATGCAAGAGGCCAAGGGCACTGTGGAAAAAGTGTGAATGTGGAATCAGACTCTCCAGGGTTCCAGGTCCAGGAGTGGGGCTAAAAACATGTGTGATCGACGGTGACTTACTGTAGCTCTTCAATTTTCAGTTTCGTCTGCTGAAAATGGGACTAACAGCACTTCTTAGTAAGGATTAAACACGGTGACTTCTGCTGAGTTGTTTGCTTGCCCCAACCTGGGTTTGTAGGGGTCGTTGACACTGAACACAAATGGCTGTGTCTAAGGAGCTGCCCGACTGGTGACTGGGCCGATGGAGTTACCGGGCCAAATGCCTCAGGGACTTCATGTCCCTTCTCCTTTCTCTGTTGCCCTGGCTGGCTTTGCCTTCTCCTGACTCTAAATGTTGGAGTGCCCTGGAGCTCAGTCCAGGCTCCTTCCCGTTCTGTATCACTCTCTTCTGAGATATCTCATCCTCCCAGGTGTTAAATACCACTTCTGGGTGTCTGTTTCCAATGCAGACCTCTCCCCTGGGCTCCCAGCTCTTAGGGGCTACCGTCACGTCCTCTTGGATATCACAAACTTAGGTCTTACTTTAGTCTTCCCCATTTTAGATAATGACATCATTATCCCCACAGTTGTCTGGACCACAAATCTAGAAATCATCCTTGATTCTGTCTTCCTTGTCACCTTTCACTTCCCATGCACCAGCGAGTCTTGATTTCAACATAAATTCTAGATCCAAGCACTGCTCACCATCCCGCCACTGCCTGGTCGAGACTGCTGTCACCTTTCCCCCAGACTACTACAGGAACCTCCTTATGCAGCCCCTTGCCTCCATTCTTCTTCCTTCACAGCTTTTTAGCCCAGCTGTGGTCAGAGCACCCTTTTAAAGATGCCTGGGGTGCCTGGGTGGCTCAGTCAGTTAAGCATCCCACTCTTGGTTTCAGCTCAGGTCATGGTCTCTGGTCATAGGATGGAGCCCCACATTAGGCTCTGCACTCAGTGGGGAGTATGCTTGAGATTCTCTCCCTCTCCCTCTCCCTCTCCCCCTCCCCCTGCTCATGCTTTCTCTATAAAACAAACAAATAAAATCTTTAAAAAAATGGCGATGTCAATCACATTATTTCTCAAGCCTCAACCTTCCACTGGCTTCACACTATGGACTCATAGTCTTGCCATGGCCCTATTTCAGTGGTTCTTAATTGGGAGTGATTTCCCCTCAGGGGACATTTGGCAACATCTGGAGACAGATTTTAATTGTCACAAGGGAGGGTGGGGGTGTGACACTGGCATCTAGTGAGTGGAATCCCAGGATGCAGCTAAATATCCTACATTCACAGCATGGTCCCCCACAACAAAGAATTATCTGGCTCAAAATGTCAGTAGGGTTGAAACCCTAATGGGAGAAACCCTGCCTTCTTATGATCTGGATCCCGACCCTCTCTCTGACACCCTGCATCACTCCTCTCCTTGCCTGCTGTGTGGCAGCCACACTGACCTTCCTGCTATATCTTCAGCACGCTAATCTGGTTACTGCCTCAGGGCCTTTGCACTTGCTATTTCCTCTATTTGAATAACTTATGGCCACAGATCTTCTTTGCATGGTTCACTTTTCATAATTTAGGTCTGGTCAGATGTGACCTCTTCATTGCCCTAACTTATTATTTTTTTAAAGATTTTATGTATTTATTTATTTGACAGAGAGAGAGAGAGCATAAGCAGGGGGAGTGGCAGGCAGAGGGAGAAGCAGGCAGAGGGAGAAGCAGGTTCACTACTGAGCAGGGAGCCTGATGTAGGGCTTGATCCCAGGACCCTGGGATCATGACCCGAGCTGAAAGCAGATACTTAACTGACTGAGCTACCCCGACGCCCCTTGATTGCCCTAATTTAAAATCTATTTTACCCCCCACCAAACCCTGCCACCAGTAGGCTGTGGTCTCTTACCATGCTTTATTTATTTCCCAGTACTTAGTTCTAGTATTTGTTTGTGTCTGTATTATCAGCTTCCTCCACAGGAACATAAGAATGAGGGCAGGAACTTTGTTGAGTTCATCATGTGCGCCTCACATAATAGGAGCTCAATAGGTGTTTGTTGAGTGAATGAAGTTGATGAGTATGGCACAGACATGGATTATGACAGAAGGTTAGGAAAGGACATCAGTGGGATCCTGCATTTCAGGGAAGGCTTCCTGGAGGAGGCGTGACATGGGCTGCACTGCAAGTTTGTGGAGTCCCCTTCAGCTAAGGGGCCCCAGATGGAGCAGGGCTCTGGAGGCTTGGCCTCCTGTGGTAAATGTACAGGGGAGCTGTTGTAGTCCAGAGCTGGATGTGAACTTTAATATTCAATAGGACAGAGAGCAAGGCTGGAGGGCTCTGAGATGTGTAACTGAGGATAGGAATCAGGGAAGGGAGGTGAGTGGGAGAAAAACAGGAGCAAGAGGGAGAAATCTAAGCTCAAGTTGGTTCTGGTCAGAAGCAGAGCCCAGGATAGAGAGAGGGAAGAGTAGCCAACTCCAGGGAAAAATCTCTGGGTCAGCTCATCCTGAAGGGCCACTGGTCTTTCCTGGAGAAGGAACTGGGTTGGAGGGGGTCTTCTACCATCATTTTCCAGGGGCCCAGTGAGGGGCTGAGTAGGACCTAGAGCACTGGGAAGGCCAGTGAGGGGTGAAATCAAGCATCCCACACAGCCTGGCAGAGACTGGGACCTGAACAGACACACTGACCTGTGTTGAGTTGATACTACATGAGGGAATTATGCAAATTGTGGTTCCAAGATAGTCTTCAGTGTCAAACATCGGTCCTATGCTCCAGTTAAGAAAAGTAATTTCCATAATGTCACATGTGATGATGTAAAGTCAGTCTGTGTTTAGCACATGGCAAGTGATGAGTAGATGTTCCCCGCATCCCCAGATCAGCCCCCTGTGCCACCTCACAATAAGGATGTTGATGTCCAGTTCTTGAGGCAGGGGTGGGGGGTCAGTTCAGACCATGGATCACTTTCTAAGGTCTCAGAATGCCAAGGTAGTGGATCATGGAGTCTCCCGTGGGAGGGAAGTGCCTGGTCCCAAATATACAGCTCTGGTCGTCCCACCATCCCCAAGTGACACAGGATGGTCAGGGTCTGTGCCCTCACAGCTACCTCAGGACACTTACTCATAACTCTGGTTCCTTTTGCTGCCTGGATACTTCTGAGGATATGACTACAGGGGATTAGCTGGCCAACACCTCATTTTATTAGTCTGTTAAATGTAGGTTTAAAGTAATACACCTCAGATGGAGACAGCTTATTCCAGCCTACCGAAAATATCATTATGAACGTTTACAAGGTCTAAAGGATGATGTAATGGTGATGAAATTCAGATGTGTCGCATTACCCTAATGTCTAATTTAGCCCTGACTCAGTCCACAGAAATATGTATTTCCCCACAGACGTGGTCTCATAGCTTCCTTGTAGGGCGAAGGTGATGAGGTTGTCTGTCACATCGCCTCAGAAGTCGTGAAACAGCCGAGTGACCCTCCCTTCCTTGCTCCCTCAGAGAACCTGTCTGCCAACTTGTCACTGGGACCCCTTCCTTCATTAGGTCCCTTCCCGGTATACAGAGGTTTGACGCTTTCAGACTTCTCCATCAAAAGATGACCTCTGACCCTTCATCATACTGAGAAATACATGGTTGATAAGGGCTCAGACTGATGCTTATCCTAGGTGCAAATGCTTTTAGCAGCCATCACATTCACTCCATCAGAAGGCAGCCAGCCACTCACAGAACAACAGAGCGAGCAAAAGGCTGGCCTCGGGCCTTCCTTCCTAATTATTGTGTGACTTTATTTATTTTGTTTGTGTGATTTTAAGGACATCATATAAACTCCCTTTGATTCTCAGTTTCCTCAACTGTAAAATTGGGATAATAATAATAATAATAACAATACCTGCTCTATAAAGTAGTGGTTAAATGACAGAATGTATGTAACCACACAGTATTGGGCACATAAAAGCTTTTCAAACAGCAGATACTCTTTTTTTTTTTTTAAGATTTTATTTATTTATTTATTTATTTATTTATTTGAGAGAGCACAAGTGGGAGGCAGAGGCAGAGGGAGAAGTAGACTCCCTGCTGAGCAGGGAGCCCAACGGGGGTCTATCTCAGGACTCTGGGATCATGACCTGAGCCGAAGGCAGACGCTTAACCGACTGAGCCACCCAGGCGCCCCTCAAACAGCAGATATTCTCGTTGAATTATTAAAATCTTGGAAAGTTAAATTCCAGGTATCAGTCAGGGACTCCTGGAAATATTTTCGAGCTTAAGGTCTTTGTACAGTGAGAGAGAAAGGGAATGGAGTTTAAATCCCTTGACAAGGAAGACGACGGTGTCACAGTGTCAGTGTGATCTATCGCTCATTTGTAGCGTGAGCCTCAGTTAAGCCATCTGCGAGATGGGGGTAGTAATGCTTACAGAATGGCTAACAGAGCACCTGGCGCATAAGCCTCAAAGAGTTTAGTGCTGTTGTTATCGTAATCACAATCTGTTTTCCCCATACGACTTCCTCCACCAACGCTTTCCTCGGGTCCAGCTTCTACACACACAGGAACAGCCTGATTTCCTCAGCTCTATTCCAGAATTTAGACCAGGACAGCTCTCCCCCACCTCTCAGGGTCTGTTCCTGTCATGGGGCATTTGCAGCCAGCTAAAAATCACTCCCACAGATTTCTGGGATCCACTCCTCACTGCCTCCATGTGGCTTTGTCCCATGGAAAGGCAATGGCATGCTAGGTACAGACAGGGAACAACCCCTTTCCCTTCCTACCAAGGGCCTGGAGGTGGTCCTATCTGGCTCTCACCTCTCATTCCTGGGATGGTCACAAAAGCAAGGGAGCCTTGGCCCCTAAAATGAATGCATTCAGCAACTAGCAAAGGGAAAAGTGGCTCCGAACTTAGCTTTTGCCATCGGCTCCGCCAGAATGTGCTGGAGCCAGACAGAAAAGAAACCCCAGAGACAAGCGTCTTCTACGTTTCTTAGACTCTGGGGAGAAGTAAATTTTAAGTTGTCTCATTTATGATCAAAACTACCAAAATGAGTAAAATGTTCTGAAGATGTTTCTATCCATGTGTCCCTAAGCAAGCATGTCAACATGGAAGGAATTTTGTTCCCACCAAAACTGGTAATGAAGACTAATTCTTACGACCAAGGTGAGGTCTGTCTCGAAGCTAAGTATTCAGCAGGTGTCCATCCCTGAGCTCTCGCTGTGTGCCCTGTGCTGTTCTGGGCTTTTGTGGGCAGCAGGGATACTTACAACCGAGTCCTGCCCACAGGCACTTATGAGCTGATTGGCACTTCTTAGTTCCCTTTTTAATTCCAAGGAAGCTTTTAGCCTTTTGGGAAAAGAATGACAGAGATGAATCTAATACCACAGAGCTGGCTGTCAGACGGATTCTTCTATGACCCAGTAGCCTTGAACATGAAAAGGAAACAAAAACATTTCATCATAAGATTTTTTTTTCTTCCCTTCCTCTCTCTCTCTCTCTCTCACACACAGACACACACAGGCATGCACACACTCATGTGAACACGTATAGACACGTGCATACATCACACACACACACACACACACAAAGTGGACACATTGCTGAGATGGCTGCAAACATCTGAAAATGCACTACCCTTCTGAAGTCTTGCAGTGTTTGTTTTATATATATATATACACACATACATATAAAACATATCATATATATCAATATAAACATATCATTATAAATATATCATATATATGATATATATATGAATGGGAAAAAAAGGAAAGAAAACCAAAAGGCTAGAGAATGAATCCTCTAGAGGATGATCACAGTGGCTCGAGCAAAGCCTAGGTTGGGCCTCAGCTCCTTTCTTTCTTTCACTCGTCCGCAGCTGTTTCTTATGCGCTAACTTTGTGCCAGGCGCTGTGCTGGGCACTGGTGATCCAGGGGGGCACAATTGTACACAGTGCCCTCCCTCGCAGGGCTCACAGCCTAGCCAGGGAGACGGTGATCAACAGTCACACAAAGGAATGGGAGTTTCTACTCCGGTAAGAGATCCACATGCCATTAGAGAGGACGCCTTAGCAGGGCAGGAAAGGTTGCGGCAGGCATTTGGGTTCGTTTGAGATCTGCAAAGTAGGCAGGGGCTGAAGGGGAGATGCTCCCAAGATAAAGGACAGTCCTCTTGCCCTGTCCAGGAAAATTCTTCGATCCGTGGTATGGCTGGGGCTGGCTCACAACAGGCTCACACCTGCTCCCCAGTAAGCTTCTCTTCCTGGCTCACACTCAGTGAGGTCACACTGGTAGTTTCCAGTTGGCCCTGGTGGGAGTATTCACTCAACCGAAAGCAGTAGGTGCTACAAATCGGGACTCCGCTCCCTTCGGAGAGCCAATTTTACCAACAGACCATGGGCTCCGTATATCCCACCTGCTTCCTAGCTGTGGGTAGCACAGACCCTGCCCTTCTGGCCAAATGCCCGATCCCCTTCCTGAGAAACTCCTTGAAGAGCCTATTCCCAGAAAGGCACTGTCAACAAGTTACTTGGGCCTTAGGGCTGTTTACTTCAGACCCTGGGCCATCTGGCTTCTCCTGGGATCCAGGACATCCCAGCAAGTTAATAGCAAGCAAGTAGCAAGCAAGAAAGAGCCCATTCTTGCGGTCTTCGTCACCCCCCTGCCATCTAATGATATTTTATCAACCACCCACGCGGGCCCAGCACTGTATGAGACACTTGGCTGGGCAGATTTCAAGTCAGGCTTTGACCCCTCAGGAATTCGGAGCCTGGCTGAGGCTGCTGGGCTGACATTGTTCTTCCTTAACATAACTTGGGCTGCTCAGGGCACAAGAACCAGGGGCTGAAGGGGATTAGGGGATGGCACCACTGCTCCTTTTCCCAGTGTTTCTGGGCACAGGAAACACTGAGTGAGTGGAGGTCAGCGTTCACCATATATATGACTTAGTCAAGCTTCTAGAACAACCGATGCTGCTATCCTTGCACCCCCACTGCCAATTCTCTGAGGAGAGTGGCCAGAAGAAAAAGTGAGTTCTGGGTCCTTACAAAGACCAGCAGAAAGCAAGGACGGGTGGGCATCTCGGAGACAGGATTTGCAGGGGAAGCACCTCGTTTCCAGGGCACATGTGCATGTGCGCGCATGCACGTGTATGGCGTCCGCTGTGCAGACAGAACACGAGGGAGCAAGCAGTGGCTGTGGATGGTGGTGCAGGTGCACGTGAGGTAGGCAGGCAGGGCTGTGAGATGGAGAATCCCAAAGGAAGAGAGTAGCTGTGGGGTCTGGTTGGGGAAAGAAGCTGGGCACTGGAGATGGAGAGAATCCCTTTCCGGCTGCTCCCTTCCAGTTCCGGGGCAGGGGCCAGTGGCTACCACAGTTGGCCCCTGCTGGGGAAGCACCCCATATGCTATGGAAGTTCATTTATTTACCACCTGGACCTCCAATCTGCTTTGAAAGCTGGGCAACACCAGGAAGCCTCCCAGCCAGGATTCACTGTGAAATCTGGGCATGAATAGGCGTGATTCAGGGGGTCCTGTGAAGCCCCCCAGCATCATCTGCCCCTAGCCCCACTCCAGGCACCACCGCTTGGGTTGGCAGTGAGTCTCCAGGAGGCTTCTGTTAAAAGCAAAACCAAAAGTGATCACGGCAGCATTACCACCTACTAACGCCTAGTGTCAGAATCGCTTCTAGATCCTCCGGCTGCACGCCGAGGGTGGCGGGGAGGGATGTGCGGAGGGAGAGAGGTCTCCCAGGGAGAGAGGGTGTGGGTGGGAGGCCAGCAGGGGGGCTGCCGGGCTGGTGGGGAAGTGCTGCTGCCAGAGCCGTTGCGTTGGTCGGTGCTGTGTGTTCAGAGTACGAAGGAGACCATGAAGGGGAGGGTGGCCAGAGATCACAGAAACGGTGGGAAAGGAGGTTGGCTCCAGGGAAGCCGCCCCCAGTAATGCAGGAAAGTGGGGGGGCGGATGTGAAGCCCCCGGCTGCCCTGCAGAGAAGCTACATCCCCTTCCCTGTGCCTTTCGTGACACTGCCTTGGGTCCCCAGGGGCTCTACCGGCCTTCTGGCAATGTGCGGTAATCTGAGGGTCCCGGCCTGGGTGCTGTGAGTCAGTGAGAAAGTCCGCAGTGGACCCCTGACGAGTCATGGGTGGTG